>NC_064878.1:8457500-8547500 GCF_943734665.1 Anopheles aquasalis | reverse complement strand
CCTACGACACCAGGCGTCGAAGACGAACCGATGCAGGCCCGATAAGCAGTGCCACCCCCAGCAAGCAACACCAATGAGGCAGCGAGAGAGAGAGAGAGAGAGAACGATAGAGGGAGGCCACGTAGGCCGCAGCACTACATTGTTTCCTTGCAATTTCGATCGTGATCGTGCTTCCGGTGTGCGGTTTTTTTAAGTGGCCCTGCAGTGGTGAGGCAGGGATGACGGCCCGATCCGTGGCAGCACCCCACCGTCTCACGCCACCAACCAACACCAACCGAGCATCATGGACCGACCATCATCATCCACCATCCTTAAACCACCGCCGGCGTGCCGTCTGTTACACAGAAGAGACGGCACGCAGTAACCTATAGCGCGACATTCATTACAATCGCCACCCTCCCTCCATTATACATACGCCAGATCGTACGCGCCACATCTATATATTGCGTTCGTCGTGTGGGAAGGATAGGGAAAAAACTAGTAGGGGAGGGTGGGGCGGGTCCAGAAGGCATCACCCCCTCATCCCATCAGCCTACATCACCTCTATGCGATAAGAAAGGGTAGAAAGATAAGTTAAACAGCTAAAGAAGGTGGAATCTGGTAATGAAGTAAAGCGGGCGGGGATGTAGGGCGTTATTAGTATAGTGCTTGTCCCTGCAGTAGCAGCAACAGAAGCTCGGCTCGAGCGCGTTTAGTTGTGATGAGCAGCATTGTAAGGATTCATCCAGCCAATCCACATTTAAACCTTGAACATTGAAAACAAACAAACAAAAAAACCACCAAACGACGAGAACAGAAACAATCGGGGAGGTTGAAAGACAAGACTAGAGAAACGGCTTCACCGTAATCGCTATGCAAAGGGTGAGGTCCAGACCGACGGCAACACTTAATCAGCGCCGTAGTCGTGTGACCGTAGCTATCGCTTCAATCCCCTTTTTTCGGTGGCGCGCCTAGCTGGTTATCGAGATTCAATTATGCACTTGTTCTTTGACCCTTTTGTCCCGTTCTCTTGTTATGTTGTTTATATACCAGAGTAGAGGCATGCGAGAGACGCAGATAGAAAGCGGGAGCCTTCCTTCCGAAGCAAATGAACACAATCAACGAGGAATGTAAAAGACTATTTTCGGGCTTCAGTTTGCCGACTGTGAAGGGAGGGGGAGGGCTTGGGAAACCCGGTTGATTAGATCGGTAGATAGCTGTGCCGCGCCGTGCCGCTGCTAGGCCCCTTTGTTGGGGGTCCCCGTTTGAAAGCTTCAAAACCAAAAATACCAAATCGATACGAATGACGACATGGTGAGGACAAGGAGCTGAGCAATGAGCAATTTGCACTAGGAGCTGTGGATTTGTTTGATAAAGTGTGTTCGATTGTTTTCTTTTTCTTTTTTAAAATTAAGCGAAGATCATCTAAATTTGAAGAAGTTGCCTTCGTTTCGATATACCCTCTATCCACTGTGTGCGCGTGTGTCTGTGTGAGACTTTCTTTTCACACTTACTCGACCTCTATCCTATCCGCTGTCTCTTCGCGCTAGTAGGATTAATCTGGTCCTGTTTTTCCACTTTTTCATTTCTCACCTCTCCACTCTTTCTTCCCATACTCTAAGCAACTTCGCGATACGCTGATAGAAGAACAAGAAAAAAGACATTATTTATTGTTTACTTATAGAGAAAGAAGTAGCGCGGTCCTCCACACTAATGCGAGGTGAGGAGGGGAGAGAGAGAGAGAGAGGAAATGCAAAGGGGAGATGAGGAGAAACAAATTGTGAGCTCACTCATTGGTAGGGGCACGAAGGAGACTCAAAAACAACTCAAAATGACAAATTATCTAGCACGCCTCGGTATACCCAGTGCGTTCCTCTCCCGCCGCTACATGTGCTTGTGATGATGATGATGACGATGATTAGGACGATGAGTATGATCAGTGAGAGAAACAGAGGCAGGGTGGATCAGCAAATGGAAATATGAATGTGAGGAACCAGCATGAACGCGGGGAAAATGGCACGAAAGTGAAGGAAGGATATTGTGTATTTATAATGTGTGTGCGCGTGTATACGTTTAGAAAAGGCATTAGGACAACGCATAGCAAAGCGGTTATATCTGTGTTTGCGTCGTTTTTAGTTGATTCTTCTTTCTTTCCATTCTTTGGCTAGGTTTACAATTCTCCGCGGCAAAACACGCAGAGCCCAATGCGAACAGAAAATGGCCCCCCGCCTTCAATAGTGGCGCGTTTCTTTTTTTCGAAATTATCATCCCCTAGTTGAATTGTGAATCTGAATCTGGGAATCAGCCATCAGGATCAGTAGAAGATACCGAAGAATAGGAGCGCCGTAGGGAGATACAAGAGCACGAGCGCGATCTGAAGCAAATCAGGCAACTATTTAAACAATCAATGCGGTGTAACAATTACGAGCACAAACACCACCACCATCACCATCACCATCACCTCAAAAGAACACTGTGCAGTACACGACACGCCACATGACAGCGAGAAAAAAAGGAAACAAAATAAGTATCCTTTTCAGCACTACTGCACAGCTACACACAAACATACCAACCACATCATTCTCCTGCAAGGTGAGTACCTAAAGCTCATCGAGATACTGCTGCAAACTTACAAACAAACAAACAAACAAACACACAGAAACACACCTTACATTAGCACTAGCTCATAAGATGAACATTTAAGCAAACAACACGTACAACACGCAACAAGAAACACCTAGTGCACCCCACCACCACCACCACAACCACCAGCCGAGAGGCTTAGAACAAGACAATACCCACTTACACGTCGTTGATCGTAACTTCACCGTAGCCATTTCACGCGCTGCATATTAGACTGGCGAGAAGGAGTAGAGGGACCTCTCTAGGCGTGAACAAAGGCGTGCAAAGAACGAACGAACACACATGGCTATACGGCGGGGCGGGGGATTCTATTTGATTCGGATGGATTACACTCCGCTTGTGCTAGCATACCCGACCCGACCATGTTGATGTAGAGGCGCGCACTCTAGTAGGGCCTTTTTCTTTTCCGGATCCCGGATTAGTCGTTGTTTTGTTAGAGCTTTTTATGATTAACTTTTTACCTGTTTACCTTCGTTTAGTCGTTTAGTGTAACTCTCTCGTGTTAGGCAGATAGGGCGCACGGGCCCCTTAGCGTCGTTTGGTCGTCAAATTGCAATATTAGGAATATTCAGCCAGATAGGAGGCAGGGCAGTGCAGTGGCGCAGAATGTCCCCTTGGTGTCCCCGTGGGGGACTGGTAGGGATAGGTGCCGCTGATGGGCAGTAGAGTAAAGAACGATCGTCGATCGTTACTTTTTGTGTTTCTGTTTTTAGGTTGTTTTTACGTTTATTTTATTTCGTTTTAACTCGAGTACCTTTTTCCGTTCCGTTTCTTTTATTGTTTTCAATAAAGTGGAAGAAATTCAGCCTGGTGGATTGTGTGTGCGTACGTGCGTGAAAACAAGGCAGTGAAAGGCAGAGTGAGCCGACCTGTTCTTTTAGAACACTCCAGCTGAATTCGGATCGGCTGGAAAGAAAGAATTTGAGAGGATGCGCCGTCCACGACAAATTATCACACATCATCGAACCGAACCCAGTCGCCCGCCCCTACCACCTTCACAGCAAAGGCGGTCAATTGCTCAATCATTTTGTCGCAAGGACGCGGTTTTCAGGTTGTAGGCATTTCGCCTCGTTGTAGGCATTGATTGATTTATCTTCGCCCTTTTTTCTCTCTGTAACACTCAGAAGCAACATATCCTCTCTCGTTCTATCTTGTAGTAGTCAAATTAACAAAACAATCCTATTAAATGGCCTGCGGACGGCGCACCCAAGCTACGTCCCTATCAAGCTACTCACCCACAAATCGGGCGGACGATGAATGATTTACACATTGATATATTTACAAAGGAAAACTCCCCACAGAAGAAGACGAAGAAGAATAGATTGTACAATACCGTAATCAATTGCAATGAAATATCAACTCGTGCGCGAACCCCACGTCTTAAGCAGAGCAGAGAAAATCGGAGGACACTCCAACACCACCTTGCGGCGGTGGTAAAATGTCCCAGTGTCTCAGTATTGTCCAAGGAATATCGTGTACAGGGAAGGAATCAGCAGAATCAACGGCAGCAACAATAGCAGCAGTTGGCAAAGACATATTTTGCAGAGCGAGTCCGTTTGAGCGTGTTGCGTGTTGAATGATATTACTCAACAGCACAAATAATCAATAATAATAATAACAATATATGGTGGTCCAATGTTGAAATGATATCATTTTATAAATCAAATAAAACACACACAAAAAGGAAGAGATAGGGGGGAACCAGAAAAGAGGGCAGAAGCTGTCTTGACCGATCCTAGGCCGTATCTAAAAAAAATAGTGAAGAAGAATTTACCAGGTTGAACAGGTTTGCTGGAAGATGTCGCGCTTCGCTTCGCATCAAAGCGCGTATTCAGATTCAAGAGATAGGTTCTGTTTTATTATCAATCAATGTTTTATTATCAGTTTCAGTAGTCAACCAATTTCGCGTGACATAATGGAAGGGCTAGAAGCGGAGGTGATACTAATGATAGCGTAGTAGCTTAGGCCCACCAGCCTAAGGAAGGACCAGTATCAGCTGTGTTTCTGTTTCGATCGAAACTATTGAACACTCCTTCTCCTGGCATCCCCGCTCTGAGGCAATCTAACACAACACTAGAGCAATCGAACCCTGTAACAATCAGTAACACTAGCAGGCCACTATCGAATAGTTTTGCAGGACTCTTTTCCTTCATCGCACTAAACAAGACTAAACGCTTTTCCGTTAAATCCGCAAAACAATTTATTCCTATTTATTGAAGCGAGAGCAACAATGAAACGAACGCGTACTCTGCAAACAGGCTGTGGATGTGTGTATGTGTGAGTAAGTGCAAGTGTGTGCGACAGGTGTTTCTTGGTGGTGTTTTGCGTTTCCATAGGATTTTGACTGCTTGAACAGAACTGCAGAAAACAATAGACAGCTAGCAGCTATTAACGTTATGTGCAATCCGTCGTCCCTACAATCGCAGAATGTTTAGAGCGATGGTGATGGTCAGCTGTGCAAAATTGTTTTTATCCTTTCCACAGTACCGAGCTATCGTGTAACTTTATCGTAGTGATGGTTTTTGTTGCAATTCATGTTATACTTAGTGTTAAAGATCATTCATTTTGCTGTACTTACCGGCAGGTACGAGTGCAAATGTGATTGCGTATGGAATGACAATGTTAAATCGCAAGAGATAAAAGATGGAGCACGATTGTCTGGTGTTTGGTTTGGTTTCAGTTAGTAAGCATTAGAAAATTGAAGATTGCAAAACGAAGCAAGCCGCGGGTATATTCAGCCGCACGTAGAATGTGGAAAGATATTTTGCTCAACGAATGCTCTCCCAGAAGTCGACTAAGTAAGCTGCGCTTTTCGTTTCGACAGTTCGTGCAATAAGTTCCCGAAAGCCGCAAGCTAACCGGGACGCGAGTTTAGGCAGCTGCAGCAGCAGATTGTGTTGTGTGGTTTACGTTGTTAGCCCTGTAAGTAGTTTAATTTATGAGAATTTAGTGAAATCATTTGCAAATCGCGTTAGATAAGGTAAGGAAGCAAAGCCCAGAAACCGTAGCACCCGATCAGCCCGACAAGCAATCGCGAGTCGAGGTGTGTCTAAGCGAGCAATCTACTCCCGCAAACGGCTTGCCAGCACGCAATCGATCGAATATCAGAGCCCTTGGCGAATCCCGCGTGCATCACTGAAAGAGAGAGACGGAGAGCGTTCGTGTTTGTGAACTAGTGATCCAACCTCTCGAAAATCTATTCCCACCTTGAATATACAAAAGCAACAAACTAAAAACTCTTACAAAACAACCACAAAACGGTCCGGAGCCGGTAGACGAGCGGAAGAGCGGATCGTGCGAGCGCGCGTGCCGGAGAGTATCTGTGAATAGTGAAACTATATTATTTAACGGGCTACGAATGTGTTTATGTGTGCGAATGAGGCAGATGAGGCAGGCACGATGGAATCGTTTTGTAAAACAAATTACGACAATATTTAAATGGCTGAAAGAGGTTGAAATGGTTGGTAAAAGATGGGCCAGAAAGAGGAGACGGTGGTGATGGCCATGGTAGGACCCAAAAGAAGGGGCAAGAGTGCATAACGCTACTTGGATGACGGTGATGATGACGATGATGTGAGGCATGTGAGTGTGTTAACGAATAGAACATATCGACGTGAGAGCGTATATTTTGTTCGTTTCTTGTTTTATCATCACGGTAGCCACCGACCATCATCCTCCTCCTGTACCAACATGGCTGGCTATGAACAATGCTTTTGGGTATGTTTGCATCACGCTGGTACTACTCACTCTTAGGCTTTCGGATTCAGATAGCGAAGGGAACGCCAGTTGTCCAGCAGAACCATGCAGGAAGATTATTACCTACAATATTAGTGTAGCGGTGTTAATAGTTGATAGCGAAATCAAGTAGATGGATCCTAAATGACCTAAACAAAAATGGGAAATATTAAAGAAAACTATCCAACGCCGTGTCGCTCTCATAGCCAAGTCACATGTCTCATACCCCGACGAGCGACAGATCTACACGATTGATGTGCTATGCCAGCTACACCTAGCAATGCAGCAAACGCATCATTCAAGTCAAATTAAACGTATATGGCCAACCATTATGCACCATAGGACTCCTCCAAACGGATCAACCCGCAACCCATCCGGTGATCCGTTCCGATCAGAGCTCAATCGCGGGAAGAAGCAAATTAACGAAAAGAAACCGCTGACCATGAACAAGAGAAAAAGGAAGTGGAATAGTGGAGGAGCAGTGCGAACGATCTTAAGCTAGTAAGTATTATTGCATTAGAGTATAGATGATATTAAGAAAATAAGCTAAGCAAGCAAAAAAAACCCAGTAGGATAAATGTTAGTCCAGTCCAGTACACAGTAGGCGGTAACAAAGGACCTGTGCTATATGGCGAAGGGCACAGGGCAGCACCCCTTGTGTATGTGTGTATGTGTGTGCGTGTGTATGTGCAGCGACTTTTAAAAAGGGGCCCCGAACTGTGAAAGGCTCCAGGACTCAAGGAATCGTATAACGGACGTATAAAAAGCAGATTAAAAAAAAATGACTAATGACCAAATGCAGATGCAAAGACAGCAAGTGCGAGATTCAGAGATCAGTCGAGCGCGAGCGAGTGTGATCGGTGCAACAACAACAACAAGAGAGATAAGGTGGGGGGGAAAACAGAAGCTAGGAAAACAAAACGCCAAACACCATTACAGAACGGTACGTCTGTATATGAGTGTGCTGTGTTGTAAGTTGATTGTAAAATCCTTCCACTCCCACCCTCCAAAAAAACAAAAACGGGGCAAACAAGGCCCAATATCATCCACTACTGCTAACAAAAACATACACAAGACCACACAGCAGGACAACCGACAACCGTTTGTGGTCCTATATTCATCTGAAGCCTATCTGCCTGGTGTTCAGCAGCCCCCCCTTTCAACCTTTCATGCTCGAAGCCGTTGGCGAAACCACCGAGTCTCGCCCGCACGGCAGCAAAGGCAAGTGTCAATTATTTTTCTCTATAAACAAAAATGTATGTGCCTACGGAAAAGAAAACCCGAAACTCGATAAAGCACGCTTACACTTCTAAGGAAAAGAGATGAAACACACTTCAAACAAAATCGTACAGACACAAACATACCACCACCACCACCACCACCAAATACAACAGTGCAAGAGCAACCTCATTCAGCAACACATAATGATGAACACCTACACAGAGAAGCTGAGCTATTGACTACAACACCGAACGCAGGACACAAATCAGGACGAGGAATCATCACACTCTCGTTAATACTACTGCTCCTAATGGCAACGTGCTTCTATACTATTTACGTTAATAGAAGTATGTTTCAAAGTCCTGTTTTTCTTTCGCATCAACTACGCCGGAAGGGTGGTGAGAGTGGCTTTTTGGGTTTTAACCAAACCAGAAGCAGTAGATCCCGAAGCAGACATAGTAAAAGACATTGACGTGCCAAAATGATGCTGTAAATTGTAGGACAAACGTTCTGTTTGAAGCCAACTAGACCCGCCCCTGCCCAAGAAATATCCAGTGGAGAGCAGAGTAATTGAGCAGGACAGACAAGACACGGGATGGCGAGGGGAGCTTTTGAGAATGGTTAGCTAATTTTTAAACGGAAATCCGGTCCCAAGACCGGGTGGGCAGGCTAGCAAATTTTTAAATCATATTGTACTGCGGCATTGGTTACCAGTTTGCTTTTCCACCGTGAGATGGTCAAACACATCGGTGTGGGATACGATAAAAGGCCGTTTCAGTTGTTATACCCCTCTTAGGCTGTATCTCTGTCCAAATCAAAAATCGATCGTCACCAACCAACTTGGTGACCGTAACGACAAACAACGAACACGAATTGTTTCCGTTCCATCGTTCCGTTGGTAGTGCTATTTAAACGTAATATGCATTCTGTTGATAAGTGTACACGCTGCAAGTGACAAAGGAAGAAGTTACAAGAGAATCAGAAGGGATAAGAATCATCGAAAGGGAAGGAGAGATGACATTGTATGAGGCACTTCTCACACAGAATATTACACAACTTCACCGTGACACTACTCTTACACGACATACTAAACGACAGCAATCGGGAGAGAGAGCAAGCGGTATACACTTTCACAGCACACGCACTCACCACACATACACACATACAAATAACGCACGCACAGACACACACATACACACGTTAAGACAGAACACCACTCTGTGTAGTTTGAGGGCTATTGAACGTACGAGAAGGAATGGAGGAGCTGGGTGAGCCTACAGAGGAGCAGAACTATGGATATGGAGAGTATAACAAATTGAAAACAATATCTAAGAGAGGAAGTAAGAACACAAATAAATCTAGAACAAAACATATCGTTTGCGAGAATAAAAAATAAACAAATCTTTATCCTATCCTCTATCCTCCTACAACTCACTCTCTCTGTGGGATGAGAACGGGCTACGTGTGTTTGTGTGCGTGCGTGTGTACGTTAGTGCCGGTAGAGAACACACGTACAGCGCTGCTTTAGTTCAATCGCGGTACAATACCCACGCGCACCCACATGCAAAACTACCAGCATAACAACATACAAACATACATAAAAAAAACAAGCATGCATACATACTACACCTACATTGCATTACATTACATTACATTACATTACATACAATGAATACGTACATATATATGCATACAAACGTAAGATAGAGATTTAACGCAAAAATTAGTAGAGCAAAAAAGGGCCGGAAAAACATGTTTTTTGCCGTTGTCGAGGCTTTGGTGGATTAAAGTGGTGGATTAAATTTATCAAACTTGGCAGCAACAGCAGAAGCAACAAATTCTTTGGCAACAAAAGAGAGTAAACGAGAGGAGGCGAAGATGCAAATTAACAATAAAGTAAATAAACACATAAACATTTTGAAAACACCTACTATGGCCGAGCTAGCGGCCGAAACCGTGGCAGCAAGTAAACGGTAGCATCAATGTTATGCCCTAATATGGGCACCACCCAGCCCCCCCAAAAACAAAACTCAACACTACTACATAACACCCATACACAACAAAACAGAAAACACATTGCAGACGATAACTGTGAACGCGAGCGTGGAAGGATAGTAGTGTGATTGTGGATAGGATAGGGAGCTGCTTTTAAATGCTGTGGTGCCCACTCTGCAGAAGAAGAAGATACACGATCAATTAGAAAACAATAGAAGAAAAAAAAACGGAAAATCATCCAGTGCCAGCTGACTCTACCTTTCCAGGTGGAGCATGGCATGGAGCAGAGATTGGGAAACATTTTAAACAGTAAAACACGATACTACTCCTCCCCTTTTCCCTCCCGTACCATGTGCGCGTCCGTACACTCATAATCACAAGCCAATTCTACCACTACTACTACTACTACTACTTCTATTCCCCTACACATAGAATATTCTTAGTAGCCGCGGGCGGTAGTTATGGGATATGGAATGTGCAAAGAGGAGCGACATAACTCAATTGCCCAGCTGGCACAGTCAGTAGTAGTACAGTTGCACGTGAACGAACAGCAACAACCAAACCATCCGCAAACGCAAAACCAAAACCATTCAAAACCACCACCAAACCACCAGAACAGAATCATAATTAACATAAAACAGTACAGAACAGAGCAAAACAATCCCACATAATAAACGTACTAAGAGTAATGGAAACGGAAACTACAGAAGAGAAAGAAGGAGCAGAAGAAGAGCAGAATACAAAAAAAAAATACAACAAATAAAATGCTACCATGCGCGCATGCGAAAAGTATAAATTAATATTCCTCCCCATTACCCTCTCTCTCCACTCTCTTACATGTAAAACAAGAATACATTAATACACGCATTATACATTTAAACACTCAAAAAAAAAGATGAGAAAAAAAAACACAAAACAACTTGTTTCTTTTGGTTTACTCCGTTAGTTCCGACACCTGCCAACAGCTTGGGTTCCCAACAGCTTTCCTCCTACAACAACAAGTTCACAACACTGGCGTCTATAGTTTCCGAAACTGGCGACACACATGCATCACATAAACCATTGCACCAAACAGTTTTCCAGTGGTCTCTCTCTCTGTCTTTCTTGCGCGCGCTTTGAGTCCGGTCTACTTTCCACCACAACCAGGCGCCAACACTGCAAAACCTCAACTCAACTCTCAACCAACTCACTCACTGTTCATCGCCATCGTTCGACCTATACTAAACTTAACAACACGCAACATGACCTCGAAGATTCTTGTTCGTGCAGAGTAGAGCAAAGGGAGGGAAGAGGCCCTGAATACCCTGTTGGGGTCGGCATTGCGCTGCGATCCTCCTGCATTTCTGAGTTTTTTTTTCCTATGGGGATATAAGGCCGTTCACGTTCCTTAGGATAGAGTACACACAGAAATACACACGTTTTAGGGGTAAGTAAATGATCGTTTACTTTGTTTCTATGTTGTATTCCGTTGAATGGGTTACGTTAAACCCGGGATGGTTTTTGGGAAGAAACATTATCTGTAGTCATCTCGTTGATGTAAACTCGTATCACTGTGTTCGTTGTGTACTGTGTTGCATCACATGTACAGCGAAGCATTACGTGTTATCTCACTTTTGTACATTTGTATTTCAGTTACAAGTGAGATTGAGTGTGATTTTCTTTGTTATTCAATCTTTTGTTTGTAAAGTATTTCGTATGTTTTTTTTTATGTGTAATTCATTGTTCCATGTTGTGAGATCCACATACTGTACATATCCATTCTAGAACTCGCCACTAGTGTAGTTGTTACATGATTTAACCATGATATCAGTTCATTTTCTCATTCAGCGTACATGGTACATAGGAGCCACAAAACAGTACACGCAACATAATTAGGAAAAGCCATGATCTTGCACCGTAGAATACGCTGCTCTGCGATGATGACGATGTTTCCAGCCTCGCTAGTGAGCAAGGGAAGGAACCTCGATGTTTTTTGTTTGTTTTGGGTTTCGTTTCGTGTCCTTTCGTAACACCTTTTGAGCCACACACTCAAAAACCTACCGGACCCCCGGGAAAGCACTTGAAGCCATACAAAAAAAACTACAAAAGCAAAACCTAGCCAAACCATAATAAACATGATGACTTATCCCGGGCACTAACAACCGACATTGTAGCATGTGATAGCGCACCTTTCTCAAAAAACAAAGTCAGTAAAACAGAAGCAGCTTCTGAAGATTCGTAGATCGTAAGCGCTAAATGCACTAATAGTCAGCCTAGTAGTTTCCGTTCAGTAGGGCCCATTGTTCAATCCATTAGAATCACACACAAGGACACTTTCTGACACGCCAAACTCCGAAACAAAAACACACATAAATACTGTTCAAAGATCTTTTAGCAAACAAAACAGCAACTCAGCACAAATGCAGCAGAATTAAAGTCAACATTTAGCACAACGATAGAAGGGCACACCGCAGTGGCTGTGGTTAAGAGGCCGCCGTAGAATTACTAGAATGTCGTGCGGTGTGCCAAGCGAGCGAGCAAAACGAGGAAGAGTCTCTACTGTCAATTATTAAAATGTAACACAGCAGCAAAACGAACGGAATGCATAAACAAAACAAAAAAAAACGGACGTTTTGATATGGGCACCGGAAGGAGAAAGCGGGAAATCACCCCACACAAAGGAATGGAAATCCAAACTCCTTCACCTTCACCACCTTAGCACCAAACTGAGTATAAGTAGGAAAATATGTTAAGTAATACGAGTACGCGAATAGGAACAGCTTCCGTTTTGGGACAAGGAAACTTCTAGCATATCTTAGCAATTGGGTATCTATCATGCGTACAACTAATCTCTCTCTATCTCTCTCTGTTATCAACTAATGTTTCACCCTCTGTTACTCCCGCTTGTTGTTGAGGGTGTTAGTTGAGGAAATCCCCCGGGAGGCATGTTTTAAAGTGGACTTAGTCAAGTTGTAACAAAATGTGCTGTGTATAGTTAGGTTGTTCCCCCGTTTGCAACCCATCTCTGTCCGTTGGTGTCCTCAACGCTGAACACTGAATACCCACCTTAAAACTCACCCACCCACCCAACAGCAGCAGCAGCACCTGTTCTAGCGTCTATCCCCTATACTCCGCCGTATCTCCAGATGTCTGTCCTGCTGGTGTCCATAGTTTTAGGCTTGTATAGTTTGTTGCCTAACCTTTAGTGGCGAATGAGTGGCGAAGCAAAGCTAAGAGATAAGCAAATACGCGAGCAATGTCATGCGTACGGTCAGAGCCGGCGATACAGACAACTCGATACTCGTTTTATGCGCAATGTCAGGGATCAATGTTTTAAAAAAGTGACTGTAAAACTGTATACACCGTGTACCAACTCTAGTAGTCTAGTAGCGAATTGGATCTATTTACTATTTTAAGGACGAGCAGGGCACCACAAGAGAGTAACTCGTCAAAAGGGTTCTTGAAGTGTCCGTAATTCGTCGTCGCTTCAACGAGTGGCTCCAAAATGTTCGGTGGAGACACTCCTGCCCACGGACGGATCGACAAAATGCGACGAGAAAGGATACGAAGAGAGAGGAATCGAAGAAATCGAAGCAAAGGAGATCTTCCCCAGAAAAAGGTCAGACAAAAAATACCAAACCAAATACTAGCAGAAAACAATCGAACCGGAAGTCAGTAACACCCGGTGCCTAACAAACACTACTAACTAACTACCACTACTACCACCACTACTCCCGCCACACTGTCTAGTGATCTCGTATCTCGTCCATCCTATGCCCGCCGTGTCTATGCTATGCTGTAGCGTGTTTTACCCAGTACAGTTAGTAAGCAGTCAGAGCAGCAGAGCTCGTGAAATTGTAAATATTTTGAGTATTCGAGAGCAGATAGGTCCGCGATGATAAGCGTTGAGCCATCAAATAGCACAACAGAACACAATGAAAGCTACACACAAAAAAAAAAAACATTGTTTAATGCAATTTTAGTCTCCTGGCACAAGAGAAAACAGCAAAGAAGTGAGAGGAAGAGAGAAAAGGAAAGGAATGCATTAACAAAGTGATAAATTGCGCCGCATCCTCTGGAATGCAGTGAGGTCCAACACAATTTGCACCAACCCTCCGGGGGGGCGGCCATATTCGTACCTCGGGGGGGGGGGGGGGGGTCCGTTTGTAAATTCTCCTTCTACATTCCTCCCAGCCAGCACCTTTTAGCGACCATTTTTGCGCAGCAAACCAGCAAAGAGAGAGAAATGCATCCGAGAATTAATTCGGCAACAACAACAACAAATGAAAACGGAAACGAGAATGAACAACGCGGGCAGCCAGGCAGGAGTTAGTTAAGTAATTTGCCAAAAACTAAGTTAGCTTTTATTATAGCGTAATTGTAGTATCATGGTAATAGTTAAATCATAATGGGATGACTCACGGGGCGGCGAAAACAACACGAAAACAATGCGACTAGCGAGAGACCAAATGCGAAAGAAGAGAAAAGTAACATAAATTTCTCGAGAACAGAAATTCCATAAAGAAAACGAACATCAAAAAGGGGAGAAAAGTTGAAAGATAAAAGCACGAAATACGAAAAGTGCAAGTTGTAAGTGATGCAGATACGCGAAGCTCTCAGCTCAACCCAGAGCAGAACTATTTCGATATCGAGCAAGACCTTGCAGTCATTGTGGTTCTCTATGTTGTACAAAAAAACTGGTGGAAGTATTCTAATGCGCTACACGGTTGTTGTACTGCATTCCGGATAACGATTACCAGTCCTTCGTGTGGCCACATGCCAGCAATAATGGCACGCCCGAGATGGAATAACAGGATCAGCAATAGGGCAGTTCTCAATTGCACATTCACAAGGCCTGGGCACAGATGGCGGATCGCATTCTATCGCTCCGCAATATGACGCAAGAGACCAAGAAACATCACCAGCAACATCATCATGATCATAAATCGTCTTCATCCCCAAACCTCACCCCGGGGACGGGGGAAGATCGTTTTCCGTTGCGCATGGCAAAGCAAACACGCGTTCGACGAGTTGAGTACGAATGGAATAGTTGCGAGTTCAAGAAATAATAAATCATACAGAAAAGGTATTATGAAAAGGTAATAACAATATACATTAAAACAAAACAAAACAAAAAAATAAAGACCGCGAGGCAGCGAGCTAATATGAAAATGTGAGTTGTGGTGTGCTAAAATCGTTACAACCCCTGTTTGTAGCTCTTATTGTGATCCTTTGTTGTTTGCCGCACCGGCCATTACACCGGGGATGCTAACTTTCCCATCTAGCTCAATGTAAAACAGGGGCACAGCACGGTAATTATAATTATCAAATGACCACTAAGAACGAAACCATCGCCATCGCGTCACGTAACCGGTGCCATGTTGTCAACCGTGTTTCTTGGCACAACAACGCAACATACTTCTAGGTGACCTACTTGGACTTGAACCAACGAATCGGTCGTGCAATCGATCGAATATCACAGACCAATTGAACATGGAATCAATGCGACAGAATGGCGACGGAAAGAAGCATAAAATTGTGTGTCACTGGCGTTGGAAATGATTTCAATTTAAAATGATGAACCGGATGCCAGACGATCGCGAGCTAGTGCGTCAGTCGATGATCTTGACCGTAGTCGAGTGGCCCCCCAGCGGACTCTCTAATGCACTAGAGTGTTCGCATTCCGTGACACGCAACAACGACTGGAAGCTGTTTGCACGAAAGGCGCTCCTCGTTTGCGACTGATCGATAGTTAATGTCGGTCTAGATGATCTTTGCCCATTGGCCGAATGATATTACCATATCCGGTCTCCAGTGTCACGTGTCCGCGAGGAACATTCATCATTAGCAAGCGCTTTAAATCATTTCGCGATCGGCGGCATTTCAATTGGCATTTCAAATCGTGTTCACCAATCCTGTTCTGGAGAGCTTTTCCAGCTTTCATCCCATAATCCAAGCACTCGTTAAGACCACACGCTTATCGGGTGCCAGGTTTGCGCAGGTGTCTCTCCCGGGGGGGATCCACCATCTTTAGCTGTTTCCTTCAACGTGTGGCTTAATGGAACGCGATCTGGTGCACACATCAATACACAAGATGTGAGACACACCTCCATCGAAAGAAACTCTATCGCGAATAGAAAGAAACAGATTGACCGAAACATGGGGATCCACCGCTATCGCTGCCCCCTCCGCCATCGTTCAAGGTTACATCATTCGCGTCGTCGCGTTCTCACCACTTGGTGCGCTGGTTTGAGTGCAAATGACCGGGCGCACGCGACGCGAGACGAGCCCCCAAACGGCTGGCCACGTGCGTTGGATGCGCTCCACGTTGGAGGTCAGAGTATCGGAAAGAAATTCAATGAAAAAAATTCAAAAAAACGCGAAAACCGGTCGACTAATAGGAGAGCATTTTGTTATAGCTTTGTTATCTTTCAGCATTCTTTTGCAGAGAACCAAATTCAATGATTCCGGATGATAAGCGAACATTCCGAAAGTGATCGCCGATCGTGAACGCTTGATCACAACAGAATGGAATTGGCGCAACGCTACTGAAAACTGAAAGAACCCGAGAGCGATGCCTTTCAAGGTTGCGGAATTCAACATGCTACCCCACCCCCTGGCCTCCCTCCTTCCCCACTCTTCCAACACCCACCGAGAAGAGCCCAACTTGCGTTGCGTGTCGTCAATCGTGCGCACACGAGTGAGATCGTGTTGGTAAGCGCGAGCGCGCGCGCCCACCCGGTATCGGTCACCCCGCCAAGCCTCCTTTTCTCTGGCGGCAGCTGGTGGTTCGCTCTCGACCGGCGGAAAGGGGTGATTACGTGCACGCGAGCATGACTGGAGGGAGCTACACGTACTTTTACCACCACCTAGAGTACTCACATGAACAGTATATCGATTGATTCACCGAAGATAAGTAAGTCTGCACGCATGAGTCACGCCTGCTGCTGCTGCTGCTGCTGCTGCTGCTGCAACCAGCGGTAGAAGCGAGCAACATTGCATCATGCAGCATAGACAGCGCGAAGTGAAACCACACAGCAACCACAGTCAGTCAGTCGACTACTGGATGCGCGCGGTTTACTGACACTTTTTTGACGTCACCGCCTACTACAACCCCACCAGAGAGAGAGAGAGAGGCTGTGTGACGTCGTGACAAGCGCGCGAGAGTGAAATTCGCGCAGATCGTCACTGACTATCCAATGGTCAGATCCAATGGAGGAGATGGCAAGGAGAGAACGAGTGAGACACGAAAAAACAGCTGGCAAAGTATGCTACCGACGCCGCACTTTTGGCCAGCACTGTAACCGCACTCGGTGGTCTCAGTTGCCGCCGCGTGGTTGTGTATATCTCGCGAATTGGATATAACAGACCGCGTGAGCACGCTGTGTTTGTGACCGACCGACGACGATGACGATGATGGTGACGACGAACAGAGTTGTTGGCAGAACGAGCAGCAACAGGGGCAGCGGGATGCGAGAAAAACAAAAGCAAACGTTATAAAGATTGGTTCGCGCTCTCGATCGGCCATCAGTCAATTCGGATCCGTGTGCTGTGTGCCTTGTGTGGACTTCCGCGAAACCGCACAACCCCTTTCCAAGTACGAGTAAAGAGCAGGGAGAGAGAGAGAGAGAGAGAGAGTGAGTGCGAATAAGTGAACCACCGGATACTAACCGTGTACTACTAGCAGCAGTTGACCGCGTAACAGTCTGCCATTCGGACGCACTCGTTTATCGTTCGACATACGACGAAAAGGATACCATATTGGTGGTGCTGCTGGAGATTTGTGCGCAATCTCAGAACGTGTAACAAGTGTGTGCTGCCTTTGTGGAAGCCCGAAAGGAAAATTTAGAAAAACAAACATACAGTGTCAGAGAGAGAACGAGAGAGATAACGAGAGAAGAACCTTTGGCACGTGAGTGAAGAAGGTGGGCGACCTTTTCCGCCGATTCACGTGCTAGCAACAGTGCGTTACACTTTCGTGCCTCTTCCTGCGTTCAAGCTGTTGCTCCGTGCTACTCCACGCCTACTCCAGCGTGTTTCCAGTCGAGCGTTCTCCGGCAACAAAATGGCCCAGTAAGTACATTCAACCCTTGAATAAGTGTTAGTAGTAGTATTTGTCCCTTGCTCACTAGTTTGATAAGTGATTGCATCATCAGTGAAGCCGACAAACAATATCGCGCGATCACGTATCTGCGTCAGTGGTTCTCGGCACAGCATCCTCTCGCTCCTCGATGGCGATCTCAAGCGGCAACAGCAGCAGCAACAGAGATTCCTTTGCAAGAAGTGAAGAAGCGGAAGGAATCTGCGTGCCTCTGGGTATGTGTGCGTACGCCTGTTTGTGACCCTGAGCCGAACAGTGAATGTCAAAAGCGAGCGCGAGTCAGGGTTAGCGCGCTCTGCTACCACCCGCTCCTCGGACACACCGGCTCTTGTCCGATCGATTTCTACTGCTGCTTCTGCTGCCGCTCTCGTTCGGTCTAAAATTAATCAACACAACATGCTCTACCCTCCACTCTCGCCACCCTCGGTTCTGTTTTTGGTCCTCAGAAGCACAACATAACGGTCAGTGAGCACCGCGACCATCGGTTGTCGCGAATTTCGGAACAAACAGGTTTGTCCTCGCGATCACCACCACCACCACCACCACCACACCGATACACTAGCCAGTGCCACGTGTTCACGCAATGCCGGTTCACAGACAAACGGAGTTTTTTTTGTTGTTGTCGTAGTACCCATTCACAGACATCGGACTTGTCTGCGCATCATTGGGTCATTTTCATTAACCTTCGCGCAGTTGCGATGACGATTTCCAGGATTTCCAAGCATGGCAACCGGCCCGGCCGGACCTCAATTTGCGGTTCTTTGATTGTTGTTCTGTTCTGGTTTTTGCGCCGTTTTTGTAATTGGCGAACATCCGCCATCGTGAGTGAGGAAAGAGTCGTGCGCGCGGATCGCACGATATCGTGTCGACATGATCGTAGCTGTGTACGGCGTGCGATGCAATCAATTTGAGGGCAATTAAGTTGCTTGATTGCAATGAAACTAATGCTGGAATGCTGTAGTTTGTTCTCGAGAGTGTCGGCACGAGATCTTTGGCATTGACGATCGAGCCAAAAATTGTGTTGTCTGTCTTGTGTGTCTTCAGTAGACTGTATAAACTTTGATAGCAGCTCAACTCTGCATCCAGTATGGTCAGCAGCACCCGGAATGAGTCCGTAATTTTGCAAACCTCACGATAACGGTCCAACGGTCGGCTCGCCATGATAAGACGTTCGGCAAAAAATCAATCAGTGCTTCTGAAAAGCTTCCCGCTATCATCGAGCACCGTTTACAACCTTCACGCTTAACAGCTCTTAGGCTCTGTTATCGGAGCGGGATTCATTCAATAGAATCTTCAACCGACATTTGGTTTCATGATTCTCGTACACGAACTGAAGAGAGTCGTACAGCAGCGAGTGAGTGAGTCATTATCATAACGCGAGCGTTTCGCATATGACCACTACACTGGATACCGATAACGACTCTGTGGCTGTTGCTGCTACTTACCGGTACGAACTGCTGTGACACTGTTGTACATTTTACCGCCTTCCTGCGCTCACTCTCTCTCGCGTGAGTGCTATTTACTTAACATTAGTTCGCTGTCTGTAGCGAGATAGCGACGATAAGAGGCCGGGGCCAATCGTCACTTCCCTAGAACAGCTGTGTCACCGCGAGCTGCTCCGTAGCCGGGTTGGTCCGAGAGCAACAACGTCTAGACGACGTCGATAAACTCTCGTTAAACATCGTTAACTCCCAGAAGTGTGCTCAATTGAGCTGGTCCGTGGTCGGGACGTCATCGAATAGATCGCCGGTGTGTGACGCAATCCGTTACGCACCCATTCCTTGGCAAGATGACGCAAAACGGGCAGATAATTTCATCAATTCCAATCATTTCGACCATCCCCAGCACGGTTTGTGCAGATAGCGTAACGTCACAGCGGTGTATCGTTGGGAGTATGCTCGTGCGCATTAGCATAATGCGCGAATTGAAAAGGCAAACACTTCCGGTTGCGATACGAATTCCTGCTTCCAGGGAGCCGCACAGAGCACTATCGCTGGAGCACAGGCGATGAGACGAGAGGTTCAACGAACTGCAGCGAATGGCCTTCAATGTTGAGTTTCATGCGCAAACACGTGATTTATGCTTTCGTTTAAAAAAAAGAAGATAAACCCTTGATGTCACGAAGAGGTACGCAGCTTATTTGTACGCTGCCGATTGAGCTACTTTGAGCTACAGAAGGGGTTTGTGTCTTCGCTACTCGCGCTCCGGAGAAGAGCTCGCGTGATCTTGTTTGTGATCTCTTGTGTGATCTTGTTTTCTTTGATCGAGAATATGCAATTTTCGTTGCCTTTTTTTTTTTGTAAATCTCCATCTCATACTTGTTTTTATGAGTTCAGAGCATCAAGAAGCCTTCTGAAGCAAAAGAAGATCAAGGAAAAACATTAAAAAACACTCCAAAGGATAGAATTAAACTCGCGATCTATCCATTCACTAACCTTTTTACCTGTCCTGGTCATTTGCCAGTGATTTGGCCACCACGTCCTTGTACACGGTCACGCCGTTGAAATTCCTGGCTTCAGTGAACCGGTTCACGCACCGCTGAACACGCCAAACAAAAACCGCGCAATCTGCGGCCCCGTGAGATCAGCATCCACACCGGCATCCATCGCTCCATTCATTAATGGGGCGGCACTGGGCGGAGGGGCAGGAGGAGGTCCCAAAAAGGGTCAATTTCAAAGTGCAATGACCGATGTTACAGCAGCTGGTGGTGGTCGTGTTTCTGTTTGGAAATCTCTATGCGGCGCGTAATCACTTCAAAGCTGTGCGCCAGTTAACGTGCCAGATTACCAAATGAACCCTCGAAAGCATAGCAGTGTGAGAGAGAAAGAGCGAGAGAGAAAAGTAGTGCTTTATCAGCAACGATGAGAGGAGGCCGATCGTTTGCCCCGGTGCACCCGTAACCTACTGCTGCGAGCCACAAACAGCGAAGGCCAACGATCGAACACCAATCAGTGGCCAATCATCAGCCGGTCGTTCACGACACTAATTGACTTCTAGAATCCGATCCTCACTGATTGGCAGTTCGTTGGCTACTAGCAGCGATCGCTAGTTCGCGATGCTACGACGGCGATGGCGTGTGCTCTCCGCCATCACCCTGCACCCCCTTTCCTCGTTCATTGATCCCTTCTCACGGTCCAGCACACAGGGGGGCTGGCGGCGAGAACGAAGAGACAAATACCACACGATGGCGATCGCGGCAGTCCACTGAGCGGTGGACTGTCCCACCCTTCTCGGTTGCTCTCGGTTCGGTTGGTCTCTCGCAATCGCACTCGGTCCACTAGCGCGCGCTCCGGCCCGCGTCATCGTCAGTTCCAACACAGTCCACACAGTAGTCCGTTCGCGATTGTTTCGCGATCGTAACCAATAGTCACTGTCGTCGTCGATCGCGTGATCCGTGAATCCGTGGAAATTTGCGTGCAGTTGCACTAGATCCGTGAGTTCGTCCGTTCGACCGAACAGCATCCCATCGTTTGCAGTGAAAGTGAAATTCCGGTGCAAAGTGTTTGTTGCATTCGAACAGCTCGCTTGCAGCGATGTTTGCGATGTCTATTGTGATCGAGCCGTGGTCGAACATTGTGGTGTGGCAGGTGATGCAATCAACCACCACTACTAGAGCGACGCGGACACGTGGTGATAGCACTGGCTGGCCACTGGGTTTCGCGCCCAACGGTGGCCACTTGTTTGAGTCGCACTACTACCGATCGAGCTCCATTTCTTCGGGCTAAATTTTCTCTTTCTTTTCTTTGCTCTCTCTCTCTCTCTCTCTCTCTCTCACTCTCTCTCTCTCTCTCTGTCTCTCCCTTGAAAGTGCAACAAAAAGTGCAATTCGTTTGCTACGTTTACTGCATTTGTTGTTGTGTTTTTGTTATGGTCTCGCGGCGAGCCTCGCTTGTGCGAATTCTCGCTTCGCGAAGCACTAAACAGGCTCGCATCGCGTCAGGCAAGAGAAACCGCTACCCAAGAGTCCACCAAGGCCAGAATCGGTGTTTGTGTCCGGCCACGGCCTCTCTCTCTCTCTTCGTGAAATGTCACTTCCGTTCTGGTCCCTTTTTTGGTCGCAAATCTGCGTCCTTCACGCCAACGAGGAGACCACGAGGACCACACCGGAAACCGGCCCACCAGCCCACTATACTGGTCCACTGGTTTGGTTCGCGGACCTCGCAAATCGTGATGACGATTGCGATCGAGCTCATGAGGTGGGGACCTGGATCGTGCCTTCGATGTCCTTCAACTTCAACGTCGTTCGACGCTTCGAAAGTGAAGCACACGACAACGCGAACAGCGTGAACGGTAGCACCAGCAGCTCACGTTGCAACGGCGTATCGACCGCACCGATAACATTCGCTCGAACGCACCCCCCCCCCCCCCTTCATTCTAGCTTTTCCGCATAATTATGAATCCGTTCTCGCGTTCGCCTTCCCGTTCTACTATCGCAAGCGGATGCCGTGGGAAGCACGAGATGATGTCCGATGGAATCCGATGCCTGGCTACCGGGCTGTCCCGCCGGATTGCGCAACAATGCGAGCCGCGCGCTAGAGGAGGATGCTTGATCGCGATCGCTCGCTGATCGTCATATCTTAATTGTGCGGACGCGTTTCGCGTTACGGTCTCGCGATTCGATTCGCATTCCAGCGAAGGGCCAGTAGTGAGACTCGGAGAGTGCAAAGCGCAAGGTGTTTGCCACGCTGTGGGGTTAAGAGGTTGATCCGATCGGATCATACGAGCAGACGGACGATCAGATCGCTTTGTTTCCTTTTTCTTCTTCTGTTTCTGGGATAATTGAGGAGCAAACGATAATCGCGCCACTAACAACACTCGACGAATGACACAAAAGGGCCAAAGGCCTCTCTCTCTCTCTAATGACAGTGCCATTGTGCAAGGCGCGCCCTTCGATCATGAGGTGCGTTTTGCCTGCGTGTATGTCGCATTTCCATTTGCACAATGCTGCTGCTGCTGCTGCTGCTAATTATGCAAAGAGCACATAATTGGTTCTAAGCGAAGCCAAAACGGTAGAAGGCCATTTGCAAAGTGAGGCACCAGTAGCAGCACCAGATAGCGATCTTCCGCAACGTCGTCGTGCGTTACGCATGATCATCGCCACGCAGCTCCACCGGGTGCGATCGTACGAGCTGCGACCTACAAAAGGGACATTTTTTGGACACCAAAGTGCCTTTGTTTTGCTGCATGGGACTATCTCTCTCTCTCTTTTACGCTTGCACGCTCGCTCGGCTTAAGGGAAATTCCCTTTTTCCCTCGCTGGCGATCGCGCTGGACCAGCGCAGCACATTCCTGGCGTTGCTGGCGCTTTGTGGTTTTAGCCTCGGAGTGACAAAGGTGTCGTGTGGTGGTATCATCCTCACCGGAAACCCTGCTCTTAAAAATGAGCTGCTAAGTCAGGAAAATAAAACGAAGAGCCAAGTGAACGAGCGAGCGTCCAGCGTTCAGGTGGTGATAACACGCTTCGCGGTCCACGTTTGGTGATCGCGCCTAAAACCGAGCGCACCTTCAGCGTACATTTGGCACGATCATCATTATCAACAGCATCATGTTGCTGGTTTCGAGCGACGTCCCCAAGATCCAGCTCATCCCGGACAGGTATAGAGACTTTGCAGATTTACCGATCAGTCGATCAGTCGATCACCAACAAACCATAAATCGTAATCCTATCTCCCGTAGACCGGTTCTCGAAAAACAGACGAAAAAACGAAAGAAGAGAAAAGGGTGAACAGCACACCGAACCGAAGAGGTCCCCGAAAAGGTCACGCTTTTAAAAGATTTTATTTGTTTTTTTTCTCGCTAAAAAATCGCGTTATCAAACACGCGCGATCGCGCCGAATTGGACACCTCTCTCGTGGCTGCTCGTGTCGTTTCTGTTTTGTGTCCATTTGACCCCTTGTCGTCTCTCTCCTCCAGCGATATACGGCAATGGCGACGCTGAGAAGCATTGAAACGATCGTGTTCAGCCGTCGTCTCCGCGCGACACGGTAATAAAAATTTGCAAATTGCCCATCAATTTTGCCAGCGACAAGCGTCCAGTGACAGCTCACATGGCTCATCGCAGTGGTTCTTCTGGTTGTGCAAAATCGTTTTTTTATCCTTCCATTTTTTTGTTATCCATCAAAACAGACGAGACGAGAGAAACAAAAAAAAAAGGGAGGAAGATTCATTTTAATATTAATGAGCACCGAAATGAGGTTGCACAAAACGTGTCCAATGGCTGGGCTGGAAGATCATGACTATTAGAACCCTGGCAGCACATCGCCAGGAACCATTAAGCACCTGATCACACCTTCTGCTGCTACAATCGGCACCTACACCGTGGCGCGACCTTCTTTGTTCCCTCTGTTTTTTTTTAATTCCCGCCCCTTCTTGATATCGCGGTTCGTCCTCCTCATTCTTGGCCTTCCACTTGCTGCGGTATACGTGAACTTGAGCGATAAGGCGTCGCTTGACAAGCACACTAGAGTGCCGCTCAACACGCTCACTCGCTCCGTTCTCCCAAAACCGGCTACGGTGAGGGTCGCGTGGACCCTGGAATGGATGGATGGATGTGTGGTTAGCATTGGAGGAGTGGTACCGAGCAGATAACGCTGGTCGCATAATAATCACACAGAACGAAATGAGCGCTCCGTACGCACACTTAGAATTGCATTCAGTGTTTTCTTTTTTTCAAAGCCAAACAGTGCCAGTGGTGCGTACGAGGGGCGGCCTTGATCATGAGGTAGCCCGTGGGGCGATAGGGCCAGCGCAACCGATAAGGCGACAACTAGTAATCGGTTTCTAGGCTGGCGCGAATGTGCGCTGCCTAGTGCACGTGTTTGGGGTGTTCCCGCGGATCGATGCTCTCTCTCTCTCTGGATCGATCGCGAGACACAAACAGTGATTGCACGTGGTCGCCGTCGACGTCACTGCGCTAGACCGTGATCAATCTTTGCGATCTTCCACATTACTACGCGTGTACTTTCCCAGTTGATAACGGACGCTTCTATCGCGCGGTTTAATGTCGTTGCACGGGAAACGAGTGAAGGATACGTAGCCAAATTTGGGCCAAAAAAGTGCTGCAGTGCCTGAACCATGGCAACCCCATTGGTGTGCCGTCTGGTGTTCCGAGGGGCGCTAGAACACCAGTACGCAGTGTCGGTAGCGGGACGAGCGGGTCGCCGGCTTCTGCTCGCGGTTTGCACAGCTGACGGTGCCCGCACCTTGGCCGCGACCGGTAGTAGCTGCTGCTGGCAGCAATGGCGAAGGACAGCGTGCAGTGTCAGTGTCAAACGGTGGCAACCCACGCTCTGGGAATTGATGAGGTAAGGTTGATGGCAAGCGCGCGCGCGCGCACGGTGCGATTCGATGTGAAGATGCGCCATCACGTAGGGCCTGTTTGTTAATCAAAGTTTGTTGCTAATTACAAATTGAGCTGATGCTACGCTTTGGCCGTGAAATTTGCGATTTGTTTTACGTATTAACCAACCGCAAAAAGCTTCACCGGATCTGGGAATTTCCTTTGAAAAAACAACAAATAGAATTTCATTAAACACACACCCGATTAGGACATTCCGACGCCGGGATCCAGCTGTTTTGTGAAGGTCAGCATAATCAGTAATTATGCCAACGGACTTTCCACTTTATCAGCTCCAGTGCGAAACACACAGCGATTATACAATGTCTGCGAGGCATCAAAAGAAAGTGTAAATATTGTGGTGAACCGGACGTTGGGATATTCCAAAAATGTCCTAGTGGCCATACCTCCACCATAAAGCGAGCAACGATCATTCGCCTCTCGCTCTCAAGTGTGCGCGGGCGTATGCTGTATGCTGTTCATAAACCACGGTGCCGCCTAGAACCAGATATCATTACCAATTGCCATTACCGGGGCGCGAGGTAACGCCGACATTGCGGTGCGCCAAATGGAAACCAAGATAATAGTAATTTGCGGTGTACTAAAACGGTCGTACCGTACCACACTAGTACGCTGCTGCTGTTGCACAAACACCAACAACTCTAGAGCACTCTCGCGCCGCTAGTACTCGCGCTCGCAACTCGGCGATACTGATCACCGTACAGCGGGGACATTTTTTGCTCGCGCGCGCCGTCAGCGTTTATAGATTCGGATTCATTCGGCGCCGAACCGAGCGTTGGGGGATTTTTTGTGTTTCCACATCAACACCACTCCCTTCCGGAAGAGCGCGATCATCTCTCTGCGACACGACATTAGAGTGCAGAGCGCAGCATTCGCGAACAGACGGGCAGACGAGCAGACAGACGGTTGGTAGAGGGCTCGTGGCGCGGTTTATAAAACGGCTGGGTGCCGAATTGATCCGCCTCATTGACTGCGGGAGTTCGCGAGCACACAGCACAGACCGCCGCAGAGCAACACAGTTCAGCTCGGAGATAAAGGCAAGATTGTGTTGCTGCTAGGCGTGGTGTGATCTTCCTTTTAGCTGGAGGATCACGCGAGTGGATAAAGCGTTCTGTTTGTGCGATCTTATCACTGGAGGTGACAATCGAGTGTAAGCGAGTTCGGTGAAAGTGTCTGCTGGTTGGTGATAAGAAGAATCCCCGTTTCCTGTCTTGTGTTTTGCGAAAGTGCGCCACAACTGAGACTACCACAATATATATTTAGAGTGAATGATCTAAACACCAAGAATGCTCTCTTCGTTCTTACTTGATCATTGTGCCAATTAGAGAAGGAGAAGGACTATTAACCTCATCATCGCAGCTGTCATTTTGCAACAAACTCAAAGGCACGGCCCTGCCCTCAATCGGTCGTCATGGCGGCACTCTGTGCTGTTTGACGACGTCTTATCTTCCTTGACGAATGGAGATACAGTTTATAGACCTTCTGCCACTTTCCTGCCCTTTCCTTTAGTAGACCAAGTTCTAGAAAACTCAAGCATTGTGACACAGTTTTTTGTAACATTTTTGAAGTGATCTTTTCTGTGATTTTCTTACCCTTTTTACCGTCAAAGAACAGTGCCGCAGTGACAGTGTTAGTGCTGATTCACCAACCTCTAGCATCCTCGCCCCCCAATCGAGTTTCCTTATCGCAAATTGGCGCTTTGCTATCAATTCCTAAGCGATAAATCGCCCTAAGTTTCTGCCGCTTCATAATTGACCATAGAGGAGTGCGATTTTACACTGACAATCCCCCCAAACCAACCATTGAACAGTCAAAATCGTGTCAATCGCGCGGAACAATCGATAATTGAATGATCTATCCATTGTCCTCCGTCCTAAGACATCCATATGATGGAGCACCGCAACTCCTTCCACGCGAGAAGATGTCGTAATGCCGGGGGCCTTCCATAGAGGTAGCTCCAAATCCCCCGCCCCAGGCCACGACGGTATTGGCAGAAACCTGTTCACGATTGGTTTCCGAAGTCGCCTGAGTGCTGTGAATTCCCCCCGATTCACCCCGCTTTGTGATTCCGCACGTGATACTCGGGATAACGGAAAGTATTTTTAGCATTTGCATTCCCGTATGCTGCACTAGGCGCTGCCGGCTGCGGATTAGCTGGAAATTCCCCGAAACTAAACAAAAATTACCCACGGACACCTGTCCTTCTTTACGGTGCCTGAAGTTTCGCTCGCTTATAAGATCACTTGATTAATCCGATCTCGATGTCATTTTCGCAACCAAAGTGGTGAAAGGAAGTTCCTAGCTGTTAGTTCCTCTTGTGATAGATCCTCCAGAGTGACCGAACGGAGATTTCGGAGCGCTAGTCGATTCGTAGCCAGTGCTTAAATAGAACAAATTGTGTTAGTGATGTTACAAACGCGGTCACAGCCCGTAAGGAGGCGCCAGGTGCCGCGTCAATCGATCGCGATCACACTGTTCGTGGCTTGCCTGGTCTGGAATGGTGGTCCGATCGCGGTCCGTGGTGCCGCCCTGGTAACCAAAGAGGTGTCGTACATTGTTGACAATCGGCAGCAGGCAACACTAGAGCCCTCGTGCCCGAGGTAAGGAACGACGATGGAAAATTGGTTTTGTGTCATTTTCACGCTAGCAAGCAACGCGCCACTCATTACCGCGCAGTACGGTGTCGTACGGCGTATGACCTTGCGGTTTTCAGACAATTGCTTTCGAACATCCAAACCCAAACACAATTCCAATTTGCACCCCCGCCGGTTGCTGTTGCTGTTGTGCTGATGAGCAGCTGATGGGAGCGGAGTGTTAAACTGGAGTAATTTTCCCGTAAACATACGACGACGAGGAGATCGCTATGGGAGCAGTGTTGCGTTGCGTTCTAAAAATGCTGAATAATTTATGGATAAACTGATGCTAACCAGAAGCACGTGCGCTTTTCTGTTTGATGAGCTGCGGATGTGTTTTTTGATCCGATGGAAAAATCAATTCAACAAACTGCCGCATTGCCTCGATGCTTTTGATGGTGCAAAACAACTCACAGCGAAGAAATTGAGGAGTCATTGTAGTAAATGAAGTGCTATTGTTTCGGACTCCGAGCTCCGGAGCATACTACGATGATGTAAACAGCATCCGCCAAGCACCCGTATTGAGTCAATATGTAGTTCAATCTGTAGCACCATTTGTATAGCGATTGGAACGCACAAACATCAGCTACTTAATGTCCTCCTCTGGGTCAATCAGGAAAAAGCGCAGTACAAGTGATTCGCTAATTCCCTTTTTTCACTTTCCGATTCGTCTCTCCCCCTCGTTACAGTGAGATCTACTGCCATGGGGAGCTGCTACGTACGGTGCAGATGAGCGAGATCTACCCGGACTCGAAGACGTTCGTCGACATGAAGATGCGCAAATCACCGAACGAGACGCTCGCCGCGTTCCACGAGTTTATGGCGGCCCAGAACAATGCGCCGACGAACGCGAAGCTGCTCGAGTGGGTCGAGCAGAACTTCGAGAAGCCGGGCGCCGAATTCGAGAGCTGGATTCCGGGCGATTGGAAGGAAAACCCACGGTTCCTGGAGCGCATCCGGGATGCGGATTTGCGCGAGTTCGCCAGCCAGCTGAACCAGATCTGGCACCAGCTGGGCCGCAAGATGACGGCGGATGTGGCGGTAAGTGCGCAAGAAGCTCCTAGAGAGGTGTAAGAAATTGATCATCAGTGATCTTCCGTCCCTCTTCACACAGCTCAATCCGGATCTCTACTCCATCATTCACGTGGACAATCCGGTGATTGTCCCCGGTGGTCGGTTCCGGGAGTTCTACTACTGGGACTCGTACTGGATCGTGAAGGGGCTGCTCCTGTCGGAGATGTACTCCACTACCAAGGGTATGCTGGAGAACTTCCTCTCGATCATCCAGCGGTTTGGGTTTATCCCGAACGGTGGCCGCATCTACTACAGTATGCGCTCGCAACCACCGCTACTGTGCGGGATGGTGAAGGCGTACGTCGATGCTACCAACGATACACAGTTTGCGATCGATGCCGTTGAGACGCTCGAGCGAGAGTTCCAGTTCTTCATGAACAACTACGTGACCGAAGTGAACAACCACCATCTGGCGACGTACGGGTACAAATCGAGTGGTCCACGGCCCGAATCGTATCGTGAGGATGTGAATACGGCCTCGGTGTTCCAGCGCGAAGAGGACAAACAGGACTACTACTGTGAGCTGAAGGCGGCCGCGGAAAGTGGAATGGACTTCTCCAGCCGGTGGTTCATTAAGGATGGTACAAATGCGGGCAATCTGACCGATCTGAAGTGCCGCTCGATCGTGGCAGTGGAGTTGAATGCGATCCTATACTGGAATGCGCAGGTTATTGCCGAGTTCTACGGGCTACGGAACGACATCCAGTCGGCGGATAAGAAGCGCGAGTATCTAGAGAAGGCAGACGAGCTGAAGAAAGCGATCAATGCGGTGCTGTGGGATGAGGAGGAGGGTGCTTGGTTTGATTATGATTTAATCAACAAGAAGCTACGGAAATACTTCACCCCGACGAACCTATCGCCGCTCTGGGTTGGTTGTTATGATAAGACGGATACGGCATTGGCGAAGAAAATCCTCGGCTATATCGAACGGTTGAAGCTGGATCAGTATCCGGGCGGTGTACCCAATACGCTCCAGAACACGAACGAGCAGTGGGACTTCCCGAACGTGTGGGCACCGATGCAGCACATGCTGGTGATGGGTCTGGACTCGCTGGACAGTAAGGAAGCGAAGGAGTTGGCGTTCCAGTGGGGCCAGCGGTGGGTGCGCGGTAACTACATTGCCTACAACAAAACACGCGCCATGTTTGAGAAGGTAAGTAGCAGCAGGATTGAGCTGTTGGCACAACCTGTTTCTAACATTTTCCTCTTTAATTTTTTCCACAGTACGATGCTCAAGAGCTGGGCGGACACGGTGGAGGCGGTGAGTACGATGTGCAGACGGGATTCGGTTGGACGAATGGCGCCGCGATGGATCTGATGAACAAGTACGGTGACCGGATGACGACAGGTGCGACCAACTGAATTTCCTTCTCCCCTCCCAACATCCTTTCGAACAACCTTTTTCATCCTTCCTCCGGCATTACATATCGCCTGGTGCAATCGTGTTCCATGTTCTGCCCCATTGCCGTTTGTGTCTGTTTTGCGTAATGTCCTCTGCATCTCCTACCCTACTACATGAGCACGACCACAAATACACGCATACAGTCCCGAGATGATTATAGCAGAAGCACGACAATGAGAAAGATCAAGGGTGATCACATGACGAAGCGTACAAAGTAGCAAATATATACAGAGAGAGCCGGCAGTCATAGAAGGCATGGAATGGAGTACTGCTTCCGGTCTCGCTTTCTAGGGCTTTGAGCTTAGGGAACGTCGCTCGAACAGCTCGATACGTACAGGGAAGAACGGAATCTCAACTAAAGAAGACGTGGCCGAAGTGGAATTTTGGGGCCAAAATCGATAGAGGCCGCGCAGAACGGATCGCTCAAAAATTGTATCCTACCGCGCTTGTCAGCGGACCTTACTAGGACGACAAGAAGACTAGTTGAACTTGTTTTGATCTTGTAGCTCCGTTTTTTTTGTTTAGAATTTATCGCAAATGTTTGTGCGAACCGAGTAGAGAGTAGCTGATAGGTTTTTAGAAGCATTTTTCTGCGACGCCGTGCTACCGACAATAGTAGTGGTGGGTGCTGCTTGTATGGTTTTATGTATCCAATATAAAGCGCGAGCAGCATTCCGAGAGCGGCGGAACCGGAACGTGACCGACGTGAAGTGAAATAAAACTAGAATTTACATCATCGAACCCCATTGAACTCATGTTTCATATGTGTACGTTGGACTGTGGTATGTGTAAAGCATTCTCTAGGAAGGGTCCTCCCACGGGGGGATCTCTCTTCAAAATTACTTCGCATCATCCTGATTGGAGCATCATCCTTTTTTGGAATCATGTAAGTTATGTTATGTGGATTAAATCATTCGTTCCTCTGTTCATTCATATCGCTCAACCCCTTTGCATCATGAAAGCATCGTGCTACCATCGCTACTAGGTGACAATTATCTGAATTTTAAAGTATCCTTTTGCCTTACCGACCATCAAGCAGCCCATGCAGTACAACCGACACCGACACCGATCCCTGGAGGCGATGGCAACGGAGCGCTGGTAGCATACTCGGTCAACACCGGCATCCTGGCTACAATTATTGCATTCTTTGTGGGAGTTTTTGGGTGAGGTACGTGGAACGACAACCCGCCAGCTGCTGCTCCACAATAGCTGCTAACTGTGCTCTGTTATATTTGATATCTTTTCAGCATTCCACCTTGAGCAGCAGCCGCGTAATGTAATGTAATGGCATGAACCGCAAGTAATGAACCGCCTGTGGCGCAGCGGACCGAGCATGACCGCTGCTTTGAGGATTGGCACCGATGTAAAATGTGATAATCTTCGAGTTCGTTTGGCATTCCGGAATACCAACCCTACATTCCTTTTATCCCTTTTTGTTAAAAAGTATTAAGCGTGTGCGCATGTATGTGCTAACAAGTATTTCGCTAAACCAGCGCCCCCCGAGAGCCACTATTATGTGAGTTTGATTAAAAGCTTGAAAATTAACCGTTTTTGTTGTGTGATGAAGAGTGTCTGCTGAGATGATTTGCTGATTATTTTCTCTCTATCTTTTCTATTTCCAACCGTTTTGCTATCTCGCTCTCTAGAAGCATATTTCGACGGTTTTTCGGTAACCGATAACGTGCCTCTCGTGAGCATGCGATGCATCCGAAAAAGGGTTTCCTTTTGGTATCCAATAAACGTACCGTGAAAATGTGTCCCCCATTGTTTGTCCAGCCAGTTTGCTTACTTATCTGCTGCTACAACCGACGGGCGAGTAAGGTCTGCCACAGACTATGGTGTTCAACTCACGTTTTATCGGTTTCTCGTCACAGGGTTCTTCTGTCCTGCCAAGGACTTTTCGAAAGAAACTCTTTCCCAGAACTCACTCGAAAAATCTTGCAAAACAAACACTTGTTTCAATCACTTTCTGCCTTTCTTCTCGGACTACAGCACTGTGCAACTATCAAACCAACACCGCACATGTTTACTACGATCGCGAAGAAAAAAGAAACACCACAACGCCACAAAGTCTACTGCGATGCGTAGCCAATCTCATCTCATCTCAGCATCGTGGATTGCTTTCTATGAATCCAGTACATGATTTTTATTCAATAAAACTACTTCCATCGTTTGTCGATTCCGGCCTTTTTTGCCATGCGGCCATACTCGTTTGGATTTTTCATTTGCTTCCGCCATCTCCACGATACGCAGACGGGGTCGGATTCCAGTTTTTGACGTTCAAAAAATAATACAAATCATACATAGCGTATGCGAGCGAGGGTTAAGGCGGGGGGTCGGGGAGGTCTCCCAGGACCTTGATCGGTCACACCCCCTCATTTTCTAAGATCGGACTTCATCGCAGTACTCGGCTGCGACTGGAGGATTCGTAAAATAGGTCGATTTGGTTCTCTAATGGTGCTGCTGGGGCGCGATCAAAAGATCGCTTTCGTCGAGTGAATTATGTACAAATTGAGAGAAGGACAGCTTCTTCTTCTTCAGCGCGGTGTGGCGGTGTGTTTGTTCGGTGAGCGGTGGATGGATTGATCTTTCGGTTTCATCTTTCGTTTCATCATCATTCTGCTACTGTATTCTTCGGCAATAGTAACCGAGCGTTTTGCACTTCTCACACAACATCTGTGGATGGACCTTCGATTGATCCGACACATCCAACCCGTCCGGTTTCTCCAGAGGACGCTGCAAACGATGAGAGGAGATACGATGTGTTGGTTTCGATTCAGCAATTTATGCGACCACTAGCCCTTACCTGTTTGTGCGGATACACGTTGATGTGACACTTGATGCACTCCTGGCCATGGTTTGCCCACGAGTTGCCCGACATCCACTTTCGCTTACACTTGGGACACTTGTACTCGCCGAAGCAACGCTTCTTGCCCTGGTACGGTGTTTTCCCTTCCGCTTTCGGGCGAGCCTAAGGGGAGAAATAAAAGGATCAGAGATCATGGTACAACATGGCATCTCTTGCAGTGCAGTCTGGAGCCCTACCTGAGGACAGTCGCGTATGTAGTGTCCCTTCTTGAAACACAAATGGCACAGATAGTTCACCGGAGGCACCTTGCTGTACTTGCTGCCATTTCCATTCTGTAGCTGCTGCTGCTGCAATGTAGAATGTGCCGGCGGCGAGTGAAGCGCTGGAATCACGTTCTGGTGATGATGATGCGACGGCAAGTGATGATGATGATGATGGTGGTGATGCTCAAAGGCATCGTGCTGATAATGCTGACAGGCAAGATGCGCACTGCCCAGCCCACCAGCTACTCCCGAATGCAAGGGTTGTTGATGATGATGGTGGTAGTACTGCTGCTGCTGCTGCTGCTGCTGCTGAGGATGATGTTGCTGCAAGGATGGCCGCGTCAGTGGCAGTTGCGGCTTCGATGCTGGAAGATGGCCGGTACGCGAAGGTGAAACCGCTCGTCCATAGCTTGCACCACTTAATGCTAATCCATGGTCTCTCGGTCGAGTCGAAAGGACACCGTACAGGTGGGAACCAACATGATTGTTACCGAGGCTGCTCGTATGTGCACCGAATCCTGGCGCCTGGAATCCACCACCATCACCATTGTATCCGGAGAACAGTCCCAGATCAACGAACTGGTCGCACAGCTCCGCTAGCTCGTCGGCCAACAATGGCGAATCCGGACGATCCTCATCATCCTCGTCGTCTTGCGTGGAACGTTCTTCGTGTCTCGTCGCCGTTGGTGATCTGGCCCTGGTGAGTCGCGAATGGATAGACTCCCCTCCAGCCCAGACAGTCGGTGGGAACAGTTTCGAGCTCTAAAAAACCAACGAGAAGGGCACGGCATCATCATTAACTACGTTGGTGATCAACCTTGGTCCACGACGGTACCTGTAGCGAATCGCTCGAAAGTGTATCCAAGTTGGCCAGATAGTACCAGTGTAGGGCCGTGGGAGACGTGCCAAGACTGTCGCCACCCGAATCACCCCCACTACCGGCACTGCCCGCACTTCCCTGTCTGTGCTGCAGTGCGTCCAAGCCCATCCTTCCGCTCGCAAAGCCTGTTGTTGTTGTTGCCCGGGAGCTCGCTAGTGTTGCCAGTGTGCACATGGAAACTGTGTGCGTGGCTCGATCAGATCAAGGATACGACGAAGGGGTTCACTCCAAATAGTCCGCAAACACCAACACCACACCTTCTAGACAAACACCTTACAAGCAAACTTTGGTACGCTTTGGTACGAAATTCGTAAATCGTCACGCCACCACCTTCTGGTTCTGGCTAGAGTTAATGCGTATCACCTTTTGAGTCATCGGTTTAATGACACATATACACGCGTGCTTGGCACTGCCGGTACACACCGATACACCACTTGGACCATTTGGGGGAGAATAAGAAGCCTGCTGCGTCTGCTACGTTGCTACTGGCGTGCGCGGCGATGAGATGCTGGTAAAAATATCTCGGACTCACTATTTTTAGCCAAAACTGGTGGTGGTCCTGTGTGCGAGCATTCTATAACCACGCGGGAGGGGGGGGGGGGGGGTTGGGGCCGCCTGACTACACTGTGTTGACTACACTGGTTACGTTGAAGGTGCGAGGAGGTGAGATTTGGAGTCGATACCGTTTCCGCTGTGTGTCCCACGCCAGGGTCTAGTAGGTTAAGCCACGAATACACTTCCCAGGAGGACGTTATTTGTTGCCGGACTGCGAACATCAACAACAATCGGCCTGTTTGTTCACTTCACACTTTGTTCTTGACCGAACCATCGAAAAAAAAAAAAACATCACTCGGTCACGCCAGAGCCGGCGCTAAGCGCGAACGGAATGCACTCCCAATGGCCGTAGATGATTCGCTGGTAGTCGTGACTCTCTGGGCACGATAGGACGGGACAGGACTCTTCTCTACGCCGATAAGATGGAGAGCGAAAGAGAGAGAGAGAGAGAGAGAGAGAGAGAATGGAATACAAAGTTCACAAGGAACCAGAGTGCGATCAGGTAGTAGAGTCACGATCCAATATGGCGTAGATGGCAAATATTCTTCGTTGGCAACGTGCGCCTATAGACCCGATTCGTCAGCCGTCACTCGCCTCATACATGGCCGGTGCGTGGTGCTGCTGCAATAACACACAGAGTTAAACCGGAAATCATTGTAGTACATTGGAAACACGTCGCACCACCTCATGGTTCCTAGAATAGAATAGAGTAAACCCCGTCCGCCCGTTTTCGCACCTTGGATCGCACCCAACAGAATGTCACTGATTCAGATCGTGGCGGAACGGACCCTTACCAGCCAAAGGAAAGGCCGCACTTACCTATTTAAACACACCCGCTCTCACAGTGCAGTCGCCTCTCCAGTCCAGGACGCACAAACTCAACAAACGGCGGTATGTGGTTCAGGAAGAGGGCACGACACATCAAAAAGGTGGCCAACGACGACGGCGACGACCGAACCATCGGACAGCAACAGCATAACTAGTGCCTGCTGCTGCTGGTGGTGGTGGTGATGGACCATTAGCACATTCTGCTCTTGCGAGCAGAACCTTCGGAGCATTATCGGCGCTCGTTTTGCAGACGGAGACTGCGCGCATCGCCATCGCTTGCGTTGCGTGAGTTTTCTCGATCACCGGTGCGCGGAGGGAGCGAGATGAGTTTTCCACCAGCGAGCGGAGAGAACGCAACTCTGTAGTGTGCGCGTTGCCACACATTGGTCCGTAGATCTCGATCGAATGCACAACACATGTTGGTTGTTTTAGCTTTGTTTATCTGTTGTCTCGTCTGCTCATCTGGAGTCGCGCCTCCTGCTGTTCGTTTGGATGGCCTTTCTGAGTTCTTACCGGTGGCCGGATTTAGCGCGTCCACAAAAATTAAGGTTTTCCCGGAATTGTGGAGTTATGTCCGTCACGTCTATTGCGAGATTGTTTAGTATATACCAAAGAAGGTATTCAGAACAGCATTCATTTTCTCATTTAGTCTTTCCTGTTGAAAAATATTTGAACGATGGTTGTAATCATGAAATTCACCGCTCATTCTTGGTCTAGCACAGAAAAATCTTCGATCACTCACGATCGAGCGTTCGTTGTTAATTCCGAATTTTCCCCATTTTCCGAACACGTGTTAACAACGGACGTTTTAAAAAAGGCCGCGCTCCGTGTAGTTCCAATTCCCATCGGCGTAGCGCTGCGGTTTGTTTACGTTTTTGACAATTCCAAAAACACGTTGTTTGGCCGGCCGCGGATGCTGTTCTCGTGGTCTCGTATAAAATCCGATAAATCTCCAATTTATCGGTGAAATTCGTCCCAAAATCCTCGGCAAAATGACGACGAAAGCAGCAAAGCGTAAGCAGAGCACCGTACAGAACGGCTGTCCGGATGGGGAGAAAAAGCAGAGACAAATCACCGACGAACCGGCGAGCAACGAGGAAACCACCGACATCCCGGTTCCGGTGGCGGTAAAACGGAAAAAGGCCGAAACAGAGACACAAGAAGATGGCCAGGATTCACCGAAGGACATCGAGTACGTGAAAAACTTCCATCAAAAGCTGAAATCCGGAGTTGTGGCCATGGATGGTAAGAAAGGGCGAACTGCGTCTCAAGGACCGCGTGTACTGATCTTCCCTTTGCGTTTGCAGCGATCCGGCACTTTATCCAGCAATCGCACGCGAATCCGGGCTACATTACGGAGTATATCCGCACCGGTGGTACGTTGAAGAATGTGATGGACGTGTTGGCTGTTTGCGATCCGGAGAAGCTGAGTGATATCGCGGATCTTTTCCATCTGCTACACCTCGTGTTGATCGAGGCGGCCAACTACGACAGCACACAGGCGGCACTGGCAGCAAAGTGTGCCAAGAGTATTATGAGCGGCTACAAACCGGTCATAGTGAAGGTGTTGCGCGATCGCGGAGAACATTCGCTTACCTGCAGAGCGGCCGGATTTCGTATACTGAAGGCGGTGCTGCTGGTGGATGCGGCCACCTACGGAAAGGATATTTTGCGCCAGATGGATGTGGTGATGCCCGAACTGGAAATGCATAAATGTCGCGAAACGGCATCATCAACCGGATCCACCGGTGGTACGGAGTCACTGCGCACCGTGTTTATCGATTTCAATCTGGCCTTCCTCATCGACACACCGACCGAGATTGTGCGGTTGTGGCTCTCTCGTGCCCACCTCGTCCATTCACTGACCATCAATTTGGTGTACGATCACGGAGAGAACGTGGCTTTGGTGATGAAAAGTTTGCGCCAATACGTGCTCGAGTGTCCGGCCGTTGATAAGTATCTCTACAGAACCGTCTTCACAACCGACGTACTGAAGGCGCTCGTTAACGTCTATGAATGGGTCGGCCCCGACAAAGAGGTACCGAAAGATCAGCTAAAGCAAGCAATCTTCGATGCTATGGAAGAGGTCGTCATGCCGCTGCTGACCTCGAGACGCTACTTCCTTGTGCCACACTCGATCGATATCAACCGTGCCAGCCACCGGCACAAGCATATACTGCTCGCCCTGAAGAACTCACAGCTACACGATCACCAACGACGGCTGGTGATGCGACTGTTTGAATCATGTCCCGAGGTACTGCCGGCGGTGCTGGAAAACTTTGGTTCACTACTGAAAACGAAAAAGGAAGGAAACCGTGGGCTCGTGTTGGACATTTTGTGTTTGCACAAACCGGAAGAAATTGTGGCCGGATTTGAACCCGGCATCACGGCCAAATTGGTGTCGCAGTTCATCGTCAAAAGTACGTTACCGCGTACGGTGCTGGAGTACGTTGGGGTGGCCATGGGTAGCCATAAGCACAACATCCCCTTCTGTCTGCAGTTTCTGTGCACCATGATCACCCGTTGCGAACAGTACATACAGGCCATCCAGAACCGCCGTATACTGGATCAGTTCGATATGAAAAAGATCAAGTTTGATGTCATCAATCAGATACTGGCGCTCTTCCCGAGTATCGATCGCATTATGACAGCGATGGCAACGCATCGAGATGATCGCTCGGTACAGCGCACAAACGTTGCCCTCGAGTACGCCATGGACATCCTGCTCGTCTGTATTCGATCGTTCCCGGCGTACATTGAAAGCTCTTCGTTCATCACGACGTATCGCGACATTCTGAAGCCGGCCTACCGGACACCATCGATGGAACACTTTTATCTGAACTACGAGTTCAAAGCCATCAAGGTGGTGATTGCACTGGAACCGCAAAGCGTCTCGTTCGGATCGAAGCTGTTCCCCTCGGTGCTGAAGCTCGTCGCCAAGGTGTACCTGAACGGCAGCAAGGAAATGCAACGTGAAGCGACCGAACTGCTCCTGGCACTGTTCCGCAATACGACACTCTTCGGTCATCGGGGCACTGAGGTGGAGTTTTGGTTTCAGGCACTATACGACACGGATGCCACGTTGGTGCCGGAACTGGTGGACTATCTGGCACAAGCCACACGGCAAGCAAGTGCCCAGCTTAGCCAGCAGTCTGCATCCGCTTCGCAGGCTGATCATTCGATGATCGATGAAGCGTTCATCGAATCGGAAGGCATCCGTAAGGCTGATCTTGATCTGCTTTTTGCCCGTGTCGAGCAAGAGGACGAACAGCAGCAGCAGCAAGGACAGGACACGGCGACGACGGTGACCATCGCTAGTGAAATGGTCCCCGAAAACACTCAGCTAGAGCTACCGGTAGCGGACAACTTTTTCATGTACATGTTCCACAAGGATCGCAAACACCCGGCACAGTTTCAGCGTTACCTCGATGCAGTTCTGCTGCGTTACTTCCACTATCTACCCCATCCGGAAATCGTCGAAAGAGCACTGCGCACGGTGGCGGAAGATGGAAAATCGACGTCGTCGTCTTCGTTGATGAAATACGTCCACAAGTGGATGACAGGAAAGGAGCGAGCACTGGATGAAGATTGGGGTATCCTTAGCAAACTCAGCACGGCCCTCGTCGGAAAAGAAAAAACGTTGAAGCTCGATCCACAAGATACCAACCAGTGGCGCAACGTGAGAGGTGAACTAATACATCTTCTTCACGAAACGATCTTTTGTCTCTCCCGTTGGATCTCGGCCGGTAACCTCACGCAACAGCACATCGATGTGGCTTCCCACTACGCGAATCGTCTACTCGACGCCCTGCTCACCGAAGGAACACTTTCCGAGAGTGACACCAGCGAGCTGTTGAGTTCGTTGTTCCTCCAGCGCCCGGTACTGTTCCAACAGTTCACCATCATCGTACAAGAGGCGAGTCAACGGGCCAGCAAAGCGGAAACCACTCACCGTTTAGTGACGGGCTTCGTGTACGAGTTGATGCAACGGCTACAACATTTACCTAGCTTCGATCGTGCCACAACACTTTACTCAAACAAGATCGTCACCGAGCTGATCCGCACCTCAACGAAGCAAGTCTCGCAAGCGGACGGTGCAGCAACAGCGACACTGGATGGTGCACTCGTTGAGAAGTTGCTCGGTATTTTCGAACTCAACGAACGACACTGTGTTACGCTGCTCAAACACTACGCTCAGTTGCCCGTTCGAGCGTTCTTGCAGCCCAAAACGAACGATCGTACGTACCACTACCAGCAGCTCTGCCTTGCACTGGAGAAGCTGGCCAGTGTTGGTGCTACGCGAGGAGGGTTCCATCTAACGGAACAGACGGTTCGTGGCCTGGTACGCCTGTACATGGAATGTGTCCGTTCATCGGACAGTGAAGCGAAGGGGCTGGAAGAGCTCGAGTCAGCGCTCCATGCTTATCTGTCCACCTTTACTCACAGCATCGCCCAAGTGGATGTGCAACTGTTTGAAGTGGTTTTCGAAAATCGCCAACGTGTGACCAAATCTCTCGTGAAACTGACCACCTTCCTGTTGTCGCGGGATCCACGATTTGATGGCCCTCTTCTCGATCTGATTGGGAAGCACACGAACAAGAAGGAACTCGTGTACCCCCTTCTCAACGTAGCCTTCCGTCGATCGGTGCTTTCAGCGGCCAGTTTGGAACAGGACAGTAAGCTGCGGCCATTCCTATCAAAGCTGTACGCCGAGTTCAAGGGTGGTATCCAGAAGATGCTCGAGAAACCACACAAAGCGGCCGTCATCTATCGTGAGAACACGATCGCAAACGAAACGCTGGTCCGCCTGTGTATGCCCCGGAACGAGTGCGTGGATTTTGCGCGCAAAAAACTGCGCATCGAAGCGGTCGAACCGTTCCAGCTGAAGGTGTTGATGGAGATCTACGGCAGTGCACTGGGTGCGTTGAAGGATGATGCCAACTCGCAAACGATGGTCTACGGGAACGTGTTCGCGGTGCTGCTGCAATGCTTCGAGGTGCTCTTCCGTTCAGTGACCTCAGCCGAGTACTTTCTCCGGCAGGAAGCATCGATCGAGAAGCTAAACGAACTCGTGCTTGCCCTTTACGAGTGGAGCAAGCAATCTAAACGCTACAAAGCGCTACAAGAGATGAGCTTCTCGAGCGTCACGACGAGTGCCAACTGGAATACGTTCTGTAAAACGTGTCTCAAGCTGGGCATCGATATGCCCCGTAGTCCACTGAACTCACGGCGCTATGACGATCGACTGCACGTGCTGCCGAAGCTGATGGGCGTGCTGGTTGATCTGTTCTACGCGAATGATGCTAGCGAGCAGCTGGAGGACATTGAGCGGTACTACGATTGGGCACTGTCGCACACAAACTTCCTCCGTGTGTTGCTCACACAGTACGAGTACAGCCCAAAGACGTACCTGGTGTACTTGCTGCTCATACTGGCACGTAAAAACCCGAACGTCGTGAACCGGAAACACGTTCCCTTGCTACTGGGAGCGTACAGTGCCACCTTGACCGACACGAATCGCTACATCCTGGCACTGATCCAACACTACGAACAGTCCGGCGTAGAGATGCATGAATTTCGACCGTTCCTGTGGGGCGAAACGGCGATTAAGCACTTTTCGCTCGAATCAAACGCTGGTACGAACGAAGATCAACAGACAAACGGACGGAAAGCGGTGCCACAAAGGAGTACCTTCCGCATTAACACGATGGAAGTGTTTTCGTTACTGTCGAAGGATAGAATAGCGGCCACGATTCAAAAGTTCCCCGTCTGGCGTCGGCTTGATGCCGGTGCTCAGCTGCCGGAGCTTCACTTTGACAACATCCTACCGTCGGCCATCGAATCAGCGGCATTGCCCGTTGGCCACCAGCCGGTGAATGCAGTGGAACGTTACGTAGAGCTAGGACAGCGTAAGCAGCGACGAGAGCTTCTGGAAACGTTGACGCTGAAATCGGAGCTACGATCAACGATCTATGATCCCGCTTTCCTCATCCCGATGCTGGGCTATCTGTTCTCACCGGAGAACCCGGATATGCTCAATCTGGCCGGCCGAATCGGTGCCCTATCGTTGCCCTTTCTCTGCCTAGCAAGCAATGACGAGCAGATGCGTCTTGCTGCCGGTAGCGTGATCTTACGCATCCGGGCACACCTGGAACAGACGCGGCGCTTCATCGATTCCAAGTTCTGGCTCCATCTCTTTGGTGCTGTCCAGCGTGGTCTGGCAGGGGTGAAGGTGGGTAAGCCGAAGGAGAAGGACACCGCTAAAACTGAACCACTCCCGAAGACACCTTTCCTTTCAACGATCTTCATCGCCGAAACAATCAACCTACTGCCGGACGTGCTGAGCCCACTGCACGGTCCTATGACACGCTACATCATCCACCGGGAAGCGTTCGATTTCCGTGCCATTCCGAACTTTATGGCACTGTTTCACAGTGCGGACGTGAAGCACAACGTGCAGCGATCGTTCATACTGGAGACGATCTTCCACGGCATCAAGACACACGAGGACTTTGGTGTGCTGCGTGCCTCACCGATCATCCGGGTGATGTTGAACTTCTACGCATCCTCTCTGTCGAACCGGGAGCTTAACATCCTCATCCTCAACTCACTGAACGCACTGACAAAGATCCCGAAATCCTGCGAGGTACTCATCAACGCGTTCGGATTCCTGTCGTGGCTTCACGAAAAGATCGATACACTGGAGAGTTTCGAGTTCGACACGATCGAGGCGTTTCTGGGGATGCTCAACAACTGCTGGTACTCGATGCAGATCATCGCCGAACTCACCGGCAAACGGGATCCAGCTGCACGTGGCAAGAAGAAAACCAAGAAGCGCAGTGATCGACGTGCGGCCATATCCTTTCACCGGAGTGTCCTTGTGGCCACACTCAAGTTCCTGCCACTGCTTTCGACACGCAGCTCTAGTAAGACGTTACTGCGGTTTCTACATCTACTCGATCGCACGACCAGCACGCGTTTTGCCTTCCCTCGGTTGCTGGCACTCGTCAGTGAACCAGTGCTGCGGCAGATGATGGAATACTTTGAGAAAATGTTTGCCGATCATCTTTGGTGTGTCCGTTACGTAAGACAGTGTGGTACGACGGGGTGTGACGATGATGGGACGATCGCGCGGAAGCTTGTGGATGCTAGTACCGATCGAACGACGGTGGCGATCGTGGTTAGCCTCAGAAGGTTCGTTATCCGTTGGCAGCACTATCAGAAGGCGGAATTGACGCAGCAGGGAATGGATGTAGACGAAGAGATGGAGGGTAATGAGGGACAGGCCGATGATCGCGAAGCAAAGGACACCGGTGTTCAGTCAGAGTCTTCTGAATCGGAGTCAGATGATGACGATGAGGATGATGAATGAACGGAGCGATGAAAGTTTTTAGGATTCGCTATTTTGTTAACAACAAATGAAAAAGTATAGGCCTTAATCAAATCAATAAACCTCTTTACGCTGTTGTAATCGTTGTTTTTTTTTTGTATTTGAGCGTTACATTGGTTAGTAATTCCGAAATAAAGATTTTGGTAAGATGTTGGTCGGAGACTTGCACACTAAAGCGACGAACCTGCAGTGAGTACGTGATAACTCGACTACTTCTTCGTTATTTAAATCTTTTCAGGCATTAAAAAGTAGCTCATTGTTATAATTCCTAGTCCAATAATCATTTACTTAACCATAATCGATCATACTGCCTGATCGCGACACGGAAAAGCTCTCCTCAACTTTCGCTATAAACTTTCCGGCGACTCGATAAAAAAAGGTGCTGAATGATCATGATTAATGGTGAATGAACGCTCTCTGGCTATCGAATGAACGCTACGCTAACCCTTGTACACCGCTCGATCTTCTCCCAATCGCTCTCAGCATGCGATCATACAAACGGTGGCTGCTCGCTGTCTGCGCTTGCGTTTGAATCTCTCCATGAACACAACGTTCTCCCTGCTTCTGCTGCTGTCTGCGCGATCTTGTGTTGGTAATTTCATCCGGCCATTCGTCGACGGTGGACGCGTTCTGTGCAATCCGTACCCTTTATCGCCGTTCCTTTTCTCTGTTTTTTGTAAATCGGTTAGGAAAAGAGGTGAAAAAATCGAATTAATTCGTTCATATAGAACCGCGTTGATCGTTGAATTGAAGTGAAACAAAGCGCGTGTGCCTGATCCGGTGTACAAACAGGTGATTACCAGAAGGCAGATCGTTTCCAGTGACTCGCGCAACAATCAATTTGGATACCAGCGAGTGAGCCGAGTGTCCTCGAGGTGTCCACGCTCCGGTCGCCACCGCAGGAACGTTGTGTCCAATTTTTTGAAGTTTGTTTGCCTTGGCGCACGTTTCTCTCGCTCGCGATCGACTCGCGTACGTGCGTTCGGAGCTGTCTCGCATGTTGACACACACGAGAGAGGATGGTGACGGTGACGGTGACGGCGACGGGTTGATATATTAATTTTCTCCTCCACCTCTTCCTTTCCTTCTCCTCTCCTTAACTCCATTCGGTAAAGTCTACCCGGGGCCCCCGGTTGGTTCGTTCGTTCGTTCGTTCTGTGTCCCAGACGGTCGCCCAGTGCCCGTGTCTCTGTGTGCGTGTTTATGTTTCTCGTGCTTGCTCGCCTCATTATTCGTGACAAGCGGGCCGCCAGCTTGCCAGCAGGATGCAAGAGCAACCGCTGGGTCTCTCCATTGTGATGCCACCGAAGGGGGTGCTGGAAGCCGAGCGAAGCCTTGGGTAAATATGGCGTCCTCCGGGCGGGTGACAATGTCAAGCGTCTGTTTGCGGTTAAGGCGGAGGTGCCAACGAGGGTCTATCCGATCCAATGTTCACCGTGTGGTGCTGATACAGTTGTAAACCCATCCGCAGTCCGCATGCATTGTGTGTGTTTTGTGTGCGTTTTGTGTGTGCTTTCGGGGTGTCTGTCGAGGCCTGGGAACAACTGGGTTCGTACGAGCAGGGATCAAAACAAACCCTCCCTTGGAAAAGGAACCCGAAACTCGATTTCACGCATGATCGATTAACGGATCGGATCGGATCGGTACCGATGATGCTTCTGCGCTCAATTCGTTCCCGCAAACAAGTGCTCCAGCGACAGCACTAGCTTCTTTTGTTGTTTCTTCATCATCAGCATCACCTTATCTAATTGCTTACCTTCTCCATTTGCCTTTTACTATCCAAAACAGTGTCTCAACCACGAAAGCGCGTCGATTTGTAGTCTATAGTGAGTGCTAGTGCCTTCCTTGTGCATTTTGTTTGGTCGATTTGGTCGCGCAGAATAGTGCGACGGTTAAAGCGACAACGACGGCAACGCGAAAATCCTCCATATTCGCCGCCTCGTTCGTTGGATCCCCGGGTGCAGCTCCCCCTTGGGAACCGGTTCGCGGAGCATCTGCGCGTTGTTTGGTTTCGTTGTGTGCGATTGTGTGTCGCTCTGTGTGTGCCTGTACCTCTATCTGTGTGTGCAAGAAACAAAACGCAAAGGGAGCGTCGCGGTCCGAGTGGTGATCGCACGATCGCATCGTCGTTGTCGTCGTCGGTCGCTGTCGCCGTGCATTGAATGAAGAATCGCTTATGTTTTGTGCAGAATAGCAATTGCGCGCGACAACCACCAGTGTCCAAGGGCCCGAAAGGAAGGTGAAGTGACGCATGGGGAGAGGGGGAACGTGCGCAATGCTTGCTGCTCTCAGTCCCGTTGTGTGACAACACGGTGCAACCTTTGCGGAAAACGGAGTCGGTGCAGCGGAGTCGAACACGCGAAAAAGGGCACACTCTTTTGTGCTCTCGGATCGCGAGGTGGACGACGAACGTGCCAGCCAGCCAGCAAGGAAGCCAGGAGGCCTGGTAGCGAGAACGACGCAACCAACGACGCTGGTGAGTTGCGTTCCCCACCGGAACGATCGTCATGCGTGTTTGTTTGCTTGATTTTCGAAACTTTCCATCTCCATGGTTTCGTTCTCCCATTCCTCCGGCATTTCCCCCGTTTGCCTTGATGCTGTTTTCCTTCTCTTCCTCCTCCTCCTTATCCCTCCAATCGAGCTGCTCCTGGAGCCTGGTTTGCGAGCGGGCGCGTGCAAGCGAACGCCGATGGTCGTCGTCGTTGTGTAAGATCCCAAACGGAGCGATCGTAGTGTGCGTGTCGGCGCGCGCGTACGTACGGTTGCCTTGGATACGAAAGAGCTGAACGACGCAGCGACGAGAAGCGAGGAACCTCTTTAAACACACGGAACTTGGCGGTGGCGTCAGATGTCTGTGCGGCCCGGGGGGGGGTTCGCTGCTTGCCGAACCGGGTACCGAGGTCTAATGAATTAAAGCAGGAGAGGGTGAGAGAGAGCGAGGAATGAAACGGGTTGGATGGTGCGATCGGGCGCGATCGGAATGTTTCCTTGGGGAGCAACATTGCTTCTTCCGCTTTTTTAACCAACTGATACGAACCGATCCCATGTGGCCGATCGTTGTGGTGTGAGTACAGACAGCACGCACCGTCATAAGCTGCGGTTCCCGGTGTTTGGCCTGAATTTTTTTCAAGAACCTTGACTAGCGGTTCCTTCTTCCTTCTTGTACGCCGCCGCTGGTTCGTTTTCGTGGTTCGCAAAGCAGCAACAGATGCCTTGCACAAGGGGCAGAGATCGCAGGAGATGATCGCTTGGCCGCGCCCCGGGGGGAGGATTCTCTTGGTGGTCGACCCTTCGACAGCAGGACGCAACTTAAATCGTTCCCTTCCGCCAGCTAAATGCATGTCCGACATTCGGATGGACACCGCCCCAGTCGCAGCAATTTGCGTTCGTCTGCATCTTTTTAGCTCTTTTGGGGCGTGCGTGCCTGGTGCTCGGTCGAACAATTTGCCGAATTAACCGGACCCCCGGGACCCGGTCCCTCCAACACCACGAGCATCATCGTTGTTGTGTGCGGAGTGATCCACTTTCAATTTGCATAATGAACAATGCGCCGGAGAGAACAAGTCGATCGCCCTCCGCTACTCTTGAGTTAATGATTGAGTGAAAGAGCGAACCAGAGAGAGAGACCTCGAAATCGAATATAATAACGGAAAAATTGGGCCATTTTCCACACTAGCTTGCGCCGAGAGGCATCCAAAAATACTCCAAGGAAAACTCAGCCCCCCCGCTCGCGATGATAATTGTGGACAATTTGGAGTGCGAGCTTCTGGCCGAACAGACGATCGATCGACAAGCGATTATGGCTGGATGGCTGGCTGGCTTGCCCGGCGGATGATCATCATCATCCTCGCGATCGTTGGTCGAAGTGCAGTGCGAGAAATTGGTGTCTGTGTTGTTGCTGCTGCTGCAACAGAATGATCCTCATCGGAGCGGTTGGAAATGGCCAGCGGCACCGAAATCGAACCCGTTTTCTCCGACCAATCCTCCTCCATCTCCTCCATTGTCCACCCACATTTTGGGGGGAAATCGAACAGCCAACAGCAACAAAAAAAAATCGAGAGAATAACATCGTGCTGCTGCAGGCTGACTTGACTTGGACTGAATCGGAGTCCTAGTGTGGCATTGTATTGTCCTCTTAAACCGCCCATCGCTCGGCGCTTATGGCGTCTAAGAGAGGGCCCACCTGCTTCGCGCACTCGGTGGCCACCGCGGCATGGACAGCAGCAGCAATTTCGCTTCGCTTGTCTACTTATGTTTGGGAGTGCCGGTCACATCCAGTGGTGTGGGCTTCGCAGCTGGCAATGGCTTGGCTGCTGGTTCCCTCTTACTTTGTCGCACTAATTGAGACACAATGCAGTGTCATGCGGTGTCCAAGCGGTGGCCAGAGAGATAGAGTGAGCGCGAGAGAGAGATATCGAGTTGAAAAAGAGGTAAAGGAGGCCTTTAAGCCTGTATATTGTATGTGAGCGCATGGATTGTTCGATAAACTGGATCAAAGTGACCACATCGCGAGAAGAAAGTGCGCACTAATGCGGACCTCAACTTTCTTCGCCTTCGCCTTCGAACGATCGCCTACTGCCTGATGTCAACCATTGACGTTTCTGCTTTCCGCACCATCACATGACATCCCAGGCTGGTGGCTAATGGTGGCTACAGATTGCTCCAATCAATCTGATGCCCACTTTGCTTGCAATACGATCCGAGATCCGATAGCCACCCTCTAGTCACGGTTGCACCTGAACTGAAAGTGCAATCCGGAATCCGTTTCTGAGGGGGGGCTTTTGGATTCGAAATATCAACCAAACGAAGACGGAGGACGGAGCACGATGGCACTGCATTCCAAGGTGTGACGGATTTTGTAATCATTTGTTGGCAATCCCCTCGCAATGCAATCGAATCGAACAATAAATCGAGATCGCGAGCTCTGGGCCCTTGCAGAAAAGCCAAATTGCTGCCTCAATCGCTCGCAAGACGATCGAGCGAGAGGTCTACACAGGTGCCAGCCTAGGTTGGCTACCGATTCCAGTGTGCGATTGAGCGGCGCCTTACAATGAGACATTTGAAATTACGTACCGCCTGGGGGTGGGGCCTCCCGGTAGGGCCAAGCCCTTATTGCTTCTCTGCTTTGCTTAGACTGCCGTGATGGTGCGACTCCCGTGGACTGCGACATTTGCGCGCTCGCAACGCTAGACGCTAAGGCGGAGAAGAGGGCAAGCGAACTAGCGCCTCAATTAGAGGGGCCACGCAGAGAGTGGAGAACGAGGCGAGGTGATGGCCACCATTATTTACGCGTTTCTGATCTAATAGGAGATGAGGTTCGAGAGCGGACCTCCTTTTCATTCTTCTTGTTCTTGTTCTTCGCACAGTTGCTTTTGAGTTGCCATTAATTTGCTAAATAGACCACTTTGCAGACCACGCAGAACTGCCTGCCTGCCAGCGTCTTTTGCTCGCTTGTGGTGTCTGTCTTCTGTGGTCAACGATGACGAGGACGAGGCGACGACAGCTCGGTGTAGATTGGCTTGTCAGTTTCCGAGATGCGCCGCTACTCAAGCACCCCGTAAGGGAAGGAGCATTTTTCTATTGGAAAATGATGATACTTCTGAGGTGAGTGCATGGCACACACGCAGATCATGATGGCAATCATGATCACGAAGTAGCGTATAATGGCGCGTTTTGATAAGCAGCACCGGCGGTGGACGATCGCGGGGTGGTTGGAAATTGCGTTCGTTCGCTCGAGTAATCGATTAGACCACTCACGATGGGGAGAGGAAGTAATATTCCTGTCGCTTCCTTTCGCTTGCGTGATAGTCAACCACAAGGCTTAGTGGCTTTTCTCATCCGCTACAACCTGCTGATACTTCTCCTTCTCTTCAAGTGATTGAAATGTCATTTATGAGCGATCGATGAGAGCGATCATCGTCATCTATTTTTTGGGGAGGCTTGATCCAAAAGGCGCCAGGCAATTTTCCACCGCACCAATTGCGCACCACTTTTCAAGTACCCTTTTTACCCGCAGTTTGTCTGCGGCCTTCACTTCAAGTGAAATCGAGTGTTTCGAACACTTGAATCACAAGCACACAGGTGGCCTCACAGCAATTGTGTGGTAAGAGGACCACTTTTCCGATATTATTGTTGTTGCTGCAGCTAATGATTGGTTTTCCGAAACCCAAAATGGCCAACCTGTTACGTAGCGATTGTGACTTTCCTTTCGATTTACTTACTGCTGATTGTCAAAAAATGAGCTGCTACGATCGGTCGGAATGTCAATAGCAAATAGTATTCTGTGAGTGTCTGGATCAATGGAAGAGCTTGCGAACAGGATACGATTAGGGAAATGGATCCAAATTGGACCGGACGATACCGGGCCACAATGGTGAATGGTGAAGGTGCTTCCATCCCCCCTCCCCCCCCCCCCCGCCTTTACATCCTATCATTCCTCTCACATCAGCAGCAGCATCACAGGCAGCAGCCTTTGATTCCGATTGCGTTGGTCCGAATTTGGTGAGAAAATGACCATTTCCCGTCACTTTGCTGTCGCTTATGGACGGTAACGGACAGGCCGCGTTGTGTTATTCTTGGCCTGGCCCGATCCGAATTCACCGATAAAGCCACGGCCTCGGTCCGATCCACTCGTCTGCACCACTGCGGACACTCAATCTATTTTTATGGGACATTAAATTTTCGGTTTTCCACCAAAAAAAAAACAAGATAAATGATCAGAATCACACTCCAGCGCGAGCGTGAGCGTGGTTGTTCGCGGGTCTCGCCAGGCCAGTCGGTTGCGTCGTCCGAACCGTGAAGTCCGTGGAGCGGTTTGTGGTGCAGACGAATAGACGTGAGAGAGCTTTATGACTTTGGAACTATCGCCAGCCCACCAGATAGTACCAGACAGCACCGAGAAGGGAATCTGGCCTTAATTCCCCCAGCGACTAATGCCATTCACCTTTATGAGTTGGAGAGAGAGAAACACAAGTCTTTTCGAAGATTATCTCATCGCCAATGGGAACAAAATACACGGAATGGCCAGCGGTGTTGTTGGTTCCCCCGATTTTTGTTACCAATTTCAAGCCGCAGCGCTTGACCTCATCTTTCTTACTCTCTCTCTCTCTCTCTCTCTCTCTCTCTCTCTCTCTCTCTCTCTCTCTCTCTTTCTCTCTGGTTGTTGTTGCTGGTGTACCGTTGGGTGATCTGGTTTGGTCCCTTAACAGGAGGCTTACGTTAATGCTGGCCAAAAGAAGGCTCATTTTTGCGGCTTTTGTTTTGACAAAGTCATTAAACATAATATTTTTTCGTGAATGTTATATTGAACTGCATCTTTTGGAGACTATTTGGTCGTAATTTGAAGGAAATGTACTGAAAAATACACTCCGAATACATGCAAAAATACACAAATGATACTTTTTGGATTGATTAGAAGTTGTTCCTAGTAAACTTGATGATTGATAGTAATTTTAAGTGGAAAAAGTGATGGTTTTAACAGTTTTCTTTTCAACAGCGAATTAAACTTTATTATGGCCAAAACAGTGTTAACAAATCAAAGGAAATTTCAACGAAACTACCCGCCAAATTGTATGAAAATTAAACACCTAAACTACATTAAAAAAATCAGTTTGGTAGTTTGTTCGAAAATCGTTGGTGTTTGGCGAACCGTTTCATAGTTACTAATTGCATTGAAACCGTCTGCTATCTCTATCTTTGTCGTAAGCAATTTTTTTAAAACAATACTACATAAGAAAAATAAAAATGTAAACCCCTTTCATAGTCATCTAGCAGCCATTGAAATTAAGCAATTTTTTGGGACCGCAGTCGCAACATTTTACTTAATCAACTCGCTGCAACTCGCTGCCTGTTAAGCTCATAATTTTCCGGGAATGTGGGTCAACGATGGCCTTTCATCTCCACTATTATGTGCAAATATTTCCAGCAACCCAGCATCGCCATCCACGGTGACACCGGTGATGAGAATGGTGTTAATGCAATGATTGCTCAAAAAGCCACGATCAAGCCGTTTGTACTGTGTTTGTTGTGCCAAAGTATGCGCAATCGCTTCCAAGCTCTGTCCACCAGGAAAGTGCTCTTGACGGACACTCAAAGCCACTAGTTGCTGCCGCCTCTGTCTGCTGCCTGCTGTTTGCACTCCCAATTATCCAGCCACTTAATTATCGGCTTTAGAGGGAAAGATCAACAACTTACTTATCGGATGGAACCGGATGGTTGACAAACCGCACTGACTGGCCACAGAGAGAAGGAACAGGAAGTGACTCCGCCTCCGTAACACATCGCACCACAGCATCACGGGCTAATTGTTGCAGATTGTAACACAAGTTTTTGAACAAAACGTTACGCCTCTTTAGCTCCCCTGCGCGTCCGCCGGTTCGGTCACGGGAGGGCCACCTCATGTCACGCAACCGAACCGAACCAACGAGCCAACTAACCGGCATGACCGCCCTGTCCTGTCCGCCCGGTCCGCCAGACACGTCATGCTGCGTTGTCAACGCGGACAAACGGGACGCGTAGATCAGGCAGCACCTCGCTGCTGCTGATGGTGCCCACCTGGTACGCCTGCTTGTTGCTCGTGCTGCTGCTCTTGTTGTTGATGATGATGATGATGATTCCGCTGATCAATTTCAACGGTAGCCGCCAACTGTCATACTCCCTTCTCACTCTGTCGAGGTCGATCCGTGGAGACGGCTTACGCGTGCTCGCACCGGGGAACATGACTTGAGCCGCGACTTGGCGACTTGGCGTACCCTCCCAGAACACCGGATCCATCATGGGCAACCAGGGAGGGGGCAGCCTCCACGCAATAAAGTGATTAACTGCCTGCGTGTCACCCTCGCTCTCCCTCTCTCTCCACTCAGCCCCCTTTTTGCGAGCATAATAATCATTCCCCTGGGTGGACGCTTCCTCCTCCGCGTGCGCTTGTGACCGACAAGTTATTGCGCAAAAACCGCGACCCGCGACCACGCAATCCACACAACGGCCAGCGTGCCAACCACGGTTCTCGATCCCAAAAAACCGCGGCACGGCGTGGTCGTCGTTGTCGTCGTCATCGTGCGGAGGTCCGTTTAGTATCCACAACGACTTGTGGGCTTCTCGCGGTTCTCCGGAGTCTCACGGGACCGCGTTCCTTCGTTCTTCCTCTTCTCGCGTGCTTCTACTGGAACAGAACATTCTACCTTTCCTCTTCTTTAACCACCACCCGCAAACCGTCGCTCGTGCCTTCAACTGTTTCTTTTTTTTTTTTAACAATAATCGGTGGTCGACCTTCGCCACATTTGTCATTCGCTTCGTTTTGGCACCACCACCAGCACCATTCCCTCGACTTGCGCCATTGTTTGATCACGAAAACCGTTTGCGGCCGTTCTTGGCGTTCAGTCAGACTGTTATTTGTTGGGAGGTGAAGAAGCGATAAAGTGAAGTTCCGTGAGAGAAGCATTGAATGATGCTCTTCGCGAAGTAAATCATACTTTATTAGCTCCCGGCCCCGGTAACATCGCATCGAAGCATGCTGTAGCAGCAAAAAGATGCACATTCAATGGCTGTGAAGGAGCGATCTAGTATCCTATGCACCATTTTTCACTCAGTTTGTCACTACATTTCAATCGCAAAATGTGCTCCTGAACTGTGCTGCTACTAAACTCATCTAAGCTACTATTCAGGTAATTTCCAGCTCACTAGCAACTCTGCCACCCCTCTGAACAACCATTTTCGCTCGTTATTGATGCCGCAGATTGACGCCGTTGTTTTGGATCTCTTGTGGGGCTCGAAATTAGCTACAATTTGCCCGTGAACCGAAATTTGCGAACCAACGAACCCGGGCTGCTCCGACACTTGTTTCGAACAATTGTTTCGAAACGAGCACGAGCAGAGGCGGTCTGTTAACGCGATGGCGTAGAAACGCACACCCGCCATACCAGCAGGCCGGCATACCAGCAAGCGGAACAGTTGAAAAGGGTAAAAGTGGCCGGTGCCTGAGATGCTGATAAATTGCACTCCCCGCCCGGCAGCAGCAGCTCGATCGTTTGGTGAGGAAGATGGCGACGACCGCGACGGCGACGACGACAACGTCGGTGAGATGTGTGTGCGCGTGTCTGTGTTTGCCGGCAAACCTTTCTTTATGATTTGGTTTCTTCTTCTTTTGTTGTTTCCATTTCTCTTTTTTTTTGCTTCATTTTTTTCGTCATCATGTTGCAAGAAAGGAAAGAGAGTGCTGGGGAGGTGTGCACCTCACATCATTACGGGGGATCGATGGCTTCGGGGTGAAAATGTAAATTACCAGTGTCGATTACTTGGCCTCGGTCACCGCCGCTCCTCTCGTGAACGCAGGAACGGACGTGGGAAGTTTGAAGGGAAACGAGTTTTTGATGGATTGTCTTACCAACCGCCCCGGCCTGCCCTGCCTGGTACACAAGCATCTCGCGGTACAGACAACCTGCGATGCTGGTACCGATGCTGCTGCTGCTGCTGCAGTATGCTCTTGTGCTCTGGGACTTAAAACTCTATTATTATTACGATGGCATAAAATTTCACTTTCTGTTGCCCTCTCACTCTCTCTCTCTCTCTACTTGGCTGCAGTGACAGCATAAGAGCATAGTTGTATCGCAGCATAGCAGAGCCGCCGCAGCAATCAATGTTTTCGGACGTGTCGAGGCCGATCATGTTTATGATCTACCACCATTATCCGCGTGAGAGGGAGAGCGAGTGTGAGCAAATGCCTTTCCTTTCTTTTGTGACACCACGGGCAGCATTATGTTGCATCCTCCTACTCCACCTTCTCCTCTCACTGCTCCTGCTCCTGCTGTTGCTGCTGCTGCTATTGATGTTTGTTGCAAAATTTGCATTTTCTTTCCCTTCCATTCTGTTCCTCTTTTTTGTTTCGACGCCACGATCCCATCCCAAAAGGGCGAGCATTGGGCGCGCCGGCACGACACTTTGAGGGGGGATGGGAAAATGGAAGTCAATATTCCCGACACGACATCGAAGGGAAGTGAAACCTAATCCCTCATTTTACCATCCGGCCTGCTCTGTGAGGCGTCACCGGGATTGTGATGCTAATGATAATTTCTTCGCTTCGCAAGATCGATTTTCACTATCGACAGCCGCATGCGTACGTACACGCGTTGCTGTTGGAAGGAGAAGAAAGTGTTGGCACCGAGGAGACACCACCCTTCTTCGGGACAGGCATCGATTGCGGCGCTAATTATCGCCAGAGAAGCTCGATCCTGTCCTCCAGCGCCTCCGCCTGTGCCTTGTCGAAAGGCCAACCCCTTCGGTAATTGTCTAATTACGTGGAAATCGATAGACATCCGGGGTCACCAAAGGCTGCCGATCGACGACAACCGGGAGAAAGCGTTCCAGGGAGGGAGAGGAAAAACGCACTTTCCTTTTGCAAATTAGTCGCAATGTCGTGGCCGCAGGCTTGTACGCACGATCGCTTATCTACGCTACGCTGGTGGAGCGAGAGTTTGTGCGAAGGTCACAGGAGCTCGCTACCTTCCGCCGCGGTTCTCACGCGATAGCGAGGATCACGCTTTTCCGCCTTCGAGGTTGCTTTTCCCAACAAGTAAATAAAAAAAAGACCCCGGAACAGCAGCACGGAGCAGCAGCAGTACCAGAGAGCGCACGGTAAACACTATAATTTCGATCCAGGTCTCCAGATCGACGGACCGCAGGCACACCGAGGTTGGGGATCACAAACATACACCAGCGAGCGAGTTCCACGACAGGTTGGGATCGAAAATTTCCCTCGCGTAAAAAACCTTTCTGCCCTTTTGCTAGGGAGCACTGCATTCCAACGGGGAGGTGGTGGCAATGGGGTGCTGGTGGGGCAGCAAAACGATGACCACGTAGCCACGGGCTTAGCGGTTGCAGCATAACAGAACAGGGAAAAGATAACATCCCGCTCGCTGCTCGCACCAACACCCGCTTCCCATGGTGGCAATGAGGAAAGGAGGATTCGGGGGGATAAGAAAGAAAAACCCAAAACACACATACACCCCCCCCCCCCTTTGCCCTCGCTTTACGCTTCTTTCCATCTCCTCATCGGCTTGATCACTAACCTACGATTGGCTTCCAGTGAGGGTGATGCTTTGCTGTTGAGAAAACAGAATGGAGAGAAGAAGAGAGATAAACAGAGAGAGAGAGACCGAGAGAGAGAGGAGGAGAGAGAGCGATCGCAAGAACACACAACAAGAACAACCAAATCCATGGGCGGCTTCCTCACCATTCGTGGAAAATGGTAGCCACCGAAGGATGGAAACGGCTTTGTGTTGGAGCAAATGAGCTGCATGTCGACTGCAGCAGCAGCAGCAGCTCCCCCCCCCCCCCCCTTTCGAGCCATCTGATGCTGATGGAACGGCAAAGGAAGGGTTCTTCGAGTGATAAGCTCTCAGCAACATGGCCACAACACTGGCTGGCCGGTTGGCCAGTTTTCACTCAGCGCACAACACAACCTGTTTCCATGGTCCGCTGGTCAGCGTGTGAATCCGTGTTTTGGATTCGACTCTCCATGAAAAAAGGGGGCTGGCGCGCCCGTTCGTAGCAATCTGTGAAGCGAAATCCTTTCCGTGAGATCGTTGCGCTGGTGCGCTGTGGTAATGAAAATTTAATTAATTCATTAAGAAATGTATTACAACATCGCAAACTGACTCCGGATCGGTCGGATCATCGGTCGATCGCGAGTGGAGAGTGCTTTCCAGTGACGATTGCACTTGTCCACCACTTCGGCCTGGCTGGGCAGGCTGGGAGTCAAGTAATTGATTCTTCACCTTTCATCTGCTCGCTTCAACAGCCGCAGCTTTGGTCCGGGTTTGGTCCGGTTCGTGATGATAAAGTTCGCGAGATAGCATGGTCATTACGACGCCGTGGACGGCTCGCTGCACGTCGGCTTTTCACCAACTTCACAAACCAGTAATCGTGGAGCTTGGATGTCGCTGAAGGCACCGTTGATCCCGGACACAACGAGGGAGAGAGAGAGAGAGAGAGAGAGAGAATCACACGTTGTCCAGGGAGCTGCAGCATGTGCGATTTGAGTTGCGATGCGATCGTGCAATCGTGTGGCGAAATCGTTTATGAATATTCCTTGAATTCACCGGTTCAACCACAGAAAAAGAAATACAGCGAGAGAGAGCGCGCGATCGGTTTTTCGGTATCTAGGATCAGATAGCAAAATGGAGGATCTCCCCCGCGAAGGGTGGAATGTGTTGCACAACGCCAAACGTGATGAGATGACACCCGTTTCGATGGCAGATGATCACGATCTCTAGCGCCTCCAGCTGCCTCCAGTGGTGGACTTGCCTTAGCAGTTTCCAAAAATCTTTCTCTTTTTCTATCTCGTCTCTCGACGGGACACTCGGTGGCGACGCCTGGCCACGGTCTGACTTACGAGCTAAAGGTTAGAAGTCGAGCATCATCGCGTCTGCGTGGCGATCGTTAAAATGCTCCAAATACCGGGACACTCCTTCGTGGCCTCATTACCGAAAATTTGAAAGCCTTTGAAAGCGGGCGCGCGGATTGATGCCCCCACACCGTCACAGCAGCACGAGGAGAAGGAGGAGGAAGATGTTGTGTCTCGTGCCATCACGACTCCCCTCCCCTCCCCGGTGGTGTGAGAATCGAACCTTTCAACGGAACGGCTTCATTTATACGCTCGGTTTGACGAACGAATCGCCCACGGTTTTGGGTCGAGGAGAGGTTCGTCACTTTGAGTCTTTCGATTTTTTCCCCCCGCAAACCATTTGCTGGCACTTTTTGACAGCCAGCTAGCACTTCCGTTTGGTGCAAGAGGCGTGCTCCAGCGAAAGACAATTCGAGATACACGATAACGAACCGAACGAGTTTGGCCTTTTCGGTGGTGGTGCTGGTGGTCAGCTCCGGGCGGGGGGGAACGCAGATTAATCATAATCATCACGGGCCAGCCCAAGCACGAATCTCCGTGTTTTGTGAAGGTGAAACTCCAACGCTGCGGACACAGCGAGCAAGCAAACGACCGAGCGAGCGCAGGTAACGAGACACAATTATGCGTCATTAGATGCGCGCCTTCCCCCCGTGAACTCCGGGGAACCAGTTTTTCGGTCGTCGTCGTAGTCCAAGTCGTTGTTGGGGTCTAAACGCCAAAGCCCAAATCATAGATCTGGTGCGGAGCGATAAAACAGAGACACAAACACACGTGCCAGACAGCTAGCTAGCTAGCTTGCGAGCTTCGTGAGCACGCCGTTGCCCTGCTTCGGATTAGAAACGGATGCATGCCAGCCGTGCGGCGAGGAAGTAACAAGATCCCCCTCCCCCTTGGTCGGTGTTAGAGGTTGCAGAAGAGAAGGAGGAGGAGAGCACGAAAAGGAGGAGTAGAGGCGATGAAATTGCTCTTAATATTATGCTCACGCCATATAATTAAATTAAAGAAGCGTGCGTCCAGTGTCCATGCCTTGAACGACAATGTTTGTACGCGATCAACGAGTGGACCAACGGTCCAGCAGCACTTTTTGCTGCTCTCGAGTGGACTCCATTTTATGGCGCATTTTTTGCTTCATTTCGTTTAACTTTTTCCACATTTTTTTTTGGGGGGGGGGTTTGGGGCCGATCGTGGACATGAAGAGTAATTAGAGTCGAGCGGAAGAAGGAGAAGGTTTCAGATAAGACCTCGTTGGTTAGGTCCCTCTCTTCGATCACGACACGATCAAGCGGGGCCCGAATCTGGTAGCTAATTAGATGTAGACGATCATAAAGAAAGCGTCCAACATAAAGGACTTCACTTCCGGTTTTCCATTTCCGACGGCTATTGACTTCAAACTCGACTCGACAAACTCAACAAGATCGTGGCCGCGCTTTCTCCTGCGATCGCGACTCGTTATTTTGTACCTTCCCAAAAAAACATTCAACGCGCACACACTCGTCCGCTTTTCATTCATCGCAAGTGTCCGCAGCGTCCACAGCGTCCAGCATCGTCCGTTTATGCTCGGAAACGGAATCGATCTTGGAGCTAAAACGATCAAGGAGTCGAAGATCGCCATTTACACGGCCACTCGGCTACGGTTTCGGTGGCTCATTTTCGGACCAACAGAAACAGAACTTGTGTGTGCTTCTCGCACATGATCCTCCCATCCGCGCGAGCACACGGACCCCGGACACACCCAAGTCTCATCTCTCAATCTCATGCCTCCCACCAAAAACCCACCGGACGATCGTTCGGCGCTCTGCGACTCCGAAAAACTGGAGGGAGGGGGCGTTCGCGGCCAAACCGTGACCGTGGGTCGCCCGTGCGTGCATGCGTGTGTATGTTGCGGAATGTTAATGACTTTCGCGATTGGTTTGCCCGCCCGGTCGCACCGGGTTGTCCCGGATCGCGTGAAGGAACCTCTCAGGAACTGGCAACCCCGAACGACGACGACCTGATCAAACGATCGTTCTGCTGGGGTCGCGGTGCGTGAATGATTGACTTCGGCTCGTTCGTTTGCTCTTTTCGCCGGCCGTTCTTGGGTTCCACGGATGAAACGTTCTCGTTTGGCAGGCACGCACACAGTCATGCAAGCGGCCAGGATGACGATTAATAAGATTAATGTTTGATCATTCGTTTGTTCACCTCCTTCCCACCCCTCGGGAGGTTGGGGGAGGGATCAGCAACAACAACATTAGACCCGTTAGACGTGGCTTCGCGGAGTGCGGAGTCTGCAGATGCTTGAGAGGTCCCTCCCAGGTTTCCCTGGTCGTAGATCGCCTCGTGGGCGCATGCTAAGATACTGTCGAGAAGAGCATCTGATCTCAGCAATCTCATCGACACCATTATCACCGGCTCGTCAGCTCGATCCTCGATCGTCGTCCGATGGTCCGCCGGTCGTCGCCCGTTCAAGGCCTACCACGGCCACGAGGATAATGAATATTGATGGTGATCATAGGTTTTTATTGTCATTCCGGATTCCTCTCCACCGATCCCACTTGGAGACCGTCGCTCCGCTAGAGCGGTGCCCGGCGTGCGGTATGTTTGTTTTGGTGTTTCGGGGAGGTTTTTTTTGGTGTATTATTAATTTTTGTTTTGATTTCATTTGATCATTTAATCCATTTAAAGCCATTATCTGGCCTACGACCTACGTCCACTAATGTGAGGGTCTCCAGCATCCCTTCGCCCCAAAACACACTCAAAGGCACACATCGGCGAAGGGTCTTTTGGGTCGCGCGCGATTTGGGCTCTTCAAATTGATCATCGCCACCATTCGGGAAGGGGGAGTCGAAAGGGGCCGTCCTGCGGTCACCTTTTCTTAATTAGAGCTCAGCGATGGTCGATGATTTATGGGAAATTGATGCTAATCGCAAGAGCGCGCGCGACGATAGAGGGAGAAAAGAGTGACGGACTCCTGCTCAGCTCGTTAGGGAACTGCCGACCTGCTCGAGGGGGGTTTCACCTCATCCACCAACCTTTAGTCCATATCCGATCACTCGATCAGCAGAAACACGTGCCACGATAACCGCCCGCAAGAAAAAAAAACCGAACCGACATTAGCGAAGCGCGTTTTAAGCGATGTTCTGATGCGAAGAGTAGCAGCAGCAGTTGCTCCTCGATGGTTCTGCTTTTGCCAGGCGAAGCGTTGACAATTAGAAGACTTCTAAGGTCCGAGCGATCGAGCGATCCGATAAAATGGAAATGGATTTCAGCACCACTCAGGAGAGAAAGAGGGCGAAAGGAAGAGAGACGTGAGTGTTGTTCGTGTTTTACGTGGAATCTATTAGATACTTAATTAAGAAACGAGCTGAGTGGAGCTGATCGAGGTGCCGGTTCTTGATCGCGCTAGATCGTCAAAAAAGCGAGCGCGCGCACCTGCTGGCGATAAAGCTAATCAGGCTGGATGATCGGGTGCGCGGGGGAGGATTTTCTGCGAACGATTATTTGTACGATGATCGCGCGGCTCTGTGGCTTTGATGCATTACATCCGTGATCGCGTAGAAAACACAAAGTTTGCATCCATTTGACTTTATCTTCGTCTCCATTAAAAGACTCACAAGAGATTCAGTTCGTTGATAGGCGACTGGCCGACGATCGAGCATTCCGGAGTTAATTTGGGAGTTTCTAAAGGTCGTCCAGAACGTCTCTATTCACGCAGAAAACTTCCTGCAACACCGGAGGAAACGTAAAACATTCCAAAACACTTGTTTCCATTCCTCAACGCCCGTCGGTTTTGGTTTCGTGAGTTCCTCTCCCTAATGAGACCAATTTTCCAACACAATCACCGTCGATCAATCTCATCGTGGAGACGCACACACGTGCATGCCTCGATCGCGCACGTTTCGCAGCTTGTTGTGCCCCGTGGCCAGACTGGCAAGACTTCCCGAATGGATCCAGTGCACCATCGCGTCGTGTATCATCGCAACGCAATCGATCTACGCGCGATTGCGCTGCAGTACTAGCAGTGCCTGTTCACCTATTACATAGCCACGTCCGGATACGAACCGGACGGTCGCTCGGTCGAAATAGAAAGTCCGCACCGGCACAGGTCCATTGGAAAATTGCAAAATTGCAGCCAGAGCCAGATGCCAGAGGCGCTGCGGCATTACACTGATTGCACACTACTGCACTGTGCTGCGGTCTTGCTGCAGCTTCAATAGCAGCGTGCCCCTTTGCTTCCTCCGGATACACTTGGTTCCTGTCCCTGCTAGTAGTTCCTGTGCCTTGATATTCGCGACGTGGACCACACCAGCACGAATCGCTTTCGGCCAGTAGTCAAGTCGAGGCGATAATGAACGCTTAGCCAGCCTGACCGACGCTCCATTACTGGCGCCCTGACGTTGTGTTTGTAGCAGCAAAGGCAGCAACAAGATCAGTACAATCGATCGAACTTCCTTCTCTCTGCGAGAAGGGCTTCTGAAGAGAGTGCGAACGGCGATTGGAACAATTATTAAATCGGTCCCTCGAGGACCGCGCAGTTCAACCCTCCGTCATACTAAGTAGCGTGATCGCTATGCTCTGTATTGCCATTGGATTCAGCAGGTTCGTGGTCGAAAAGTGCTGATCGGGAGCTGCACGCTGTTTCGATTAGATTACGAGCACGGTCAACTCTGTCGATGGTGCACGTTCTCGTGTGGGCTGTTCGGGGTACAAAGCGCTGAACAATCCCAACATGGCCATCCATCAATCGGTTACATGTTTCCTCTCCTGCTGCTCACTCCCGTCCTCTCGTCCTCTTACTCCTCGAAAGATGTATTTTATCGACGTCTTCGTCTGTGTGTTCGTACGAGACCATTTGTGCATTTACATTCTTCTGTTAATAGTGATTGAGGTCGAGCGCAACCATCTCGTAAATAGCTCTGCAGCCGCTGTGTGCAGCGCATTGACCGGCACCATCCATCTCTGGCCACCGATTCCGGCGTTTCGCGAGGCGAGGCTGGCTTGTTCTGCAGACCAACCAGCCAGCCTGTTAGCCACTTGACAGTTGATTGGTTTGTTAACATCTGTTTGATCTGTCTGTGGTTTCAGCTGTGCTACTCGTACGGTAGCTCCACTCGATGGTGGTGTGTCCTGCTCCTTGTTTGGTACACACCCAGTCCATTCTCAATAACTCTGCCTCTCTTTTTCTCTCACTCTCTGTGAAGCTTGATCTCGAATTCAGTGCAAACCGAAGTTGGCGATACAAATCGAATGCTGCGCCGGGAACGCTGCACGATCGCGCTTTTGGTTTGAAATCGATCACAGCCAACTCAGATCCGGTACCATGGGACCTCTTTTGCTGCTGCCCTGATGTGTTCCCCGGCGATAAGCATATATCGGGCCACGGGGTTCAGAGCGGTTGTTGTTGATGTCGATCGCAAAATTACGATCACGATGAATGCCGATCGGATCCGCAGCAGCAGCAGCAGCATGCTTCTGTCCCCTCTCCCTTAGCTTTGGGTAATCGATGTCCCCCCGTTAAATCACTCTCTGCCTGTCTTGCTCTCCCACCCGAGAGCTACCTTGCGCGATCGTGCTTCTGGCTATTTTCGTTCGTAAAATCGCTTTCATCACGGAGCAGCTTTGGGGCAACTGCTTGCTGTTTGTCGCGCAAACGGCAGTCGCGGGCAGGTGGAATCGATTTTACGCTCATCCGGTTAGCGCGCCCGCGGTAGAGCCCCTAATTTGGCGATCACCGACGATCACCTTCAGGCAGGTAGACAGACAGAGAGACAGAAGCAACCGACGTCGTTCGTCCGGAAGTTCGATGTTCGATGCAGTAGTGCAGGGGTGCATTGTTTTGTTGTCTCGCCTATCGCTATCGGTGGTGCATAAATTGGCCAACGTTTCCGCTGTAGCTGTTTTGCATGGGTTGCCCCCGATGTGGCACAACGATCCTTTCCTTACACTTTCACCTTGATCGGACGTGAGAAGGAGATGGTTTTGCATAAAAGTTGCTTTCGTTTCTATTGCCGCCGCCGCTGCTGACTCCTTTCTGATGATGATGCTGTGGTGTTCGATAGCGCGCGTGAGACAAACAAAGGAAAGGGGAGCGTTGAAGGGGGTGAAAAGTCATAAAAGTTTGTGCCACCTTTCCCCTCCCGTCTGCCATTCACTTCGAATCAATATCCGCTGGATCGCGAACAGCAGGGGCCCCCGGGAGGGAAGGTTCCAATTGCCTCGGGTTACCGGCTTTCGGCTTTCAATCCCCCCCAGGGGGGGCGAAGGGACTCGGGACTTATCAACAAAAATAACCGGGAGGCCGGAAATTGGCGTTTCGTTTTCAATTTCACAACCTGCCGTCGTCGTTGTCGTCAACCGGGAGCTGATGGTCTGCGATGATCGTCCCCAGTCCACTCATCCTGCCTGCCATTCCTCCCGGGCTGTGCCCCAATTATGCGCTTTCGCTTGGTTTTCTCACCCTCCAACAACCACGGAGACTGAGGAAAAAGAGGTGGAGCTGAGGGACACAAAAAAAACGAATTCGATTTTGATTCATCAATGGTTCGACGGACTGGAGCTGTCGTTTGGAATTGGTGAAGCTAAACTCCCCAACTTAGTTCAAACGTTTAGTACAACAAGAGGTTTCTCCCCAAAAAAAACCAGTGAACGGTGGCGTGGTCTGGGTCTGAAACTATTTTATTGCCCACTCCTCTTTCCGTTTCTCTACACTTTGAAGAGGAAAATTAAAAATTAAAAAATGGAGGACACCCGGACTGGCCTGACTTGCTTATCAAAAGCGTGTTGATGACATTCCTCTCTGCGAGTGAGAGTGGCGCAGAACTCGTCGTCGTCGAAATGAGATCAACCGGAGGCTGTAAAACAGTGTTTAACGTTCTCCAGCTCCCCCGAGAAAACCTCAAGTTTCGAGTTTTATGATCCGCTTTACCGCCACAATAAGAGACGCTCAAGGGCTTCGAGAAAGACAAATTGTGACAAGCGGCCTGGAGACGGCGGTGGCCCTAGGACAGTGCCGTCCATTCAGCTCTTCTACCAGCCGAGCGGCGGCAGTACACAGTCATAAACATTATCATAATTTTATCTAAGCACCGGGTATGGCGGTTCCGCCCTCCGTTTCGGAAACACGAGGAGGAACCATAAACAAACAGCCGTCAGGTCGCCAAGCGAGAGTTTCCGTCGTCGCCATCATCGTCGACTTCCGATGAAGGCCGTGGTTTGGCTCTGGTTTTTTTTTCTGGGGAAGGAATTAAGAGTCGCGGTTACTCCTAATTTTCTCGGATTCTTTTCCATCCCGCAAGCTGCTTGAGTCACTCGGTGGCGGATCATTCATCCAAAGACGGCCGATCAGCATAACCAAGCCTATTGATCGTCGTCTTCTTTAGGGGCTTCAGGTTTCAACACACGGCAGAGACAGAGGCACAATCGAATTGAATTCCGGTGGTGGTGATGGAAACACCGGTTTTATATGGTGGCAACTCGGTAATAATACCTCTTGTGATCGTGCCCGATCGTCACTTGGTAATTCGACAGCTTCTGCGGGGAAACATCTGTCCAAAGTAATACGTACAACCGATCGATCGTTGACATGTTTTACTAGCGAGCGCCACCACTCGCCAGCTCACCAGTGTTCCAGCTGCTGCTTATCAGTTCAGCGATACCACGAATTGGGGAAAGTCCCATGGCCACCGCCATGTTTTGTCCTTCGGAGAGCGGTCTCTGTGCACAATTCGGAGACAGAACCACCACACTTCTCTTGCTGGTGGCCTTTACTGTCTCCGATTCCCCTTTTTCCGCTCCCCTCGAATTTCGCTTTCCGACAATACCGACAGACCGACGAGTGACACAACATTCCATTGCGTTCGTTGGCCGAAACTCGACGGTGAATCGTGATCCGAGGATCCGTCCATCGTGAGGGTAATTCGAGGAGGAGAACACCAATTGAGAAGGCGCACCGCGCCGTGGGGGAGCGCCGCCTTAATGAAATTCTACCTCGCGGGCCACCAGCTCCCTGGAACTTTGACATTCAAAAGTGGGGATCGCGATCGCGTGCGGTGTGACAACCGCTTGGCACCATCGTTTCGGGGGGCCGCTGTCAAAATTCCAATCCTTCACCCTCACGGGAGACACACGGGAGAAGAGTTTTCGGGCTCCGCTGGGATGCTGGTTTCGCACAACGACAACCAGGCTGGATCAGGCTGGTGTGTGACGGTGACAGATCGGTAACCGGGTGCGCTTACGCGTGTTCCCTGTGGATGAAGGATCTCTCTCTCTCTGGTGGTGGTTTAACTCACCACCGGTAAAAACCGGTTCGATTGTTTTATCCTTCTTCTCGGTGCTGTTCGCGCACCATTTTCTCACTTCCCGATCATGCGGCCGATGCTGATGCTGTGCGTTCCGGTTGCTAGACCAAGACCTCTGTATAGATTGAGAGAGAAAGAAGAGAAAGAGAGTCTCCACACCAACGACGATGTGATCTATAGGAGGAAGGTACTACACCTTTTTTGAAACGAGGCCCAACTGGACCCTCGAAAGAAAAAAAAAAGCAGACAGCCTCCAAAACGGCACATGAATATTGTCGCTTGTTATTCATTCTCGCACTTCTCGCACGGTGATGGCCTCGCCAGATGGTGGCCGCTTTGTGTGTTCGAAGCGCAAAGTAGAAGTAGAAGAAGGCATAAATCAAACACTAAACAAACACCAGGGATGGAGAGAAGAATGGGGGCACCATCCAACCGGGTGTAACGGATCCAAATTGCATGGTTTGATGTTCTCCAAACGAGGCTGTCTTGGAGTCTTGGAGGCGCCTTACATCCTGAGGAGCGGCCGGACAACGGCTACGACCACGGCAATGATCTATTTGACATTTCCGTTTTCAGTTTTGCGTCACAATGGGAGATTTGGGGTTTTTTGGGGCCTCCGGGGGGGAATGAGGAAAGTAAACGCGTAGACGAGTCCGAGGTCTAAGCCGCGAGGTTGCGATATGCCTGTTTATGGGATGATTTATCGAATGAAATGATTGGGAACCCCTTGTGCGCTGGGGGAACATTTATGACATTATCTCGCCTGGTGTGGTCGCTTATGGCTGTGGCCACCAACCCAATCCAGAGTGTCCCCTACACCAGTCTGTGTTGATCCAACGGACCAATTATGGAGTCAACTGTTTTGTCCACTCGGTCGCTCGCACGCTGTTGCTGCTGCTGATCTGATTTATGGCATTTCCTTGGCGCATGTCAAGGAGAGAGGAAAAGTAAAAAGGCCGCTCTAGTATTATTCAAATGTGAAGCTTAGACGCGCGACTCTATGGTCCTCGCTCGGCCTAATCGCTCCAAAAATATACCCAAAACCCCCGGGTATCGGTTATTACCGAATCGTAGGAATTGGATCGGCTTAAAAATAAATAATAAAAATAATAATAAATCCAAAAAAGAGTCAGGTTAGGGTGTTCTCCTCGGTCCAATTCGAACTCTCGCCGCAAAGTACGCTGGTGGCTGCGGTGGGATTAGAGAGGCCCGAAAGCAAAACAAAACAAACAAAGAAAATGGGGGAAAAAACGACGAGGAAGTTCCTCTCCGCACTCTGAAAAGAGCTTTTCTTCTGTCGCTCTCGATTGGACCGGTTGAGTCAACAATACATGGCCCCATGCGTAAAGCGCAGACCAAATAGAGAAGAAACCTCCATCGCCGTAACCTCTCAACAACGAAATGGGGAAGGGCTGAAACACCTTAGGTCGCCTTAGACCCCAATATAGACACTGGGTGTGCTAATGGATTTCCAATGTTTTGGAGTGCGGCGGCATTATCACTTCACACTTGCCGGTCTCGACAGCTACCGGACTTTGTGGTGGGCGCCTTCAGTTCAGAATTTGATTTTTCAGGTGAAACACATACCTGATACCTTTCGCTTCCGTTGTTCGGTTCGCTTTTTTTCCAGCGAGCTTCCACGGCTTCGTTTTGTGTTGTTTGAAGCCACGATGTCTGGGAACCACACGGAGGATGCCCTGCATTAGCACGTTGTTGTGACACATCTCATGAGGATCAGATCATGAATCGATCGATTTCCGAGCTCCGTTTGTGGAAAGATCTCAAAGTCGTAACTTTTTGCTGTTGTTGCCTCAATTGCTTGATGTTCGCTTGGTGCAGTTCACTTACTTAAAGGGGGACTTCGGTATTTAATTTTGTTTTGTGACACATATTTTTAACATTTTTTTCCTAAATGCTGATCCTTTCAAGAGAATTGTGTAAAATTTTTAGGCCAATCGAAACAAAACTAGACAGAGTTATAGATTTTTGAAAATCCGCGTTTCATACAAGGCTCCATGCAGCTCGCTACTTTGGTTCGGAGAAGAGTCGGTCGGTCATCACTTTTTTAACTTCAAAAATCTGCCAAAAATCGAAAATTAAAAAAATTAACAAAAACTCTCCGTGACTACCTAGATAAATTTATAATCTTTCTAACGAATATCGATTTGTATATTTCAAATGACCCGGCATGGGGCTATGATGGGCACCGTAAAAAGTACCTTTTCGATGACATGTCTACCAAAATTTGATGCCACTGATTAATTTTTCTATGAATGTTGCTCAAAACAATACCAAATATTCTTCAAAAGTTGTAGATTAATATGTCATTTACTTGAAAATATAAAATTGAATGGTTACGTCACAAAAAAACGTCAAAAACGTGGCTTTTTTGGCCCGGAAATACCGAAGTCCTCCCTTAAGCATTATTACAGGCTTCTTTCATTTTGCGATCGTCGCGCACGAGGAATATCTATTGGTTTGAGCGTTAACTGGAAATATTTTAAGAGATCAGCAAGATCATTTTATTCTAGACCTACGTGCTCTTTACGATCGTGTTCGTTCTTTACTTCTTTAGACACACAATTACACAGAGAGAAAGAGACCCTGTTGTGGTCAACAAATGGGAACCTAGTGCGATTAGTGTTTGATCACCGCTGTTGCGGCTCTGTCCCCCCGGTGGCAGGTTAAACGAGTCATCAGTTACTGGCCAACGAACCGAGTAAAATGGAGCGAGAGCATATTTCACGCAATTGCACTCCACTTCCCCCGCTTCTCTATTCCTTCATTTCCTTTCGCGTACTCCTAATGTGTTTGATCATTTGTTTCATGCAACTTTTGCTTTACCCTTTTCCCATTCTCTCTTTCTCTCTGTCTCCCTTCGACAGCATAACGGCACGGCACGGCACGGTTCTCTCTGTTCGGTTGGGCGTCCGGAATCGGAACACACACAGGACAGGCCATGCCAAGCGGGACAACACCCTAGGCACCCCCGACACCAACCCCAGTCATGCATAATGAGCCCGCCCTGCAGACTGCAAGGGAGAAATCGCTCCCGAACGGCACCGCCGGTACGACCGCAGTCGGAGCCACAACCGGAGCCAGTGCAGGAGTATCCGTGCTTCACCATCCCAACGGCAATGGTGCCGTACCGGTAAGTCCGAAAATCGATTCCGTTCCCTTACGATTCGTTCGCCTTTTCCGGCGAAAAGGGTCCAAAGGGTTGTGTGTTAGGGCCCCCCGCCCGCCCCCTGGGGAGGTCATGGTACTGCCAATTCATTAACGGTCATATTCACAACCTAGTAGGCCCCCTCCTAGTGGGCCGGCACCTCCCTTCCTCCCGGAAGAGCCATCTTTCATTAATAAATGGTTCACCCGGGGAAAGGGAAACAAATTTTGCGCCCAGAAACTGTTGATGGTCGTCGAACGGAGCCAAATGAAATGGGGCTAATGAAGCGAAGAATTCCCACCACTCCGGGGGGGGGGTGTGCTGGTTCCACACCCTTCCTGCCAGAACTGGCGGACAATCGGAAAATCGATCAACTGCTCGCGGGCCGGCTGTGCGCACCCACTCGGGCTCATAGTTTTGTGGCAAGGCGGTAGTGGGTTTGCCACGGGCGGAAGAACGCAAGATTTTTCACGAAAATCGATTACACATCCCTCCCACGGTGGGCGATGGTGTGTTCTCGCCGCGCCAGAAGGCCTGCTGTTACGCCACACCGTTGCTAGAGCATCCGCATTGCTATCCGTGACTGCGGTGTGACCACACACGTCGCACACATACACGCAACATGCTAGTGCTGCGCTTGAATAGCTCCAAGCAGGGGGTTCGTCGCTTAAAGCGTTCGTTCAAGTCTTTTGTTCGATCAGTGTCACTGCGTGTGTCCCTACGTCAGGAATGACGCGTGAATCCGTCTGTCGTGTCATGTCGTGTGTGCGTGCAAACAAATCAAGAGACCGTACCGGAGATGCGTCGGAATGCGCGAGACTGATCAGCATCCGACCCGTGATGCTAGGCATTCCGTAGGCTCAAAGAAGAACCAACAGATGCTGCTGCGCAAGACCTAGTGGAAGGTTAAGCTACTCGTTTTGTGCTGAATGCGTGGCGATGATTAAATAAATTAAAATTCTCTCATCATCACCATCGCGCGCCACACACGCGATGAGCGATGATCGCAAAATCACCATCACCGCCTCCACCACTCCTCCAACACGAATGACACTTGGCGGAGTGTCATACTGTCATTGTCATCGTTTGTCGTCCTCAAAACGGTGCTCCCCGGGAGGTTGTTTGTTTCGCACGCAAACAATCGGTGTTTGCGGTGGAAAATTGGAAGAGGAACACGAAGAGGATTATGAGGGCGAGTGTCTCTTCTGTTGCAAATCCCTCCTCTGCTGGTGATGCGCACACGATCAGGCATCAACCTCGAAAGACATAAAGCTGCTGTCGGTGGCCACGCAAACTGGAACCACTTCAAATGGCATTTCTCACATCTGTGCCGCTGCTCCGCGCTGATGATGATCTCTGGGGCGCGGAGTTGGAGTTGAGTGAAAGGCAGTCGGGTCGCTTTGAGTCGAGATGAATGTGGTCTCATTGTTTTCCATCCCGCCCGCGCCTTTGATGAGAGGCGTTTATGTCGGGCGCTTAGTTCGGTAGCCCGCTGGGCCACTGAATGCCATGTAGCAACCTGAGCATTCAATGTTGTTCCTTCCTCCGTGCGCTTAATGCAGATCATCAACGTCGCATAATTCCTGAGACGGTGGTGAGTGAGTTGCGCGTTTTCTGGCTTCGTAAACGAAATGCAAACAGAGCTCATTGACTCGACTCGATGGTCCTGTTTTGGGGGGCAGCATTTTTCCTCTTTTTAATCCCCTGGTTGGGAGGTACTGGATAGAAGCCTGTTCCTCCATATCTCCGACCGATAATCCGACGGTTGAAAGCTCGAACTCGTTACCCGAACCAGTTCCTTGTAACAAAAGGCTTCAACCTTTTTGGCCGCGGCCAAACCGAAGCCCGGGGCCGCCGAAAACACGAAATGGTTTTGCTCCTAATTTATCATCTCCAACCACTGCGCGGAATACTTCTGACCGACTTCGGACACTACCGCCACCGCCGAAGGTAGCTCCTCCTAACATGAGCATAGGCCAGCTCAGTCCAGACCAGTTCAAGCCGTTAGCTTTCTTGTGTTCACCGCGCTCGAAAAACGGTCGAACGGCGCGCGCCCGCGGAACTTTAAATTAACACCCCGGCACCGGGACCAAAACACCACCACTGCCAGGAACGGGGTTCTCCCTTCCTTCCTCTCCTTCGTGATGCTCCCTGAGTGTGAGTGTTTTGACTCGCGAACAGAAGGAGAACACTTCATTCATATTTCATTTTAACTCACACCGGAGTTGGACGCGTTTTCTGGGCAGATACTGTTGCTGCTGCTGCTGCTGCTGCTGTTGCTTCTCCGTTCCCAGCACTTGATTTTTGGGTGGTGTTTCAGCGTGCGAAGGCTACAATCAAGCAAATTTTGCGGTAATGTCGGTGGCGCGCGCGCGCGCCCGCGAGAAGGAATTAATGTTGTGGCGGCCAGCGGAGAGTAGAATGAAATATTTTGATTTCAAATAACTCTCCCGTCATCACCATCCGCGAGAGGGTGGCAGGCTACAGCAGTAACAGCAGCAGCAGCATCATCATCAGCATCTCCGTCATCTTCTGATGGCTGAAAAAAGTTCGGCCGGTCTGAGCTGTCGATCCGACGAGGGCTTGAGGGGGTCGAAAACATAACAATCAGCATACACGGAGGCCAGTGGCCAGTGGCATGACGTTTGCATACTCCGAGAGGAATGGGAGGGGGGGAGAGCACATCAGAAAGGCTGCCCCCGGTGATTGCTTCGTGTCAGCAGCATCACCATCATCATCGTCGTCGTCCGAAACGGTAATCCGCTTTCGGTCCGGCCGTTCCGCGGACTGTCTTTGGAACCATTTCACGTCACAATCTCACGCTGGCTGTAGCGGACACATCTCAACAGCCCCATCGCCGCCCGGTCTAGTGGACGCGAAGGTGTTTATTTAATAACCTCATTCATCAAAATGTAGAGCGAGCGACGAGCTGAGTCGACACACGCCATCCCCTCAGCTTCTTGGCATTGGCATTTCGAAAATAAATCGTTCTTCTTCGAGTGTCTGAATCCCCCCTCCTCAACGACGGTGGTGGTCGGTCACTGATCGTTCAAGAGCTCGTTGGTTCATTCGTTCTGATGCTGCTGCTGCTTCCCAAGAACGATTCTCGGTCCGTGTGCGGTCATTCCCGGGGGCGAAATTGATAAATCTTGAACGATGCGCTACTGTTTGTGTAACGGTGTGCGCGGTTCGCTGCAATCCGTGGACCCTGCAGAACGCCGAGCTTCTTGCGTTCCTCCGTTAATTCTCTCTTGATTTCTGACAATTCGAACCAAGAACCAAGAAATGGTAGAGGCAGGAAAAGATTAAAGAAACAAAATACGGAGCAGCCCCTCAAGGAGCACCGGCACCAGGAGCAGCAGTAACAGGGAACGATAAAATCATGTTCATATTTAATGGATAATTTTTATCATCATGGCCCCACGGCTCTTGGGACTTCAAATGAGCAGCAGAGGAGCGCTGGTCCTGTGGTGTGGTGTGGTCTCGATTCGATGAAATTATCATTTATCATTCGCCAGGAAGCTGGATTAATGAAGGGCGGATACGATTGGACAATCAGCCGTGCGGTAGAAGCCGGTTGCGATCTGCTTCCCGCTTCCCATTCGGCGTTGAAGTCTCTCTTTTTCTTTCGCCGCGAGAACACTAATGTTCCACTAATCCCGTTTCCGAAGTAAAATGGCGCGCGCGGGGGTGCTCACATACTCGCTGCAATTATCACTCGCTTTACTTTATTAGCTTCCCCTCCATTTTGCCACATTGTTGTTGTTTGCTCGAGAGAGTGGAAGACTCGGCGGCAGACATGACAGACAGACAGACAGACAGCCACACGCCACTAGTGCTGACACTCGGTGCAAGGCCACGGCACACGGTCTCACGATGGTTAGCTAGCGATTGGTGCTGCGCGCACTTTGCGCGATGCATGCGATGATTAGAAGCGATGATAGAGGCTGCAGCGACGACGGCGACATCAAAACTCGCACCCCGGAAAGTGGCTGGCTGTCTGTTTATGCCAGGTATTCCCGGGGCCGGCTGTGCGTCCATTGTTCCAGTGATCCAGAACTAGGGAGAACTGCCTGTCTGCAGCTTTTTTATCTTGCGCTCACGCAACTAAGCGGCGGCCGATACACAAGATATGGAATGCGTTTCGATTAGCACACGACAGGAAGATGCGCGAATCTTAAAGTGCATGGCCACGATAGCATTTTTCAGTTAAAAACTGTCAAAAAGAGGTTGAAATGAAGCTGCTATCGTCGACGATCGCGGTTTTTTTTTAACATATATAAGGACGGACGAGCCGTATGTTTAAGACGATCACGGTTAAGGTGGATGAAACATTCTTTACCCGAAAAAAAAACTGCATTTTTGCAGACACGCCTATCTAAAATTGATGCCATCTATGAAATTTCAAACAAATCTTCACTAAACTGCATCCAAATATTCTTGAAAACTTGTACCTTTAATATAACATTCAGATAAAAATACGCGACACAAAGCAATACAAGTTTATTTACTAAGAAAGCTGCTATTGTGATCATGCTGCTTTAGCGTTAGCCAGGTGTCTCGCATGCCAGGTGAGATGTTCCAGGGAGGTGTTTCCCCCCTTTTGGTGGCCACCTTTTGTTTGCTTTTTTTGGGCTGTGATGCTGCGAGCCTCCGCTTTAGAAGTGCGCCAGCTAGCGGAATAAAAACAGAAGGTTTACCGCGACGGAATCTAGGTTGCGCGCTGGAGAGGAAGCTCCGTTAGCAGCAGCAGCAGCAGCAGAGATGAGGAGGAAACACCTCGAGCCCTCTCTTTGCTCTGTCTAGCACCATGGAACCGTTTATCTTATCTTCCGGCCGGAGAGGATAAGGAGGAGGAGAACCACCATCCACAGCTATTGATGTGTAATCGGATGCTTTTAAGCGAAAGAAATGAGACTTAAACACGGCATTTCATCGCGAAAACACTCCAAAGTGCGCGCGCAGAATACTCCACCAGGGAAGAAGAGAGAGACTTGGCTGAACCCAGAGGCGCCGACGAAACATTGTATCGTGGAATTGGCCTCGAGGCCACCTCGCTCGAGGTGCGAATATCGTCCCTCCAACGGCAACGAGAGATTAATGTGCGATGCAGCATGTAAAATGGTTGGCTATAAATAAGATAAAAGCAATCATAACACTAAGGAGGGAGGAAAGGTGAGCAAGCAATGGTGGGTGGGTTGGTGGTTGGTACGAAAATTGAATTTTTATATTCCACAAGAGGGGTCCTGGGTAGCCGCCACCACCAACGCCGTATAAATGTGTCATATTGCTCCACCAGCAGTTCTCTCATGGACCTCTTTTCGGGGGAAGGCGAAGGAATGAACAGTGAAGTGCGCCAACTTGAACCACGCGGACTGACTGGCACATAAAATGGTCGTAAAAATGGCGATGGAGTGTGCGCGGGCGTACGAAACTCTGGTGTCAGTCGCGCGAGAGGGCAACTCCACGATCTCGATCTCCAACATCGTCCCTTGGCGTTCTGCCCAAAATGACAAAACACCATCACCACCACCTCGCGCTCCCTTGTGATCGCGTGGACGCCTTCTATAATGAATTGCCCAGTGCCAAGACGCAAACACAAGCACGCACAAGCGGTTCTCGTGGTTCTCCGTGGCATGGTGCCTTGGCGAGCCTCCGGTCGGTCAGGTCATGAAATCCGCGTTGGATGATATCACCGTTTCGTGGCGCAAATCCGAGTGTACCGAGGGCTATCACTCCCCTGCTCTCCTGTGACAGTGGTGCTCGGTCATGACGGTTGAGATTAGTTCTCGGCGACACCCTGGCGTCAACGCGGAACTCGCACGGAGACGGCCAGAGACGAGAGCAAAGGATGGAGAGAGGACTGGGCAGTGTCTAGTCCAGATGGAGGAACGGAGAACGGGCTGCCAGGATGGCGTGCAGAGTCCGCCGGCGACAGACAATGTTCGTCGAGCTGGCGGCGGTAGCAGCCGCAGCAGCAGCACCAGCAACGGAAATGCCTTCCTTCCTTCCTTCACTTCGCTTCGGACCGTTTATAAAGGGCGGACATGCGTCGCTAATGATCAATTGGCGATGGTGAGAAGAGCGTCTGCGTCTAGGAGACGCAACTCTCTTCCTGCTGCTGCTACGGCGAGTTGCGTCTTACGCCACGATCGCTGCGGATTTCATGTTTTACCTCGCGCTCGACTGAATATTTATGTGAAGTTATGAGATTCATTGGCATCCGGTGTAGCCGTCCGGTGTCCGGTGGTGCAGTTATCGGTTCGGTAATGCAATCGGCCCTGTTACGCTAAAGCAATGCGCAGCCATCTCACAGGCAGACGATGTCTTTTGTAGGAACAGGACCTGAACCTGTTACCTGTTTGTAAAGTACGACTTGGTCACACTTGTGCTCTTATATATAAAGCATAAAAAGAGTATCTCAACATGCCAGAACACGCGCGCATTTTCATCGAAAAGCTGCAACAAATACCAAGGAATGGCGTGTTTTCCAAAACCAAAGTGTTCATAGCATAAAAACTACTGGATCGATCTATTTTAAATTTTGAGCATATAATCTGTACACTATTTTGTCAGGGAGCCCCGACAAGTTTTCATAACAAATTTTGACACTTTTTTTTTAACAAATATGAAAAAAGCAATTTTTTAGACAAAAACTCTTTTGTCTCACGCATCACTTTTTCAGCTTCAAAAATCTGCTAAAAATCGAAAAAGCAGAAATTCAACAAAAAACTCAACTGGGCTCCGTAGATAAACTTATAATCTATCAAAAGAATAAAGATTTTTATTTTTCTGAGAACCCATCACGCAGCTACGATGGACACCGTCTTTGGTGCGAATCAAAAGACTTGCCCTCTAAGCGACGAACCCGGTTTGATAATTGCCTTTCTAAAATTGATGCGCTGTACGAAGTTTTCAACAAATCTTCTCCAAAATACAACCAAATATTTTTGAAAAGTTGTAGATTAATCTGACATCTAATTGAAAAAAATAAGGTAAATGGTTTCTTCACAAAAAATCGTCAAAAATGAGTATTTTTTGGACTCAAAATAACCTTAACCCTCCTTAACCATTCCGTGGATACACCAGCATTCGGACAAAAGAGCGCCCGATAAGCGAGTTTCCTAAAATGGAAGCAGCATTCCATGTTCCGGCTTGATTACACGCGCAAATAAGGCCGCGCGCGAGCGCGAGCTGTATAATCCCGAACTTTAAGGAGGTGACATCTCGCCGTAGGACCTTCGCGTGGCTGCTTCATGCCAGTCCAAGGAGAGCAGGTGATCACGACTGGTGAACTTGCGATGCAATTACGTTCGGCCGATGTCATCGAAACCCCCCGAAAAACCGAGTGTCTGCAAAATGTATGATTAAATGGTGGTCAGCTGGAGAAAGTGACCACCGGAGAGAGAGAGAGAAGGAGAGAGGGAAAGGGTTGATAATGTCGAGCAGCATAATGATCAACCATAATGATGATGGCACGTGTCGATCGATCGATCGATCGCTCGAGAACGGTAATTTTTGTTGCGTGGAGAAAGCATACTCATCAGTATCAGTTGTTCTAGTTTACGGTCCGGTCTCTGGACGTTCCTGCTACTACTCCTCATACCGTTTCTGATGATCGCCACCACCAGGTGCCTGGCACGATAACTGTCCATCATATTACCATATTCCCGATCGAACTTTCTCCGAACGCATTGTCCAAAAACACGAACCCAAACCGCCGGGCTTGTCGCATGGTGGCTATTGTTACGACGAGGCCTCGGGGGAGCAGAACTACAACCCCGATCACGCTTACTGTAAAGACAAGTGCTGAGTGGTGACCGAGAGAGTGGCCGAAAAAGGAAAAGGCCCGGTTTCCCCCCGAAAAAAAAAACCGGGTCCATGGCGGCTGCGAGGCGCAAATATTGACGCAGGTAATCGAAAGACTTCAACGCCATGCCATGGCACGCCACGTGCACCAGGCGACGAACGCATGAGCGCAATTGAGATGTTTCGGCTGATGTAGCACCCGAGAAGCCGGTTAATACCCATGCGGTTTGGTGATAATGGTTGAACCAACAAAAACGGAACTGGCAGCAGCAGCTGTCAGCAGCAGCCATCGTGTTCTTGGAGGGCCAGTCGCGCTGGCACTTTGTCGGTAATGTGCGCCGGTAATGGATATTGACAATTTCCATGCGCCGTAATGTCGATATCGATTCACGGGGACGCTTATTTACTTATTGCGTTTCTTTTATTTGTTAAAAGCAAGCTTTCGAGCTTCGAAGATGGAGCCATTGGCGTGCCCCCTTTCGACCCGTGCTGGTCTGTAATTACGCCCAGAACGATTTATGAGTTCGATCTGCACCGAGGCGCATCATAATTTAATTAGAAAAAAGGCCCCATCCAACGCGTGTGAAGCGTGTGATGAGTCGCAACAACCTGCTAGTCACCCGCGATCCGCGGACTCGAATTCCATCCCCAACCCAACGGAGGTTCGCAGCTTCACCATCCCCTTCGCCGTGGCAACGTTGGACGCGTTCGTGTTCTTAAAACAAAGAGCCACTGCGGCCCTGCTTGGCTTGACTCGTGACCGCTCGCCAAGCAGGCAGGCAGTTTCATGGTCTATTGTTTCCTAGGTTTTTGGCCACTGGCCTTGGCGCGGGTTTTTTGGCAGATATTATCTATAATTACGAGTGGAGTGGAGAAGACGCGTGGACGACCGCACCACATCGACCAATGGCCCGGTTTTCCTTCAATTGAAAGCCGCAAAATGGGAGAACGGGGGAATTAATTTTCCTCCTCACCCTTTCATTCTCGCAAACAGCTCGCGATCGTGCTCGCGATCGTGCTCTCATTGCACCTACCCGTTGAGCATTCCCGGGCGTCGCTGGCGGCCAAAAATAAATTGGTTTTTCCCTGGCTCCTCGAGAACCCTCCTTGAAGGAAAACACACGATTGTTGGATGCGCACCATGACCATGAGCTGCTGGGCTGGGCGGTGGGTTTTTAACGAAAATAATAACAAACGAAAACGGTAACAGTTACATTCCGTGCCACCACTGCGGCACTGGATGGATGGATGAATGTTGCTGCACAATGCACAGGCGAGAAACGAGAAACAATATAAAAAAGATGGGTGTCATCTTTGACTCATTAATTGCTGGCCCGAGCACCGTTCATCGTGGTAATTCGTTTTGCTGCAGCAGCAGCAGCAGCAGCAGAGGCAGGGACCAGATTGAGATAATATTTGCAGGATAGTCACGGGCCAGCCGAGAGGGAGAGAGAGACCAACACGTCAACACCACCTAGGACAAGCCACGGCAAACGTCAGAACGACTGCAGCGCGATCCAAAGTGATTTTGCATTCGTTCTACCTTTGCATTCGCTTCATCATCGCTCCTCCTTCTCCTCCCTGCAAGCTGATGGTCACTCTCGGTGGTCAGAAGATGCGAGGGCAATGAAGAGAAGGAGGTGGCAATGTTGTGATTGCAATCACAACACCGCGAGCACTTCTTCTGCTGTTCCCTGTTCCCAGTGCAATTTGTTTCGACAAATTACCCGAAATGATGCATCGCTCGCGATCGTTATCATGATCATCATGATCATGTGGTGTTCGCTGTGTGTGTTCGGTGTGTGTGGTGTTTTGATTTGTGCAGCCGCAGGCCACACACTGATTTGTCACATTGATTTATTCGATTTTAATCGAGGTTACGACGACGACGACGACGACGCCACACAGCCAGTGCGCTACGCATTGCGTCATCGGCATTGAGAGGTAGTTCCCCCGCACACACTCCCAGTGTTTCACACCTAGTCGGTCACCTTCTTCATCGTGGTCCTGGATAATGTAAATTTTAGTCTCCAGAGACCGCAGTAATGGACAGCGAAAGCGTTCAGCCACGGTATCCAATCCACGCGAGGTGCTTAAGCCGATAGCGCGATCCTCGCGCGCTTTGCACCAGATCACGAAACCGCACACATGGGCGATATCACATTGGCGCACGGAGTGCGTGAGTGCGTGCCGCAGAATAATTAAGCCACTTACGGGGCCAAAACACGTTCCAACGGGGCTGCGGGCCGAGGGGGCACTCCCGATGGCCATTAGGAAAACGTGCAAAACGTGTAAAATCACGTCCTCGACATTCTGGTTCCCTCTGAGCTCTGAAGGCCGATCGTGATGGAATTGTTGGCTTCGACCAATCAAGGCCTGATATACGACAGACGAGAGGTGCGTGAACTGGACCGATCTCACACCGTCCCTATCTTAATGCAATATGAGTCCAGATCTACTCTCTGGCACTCCCCTGGCACTCCATGGCGCATAACTTACGATCGGCCATATGTTATCGGGCACACGAACGGATAGTGCGCTCATGGCACGCTAGCAAACTGAGCGAAGGTAAGAAAATGATGAAGCGACAGGCGCGGTGCGGTGCAGCGCATTACAACCTTGCGAACCTGATCCTGGTGTGTGCGCCCGTGGTCTCCTGCAGAGACACTGAGAATGCGTTCGAATGCATTCGTGCAATCGCCAGACAGGATGCTCCGGATTAGCGGTCGGCGAGCATGCGATCGCCATCGCCGCGTTCATTTGCGCGTGCTAATGGTACCGATTGAGGGGCTCATAAACCCGCGTAAGCTCGTGATGCTGGTATCCTGGTGTTACATTCATAAAAGGTAGTCTTACTCGCTGTAATGAGGTAGCAGTAGTTCCCATTGCTGTAGCCGTCTTCCGGTGAACGGCTGTGTAAAGCACATAAAATCGTTCATTACGCGCGGTTTATGATGGAGAGGTTTTTATCCTGCGTAAGTCGAACATTTTTTGCGCGGCTCTTTTTTAGGGGATGAAACGGTTACATTCAGCTTATTGAAGGTTAGTGCCAATATTTGTTGTCGGCTTGTCGTTTTTTAGTGGAACATTTGTGTTCAACTTCAGTGTGATTGTATGATTAAAACACTTAATTATGCCCATAAAATATGCGTAAACAGCTGATTGAAGTTTAAAGCAATTTGTTTGGTGTTTTTTCTTTAAATTTGAGGTCTTTTATATGGTTTTTTATTATTTACTTTAAGAAAGAACGCTCAAAATCAGTTGATATGCCGATCGTTATTTTTAATAACGATGTCTTTAAGATTACGAAAATCGAAAACACATGTTTGCAATATTGACCAGCGACATGAAAGGCTATGGATTGGTGAAGGAAGCTTTAAACGAACCAAATTTGGCGACAAATGATCTACAGGTCCTTCGCACGAAAATAAAACCACATTGAAAAGCAGAACGGACTCAAATCGAGGATGCTTAAAGGTCAAATATTTTCGATCGATTTTTTACGTTCTCTGCCAACCAGGATTTTAAACGAACTCAAGTATAAAACGATTCATCTTGTTAAGTGTGATAAACATCCTGAGCCTTATTTGGTCTTTATTCAGTCTTCATTTTGAGATATTTTCTTCTTTTGATTGCTTTCGAATCCATTTTATAGAATTTGGTTACACTTTTGCCTTAATGAATCTGGTTATTTGATAATATTTGTAAAAGCTTTTCCATCTGAGAGGAGTCACTGGCCTCAACACGATCAAAGGAACGAGTAGTTCAAGCATTATTTAGATCAGCTATCCTTGAAACTTCTTTTGAACAAAGAATCGAGAGTTCAGTGCCAAAAAGGCGACAAATCCTTTCATTCAATCAGTACCAGCGACACACTGCAACTACAGCCACGGAAGAGATCGGAATAAGGTTAAGAAAAGAGCGGATGACAATTTCAAGTGAAAGTTGGAAACCAGAAACAGGCGAAACAATCAATATGCAGCCAACATGGAGCATATCTTGGTGAGTGGGTCCTTCACGCATGTAATCATTGTTAAAGGTCACTTTGGATGTCTTTTAAAAAAAGGCAAAAACTGGATGCACCAGAGCCTCTCGGGGCCTTTTATCTCGAATGCGACCAATCCAGTCATCGATGATGCAGATGGTGGGGTCTTTTAATATGTGCTGCATGATCTCAAGAACCATTGACGATCCAGAACGAATTCAGCTAACTTATCATTCGAAAAACCAATTTTGAAAAATGCCGGCACAAAAGTTATTACTCCGGAAAGCTCTGTCTCATCGCAGCACCAGCGTTGAGCTCCGTCGTTGAACTCGAGCATTGTCTGGCTGTCCGGGAAACCCGTTTCTTCCCGAAGCGACACACTTCCGCATGCAATTTGCATCATAATGCTCACACCGAGCCGGGGCGCGGTAACGCACAGGCCACAGGTACGCCAGTCGCGTAAAGGAAAAAAAAGCGGATGGATTCGACACGCCGATGCGTTTGTCTGTGTGCCGTGCTTATGTGTCTCGATCGATCGGGATCCCTTCTTGGGGGTTTTTGTTTATTTTATTTATATTTATTCATCCGACCACCGACGTCACCGACAGACGAGCGAAGAGAGCTCCAGATCCCGCACCGCGGGCAATGGCCGCGCTCTCTGGATGGCGGGAGGAAGAGGAACGACAGTAAAAAGCATCCGTAGGAAGTGCGGTCACCCACACGGGCACGGTTGCCCCCTCGTGGCTTTCTCCTTCGTGGCGTCATTATGCGATTCATATGCTCTCCACTCGATTCGACGCGAGCCAATCTATCCGGTAATCGGATCGGCGTAAAGACGACCACGACGACGTTCAAGCCTCGGCAAAGGGACAGGAAAGACACATAATGACTTGGGGATGATGTGTGCGTCATAATGGCGGCACAAGATGGCGCACCAGCGAGCGAGCGTGCAGCAGGCGCAAAAAGCGAAGCACACGATCATCATCAGCATCGTAGGGCAGAGCATCATGCTCGAGGCTTGATTTGCATTCCATTCTCGTCTGGTCTGGTCTGGCCCGACCTGCCAACAATGAGCTCATATAGTTACTTCCCGTTTTTTTTTTTCAATCATTCTTCCCCTTGCCTTGACTTTGCCGTCCGTCGATCTGTCCGGCGCTGGGTAACCTCTTCATCCCACACGATCGGCTCTCTGACGTTCCAGAACCAGGACGAACGGCTTGCGATGTCCCCTTGGAGCGATCTGCGCTGGATCAACGGCGCTCGGCCCTGTGCTTATTGCTCGATCGTGACTTTGCGGTCTAACAAAGGGGAGAGCAGAGAGGGAGAGCGGTAGAGAAAGGAAGGTGGAGGTGGAGAATAAGTGCAGGGTAATAATTTACACGATTGTGTCCTCGGGGTCCCTGAGAAATGGGGAAGGAGGATTCTAGACATCTGCGGTTCTGTCCCTAGTGCTGGTCCGGCTTCAAGTGGTGACCATCGTCGATCGCGATTCGTCATCATTATGTGTAGGAGAGGCCAATACAGTGTACTAATCTGTGAAGAGCAACTGGGGATCTTCTCGAAGTCGCAGTCTCCAGTTTGGAATGCAGATGATGATGATGATCGACCACCGGCGGTGTCCTGAGGGTTTTCTATTGGAATCGACGTACCAGAGAAGAGTTTCTTCTTCTTTTTATTCGATCATATCTCTCACACATACTCTTAAGCACAATTGATTAAATGAGATCTCGTTGTTCTCCCTTCTTGGCACAGGAAACCGGAACGAACCGCACACCGCTCCATGAGGCAGCGTCCGGTGGCGATGAGGCGAAGGTGGAATCCCTGCTGGCCTCCGGGGCCGACCGGAACGCAAAAGAATCGGTGGTAAGTACTTCCCGGGGGATACCAGGTGCCATTGGTCCATCTTCTGATCACCGATTCCTCCCTCTCTCTCTCTTCTTCCAGCACGGTAACACACCCCTACACGAGGCAGCCTGGAAGGGATACAGTCGCTGCGTGAATCTCCTTTGTGCGCTCCCGAAACCAGCGAAAGGAGCGACGACCATCAGCACTCCCGGCGTTAAGGGCCTTTCGCTTGATCTCCTGAAGGACGCTGCCAAGATCAAACATGCGTTGCATGATACGAAGGGCGCACTGCACAGTGCACTGCTCGGTACGCGGAACTACGGTGGCTTTTCGGCGCTTCACCTCGCTGCCCAGAATGGTCACAACCAGAGCTGCCGGGAGATACTGCTCGCCGGTGGTGATCCCGATGTGCAGAACAATGTAAGTTGCGATCTGATCTTACGTTGAGGTGATTAGTTTAAGAGGAGATTTGTTAATCGCTGTTTTGTGCTTTCCAGTACGGTGATACGCCACTGCATACCGCGTGCCGGTACGGGCATGCCGGTGCCATCCGGATCCTGCTGTCGGCCAAGTGTGACTACGAACGGATCAATCTGAACGGTGATACCGCGCTGCATATCGCGTGCGCCATGGGACGTCGGAAGTTGACGCGCATCCTACTCGAATCAGGGTGCCGGCAGGACACGAAGAATGCTCAGGTAAGCCCAGAGAGGCCCTGGAACCCTAGAAATGTGCTACTCTACGTCTACCTTATTTTACATTTTAGGACGAAACGGCACGCGATATCGCGCTACGAAAGAATCTGGTCGAGATCATCAACATCCTCAACACACCGATCGAGCTGTCACCTCGGCGATCACGAGAACGATCCAGTAGTAGCTCACACCAGCGGCACCAATCAGGCAACCGTCCACCGGACACCACGGATGGGAAGCACGGACCCCGCGAAAACGGTCGTGGCCATCGTTCACGCAGCAAAGAGGATCCATCAGCTGCTGCGACCCGTAAATCGGGCCGACGAAGTAACTCAAATGACGAACGGAGACCACCAGGTGCAGCGAATGAAGGGACACCACCGGCAGGCGGAGGTAATGCGGAAGTTGCCGATCCGAAGCACTGGTCCCCGTACGGTTGTCACTATTTCCCGGATCCACGCAACTTTCCTTCGCCAAAGCTCGAAACGTTACCGAAAGAACCGCTCGGTAATGGTGAGCAGTACTTTCTCGATCTGGCCGGCAACATCCGGAAGGGACCGGTGGGGGTCGGGAATACCTGCTACTGTGCACCGTTCTTTAAGCATCTGGAAGCGCGCATGAACCAGAACCGACGGAGTATCCGGAAGTACGTGCACCGGGCAACGGAGAAGCTGGACAGCCGGATGACGGCGCTCGCCATGCGAACGGATGATCAGATCGAAGAGCTTACCAAGTGAGTGTCGCGTGGTTTCCATAATTTGTGTTCATTTTAATCTCATTTTCTCTCTCTCACTCTCTCTCTCTCTTCGTAACTTAGATCGATGATCGCTAACCGAGTGCAGTGTGAGAACAAACGGTTACACCTCGAGCAGTGGCTAAAGCGAGGCATCGCGGAACGATCGACGACGACATCGGGCACGGGCGGCACCAGTGGCCACCAGCAGCCACCACCCTCATCGCACACACCACCCAACAGCAAAACCAAAAAGGACGAAGCAAACACCAACACGCTAACACGGTGCCGCAGTCTCGAGCTGCTCGATGATCACGATCGTGGCATCCTGATCGAGGGTGGCCTGGCGGATCCATCACATAAGGCCACCTCTACGCCGACCAATCAGCAGCAGCAGCACCACCACCAACATCATCATCTGTTTTCGCGCAGCATCGATTTCCTCGATGCGACCACAATCGATGACTCACCGGAACCGGCCAACGGTCACCGGCATCGGTTCCAGCGTCACCAGGGTGGCCTCGAGCTGGACAGTCATGCGCTGCGGAGTATGCTACACTATTCGGCCGGTAGCGCTGGCCATCAGTCCGATGCGTTCGAGAGCTCCAACAATTCGAACATGAAGAACCATTCGGAATCGGCACCGGAAACGCCACCACTTCCGGATGCACTGGTCCATCATCACCAGCAGCGACACCAGCGTGCACGTTCGTCGTCTGTCTCCGGTCGGGAGAGCTACTCGTACTCGTCGGACAAAGATAATGATCGTGAAAAGCAGCAGCAGCAGCAACAGCAGCAGTACGTGCATGCCAGTAATGGGGTGACGCACAAGCAGCGATCATCGGCCAACACAACACCGACAACCTCATCCGGGGGCGGTGGTGGTCACCAAGGCCAAGGTGTAGCGAAGAGTGAGAAGGCCAAGGTGACGGAACGGCTCGAGGAGTTGCTGAGCAAAACGAAGAAGATTCTCGAGCTGGAAAAACTGACCAAAGGTGATCGAATCGGACCGACGACGGGATCACTGATCGCAGCGACGGCTCCCCAGGGTGGTCCGGGATTGTTATCCGACAACCGGTACATCTTAGCGCTGGATAAACTGCGGGACATACACCACCACCATCAATATGATCCAACGGTTGCAACTGTAACCGGATCCGGTGGACGATCAGGCGGACGATCCGGGCGCTTAGGCCTCTCGGTTGCCTCTTCGGGCTCACCGGGTAGTACCGGACTCGGGTACGACATCGCACAGGAGATGGAAAAGATCACAAAGTCACTGTTACCGGCAGGCACAACGTCGACGGCGACGTCAACCGCACCAGTATCGCCGGAGATCGCCAAAGACATCACAACGCGCAAGGAGCGTCCGACGAGTGTCTACACCTCGTACCAACACCACCAGCAACAGCACCACGGCCATCGAGTGAGTCGAACGACGACGACGACGACGACGACAACTGGATCCGGATCTCCTCTCTCGACGATGTCCCCGAGTTCTTCGCTGCTCGGTGGACAGCAGCAGATGGTCGATGAAGCGCAGCAGCATATTGCGACGACAAACTTTATGTTGGATCCGACGAGAACGTCCTCCTTGGCGCTCGATGAAGAATCGGAACAGGAGCAAGCAATGGACGGTGATGGGAGTGGAGGTGTGGTGGTCAATGGATTCTACTCCAACAGCTGTTTCGATGAGACGTTACCGAGCTCGTCGAACACGACCATCAAATCGGCTCCTCGAGGACGATCTGGCTACCGAGAGGATCAGGAACAAGGCGAGGAAGGTGGTGACAGCGAAAGCGAACCGGCCGATGAGGACAGAACGGATGAAGATGACGATGATGATGATGATGATGATGAGGAGCAGGAGGAAGAGGAGCAAGAAGGGCAAAGTGAAACGGTGAACGGTGGAAAGGACACAGAAGGAAGCGATTCCGATGATCCAGGTGATCTGTCGGCGATGGCGAACCTTGCGGAACTCAAAGAGTTAAAGAGCCGCATCCTGAATGGAACCAACTGGCGCAGTCAGGTGCTGCAGAAGAGCGTCCAGGAGTTGCTGGCCGGTGGTGGACGGGAAGAGGACACAGACGGTCCCCCGCCCGATGAGGATGACGATCCGGCAACGGAAACGAACCGCGTTCGGTACATCATCTCGAAGCTACAGCAAAGCTGTTCAATGACCACCGGTTCGTCCAGTGAGCAGAGCGTACGGCCATTGACCACTGCCGTCCACACGCAGCACCATGGACCACCGTTGGCCCAGTGTGAGGACTTCTCCGATAGTAGCGAAGAAGAGGACGAGGACGAGCATGACGAGGAGTGTGTGGATGGTCCGTTGCCAATGAAACAACATGCGGTTTCCGGTGCATCGCAACCTCCTTCGATGGCACCAGGGAAGGTGCAGATCGAGATCGGTACGGCCAAGAGTCTGATCCAGATGTACGAGCAATCGAACGGTTCCATCAAAGTGCCGACGATCGGTACCGGTGCCAATCATTATCCAGCTCCGCAAGGGAATGCCGTCCCCAAGGATGCGTACTTTCATGATCTCCCCCGGAAACCGGCCCCGTATCCGGGTCAACCACAGGAAGTGACGTCGATAATGGTGGGTGGTGAGCAGATGAATGCAGCACCACCGATGCTGACCTCACGCAGTCGCAATCCGTTGCCATCGTATCTGCTACAGGAAGGGGAACTGTTCCAGCAGCAACACCAACAGCAAGAGCATCATCTTCATCATCATCCGTTGATGAATGGTGGTGGTGGTCCTCGGACGCAGCATCATCATCCTCCTCATCAGCAGCATCTCGGGCAGCAGCCAGCGTACCATCATCACCAAAGCCGACCCCTACCGACGACGAGGACACAGCTGGATGACGTGGTAGATGGTCACTCGATGGGTGGGCCACAGCTGCAGGAACGACTCCTCTCGACGCGCAAATACATCAATCCCGTCACGTTGTCCTCACTCTCCAGCACTGGTACTCCTTCGCCAGAGTTCCCGCTCTACCATCATCAACAGCAGCAGCAGCATCAGCAAGCACAACCGCAACAACTCGCCACCGCTGGTACGGCCAGTAGTAACCACGTGATCGGTGGCCACTCGCACGCCATGATGACGATGATGGCAGCGGCGGCAGCAGCCGCAGCTTCCGCTGGCCGCAAATCGGCCGACAATCTGTCGAACGATGATTCGGGGTACGTCAGTGGGAAGGTAAGCGAAATCCACATCCCGAGTGGTGGTGCCAGCCCTCTGCTCTCCCTGCCAACGCCCGCCATCGGAAACAACGTGATGATCATTCCGCCACCTGCCGTACCATCTTCCTCTTCGCCGAGACTCTTTGCCAGTAGCAGCAGTAGCTATGGCGTCGGAGGCCATCATCACCATCATCATCATCAGCAGCAACAGCAACAGCTACTACCGGCCAGTAACAGTGGTGCGCCCGTAATGCATCACCGTAATGGTGGTGGTAGCGTGGTGACATCGATCGTACCGCCACCGGTGGGGTTGGGTGGTGTTGTACCGATGACGTCTGCTGCTGCACATGCAGCTGTAGAGCAGAAGCAGCAATCGCTCTATAAGCTTGGTGCCTCGAGTTTGGTTTAGGTGCGGTGGAGAGGAGCGCCCCGTGATGTATCGTATTCTGTACAGGGATGGCGATAGCTGTGGTGGAACTGTTTTTGTTAGTATTTTTAGTTGGTTAAGAGGCCGAGACGCTAGCGCATTGAAGAAGTACGAATTAGCGGTATATAGGAGCTAAACGGAGCGTTTAAATTATTCTTTTTTTATGCGTAAAACTATGGAAGCCAGGAAGCGCCGAGGATCGCCAGTCGCTGTACAGTAGGTTTTATGAACGGCGTTCCTTTCCTTTTGCGTTTGTATAAAAGGGAACGATATAGCAATAAAGTTTTTATCTAAAAAATGAGAATGAAATGAATGAAGTAAAATAGAATTGGAAAGAATAGAAAAGAACAGGATGCAGGAAATATAGTCACAGTTTCGTCCTTCTTCTCCCAGATTTTCGAAGCATAGTGGATTACTTTCGTAAATGAATTAACTGCCCGATGCTAAAGTGTACATATATATAGATTTATTTATTTCTATTACTTATCTGGCTCAATCCATCTTAATGGTCGGAACGGATTTCGCTCACTTTCAACTATTCTTCCCTATACTCTACTCCTTGTTTTGTGATCGTCCGGTAGCCTGCCGAAGCGAACGGACACCAACGCCCTAAACTGCTTAGCTTAACCCTAGCTGTCTTGGATCGCAATGATCTCGGATCTACTGAGCGCAATGATTGAAATGAAAAAGAAAAAATGACACAGAGTAGGCGATTCGGTGCCACTCGTAAACACGCACGATGATCCGCAAACTCGTACACACCACTGACCACTACATACTAGCCGCGCTGGCCATAAAACATATTAGAAATCTACAGTGAAACAAAAAATCGAGTGGAAAGTGGTTTTCGTAGCCTACACTCTAGGGTTATTTTACAAATCACTGTACCAGCCAAAAGTGTAAAGCTGCTCACACACTTTGCGTGGATCAGAGAGGCATTCGACTCGATTCAAAAGGCCAATACCCCGATTATGATGCTAACGGTTGGATGCCAACCTGGCGTGGATCGGCACCGGGTCCCGGTACCGTGTCGAGATTTTTCAGCAACAGCGACAGCCAATGTTTGGTCGATTTGTCCTCTTGCAGGCACCCGGCGAACGTTGCATCGCGCAGCTGATCCGGAAGACACTGCCGCAGGGCCTCGCGTGCTCTAGAGGGATGAAAGAAGGGATGTACCTCATGAGATTTCCTGTTTGTCGATGAACCAATCTAGATTACCGTGGATTGTCTGAGAGACGTAGATAGCAGCGGACGACGTGCTTCAGCAGCCGTGCCGACGGTTCCTTCGATAGCGATATTACCATTTTATTCTGTAAAATGGAAAATACTTTTTAGTAAATATTTTTGTAAAAAAAAAACAGAAATTTCTATCACGAAAACTTACGAGAATGATTGCTACGTGCGAGAACCGATCGTAGGTATGGCAGATGTACGAGAGGCCCGCCTCGTCCAGTAGGATCTTCTGCAGTATGAATGTGGCCACGGTTTTGCTTAGCTCCGATCCTGACTCCATGATACGCAGGCACAGCGGGATGATTTCCGTCGTCAGCAGGAACGTGATGACCTCCTGTTCGTCGGTCTGCAAATGATGAATGGATAAATGCATAATTCGATTCCATAATTCAACCACAAGCCCTCCGCTTACCTTAACCAGCGCACCAATCACACCGAGCGAGGTCAACCGAAGATACTCGAAGGGTCGCGTCTTCGAGGTTGTATGTAGGAAGGGATACAAAAACAGCGGTATCTGGGCGGCGAGAAAGGCCGACCGGGTTTCCGGATGCGACGCAACACACTGGAGCAGCGCGAGTGCGTTGCAAACCCGGTTCGATTGGTGGGCGGTCAAGGTGGCCGGATTAATCGACGGGTAGATGTTGATGATTTCCTGCAGCAGAGCGGCCGTCGTGCCGAAACTGTGCCACAGCATCGGCGCCAGATCGGAAACGCTTTCGCGCTTTTTGCTCAACTCTAGCAACGCCGTTTCACGCGTCTCCGGATTCGATAGCTCGTTGATCCACATGAACACTTTTTCACCGTGAGATGCCATTTTCCGAAGAGCGGATCGGATAAAATAGGAAAATCGAAAACAATTCTGGCGGATGTTCCGGCTGTGAGTTGGACCGATTAGGAGCGATCTGTTCGTTCACTTTGGTAGCTATCCCTAATCGTAATTGCTGGAGATCTTGTTGTGATAATGACTGGAAGGAGAATTCGTTCGTTAATGCAATAAAACAAGGATTTAGAACCTTTTTTCGTGGTTTTTGGGATTTTTGATCCGGCTATTATTTTTCTTGTGTTTTTGTGATTTTTGACGTTTATACCACGAAAGTTTATACCACCTAGTTTGATGTTCTTCCCGACGACAGGGTGCTCCCGCGGTTGATTTAAATTGACCGTTGCAGCGGTGGACACACACGTGATTTTTAAGAAGCTAAAAAAAACTAAAATAAAAACTAGAAAAAGAATAAAAGATGTCTCATTTCTAACCATCAGATCAGATTTCTTCTTTGAATATCGATGGCGCAGAATATAAAGCAACGAAACGTTCTGTAACATTTTCCCTTTTCTCGTACCAACCATCAGAACCATTTTCCCATAGCCCGCGAGAACGGCAGACGTTAATCCGGCCATAAAACTGTGCTGCACTACATTTGATTGCTCTCCCTCATCAAGACGAGCATCGCAGACACATTTTCAGTGGTCGTTCATTTGTAAATCACTGTCATTTCACCGTCGAGCTCCGGGAACCATAAATCGAACGATCTACTACTTGGACAAACGGCAAGACGATGATCGATTTCGTGGTGCACCAAGTGAAGCATACAAAATCCGCTTATAGCTGACCATTCGTTCGCTTTTATGAGCAATAATTGTGTGTAATGCTCGCGTATCGTCTGAGAACGCGCATCGCGTGCATCGTGACGAGCAAGCGAACGTTCCAATAAAAATAACATTTATTCCGGATTCCGGATCTGAAAAGAGAGATCAACTGGAACCGAATGGCATGATTGTCATCCTTGTTGGACTATCCCACGGTGTGCACGCAGTGTAGCAATATTTGTATTTCTTTTATTGCCACCACAGAGGCGATGATTTTCAATTTCCCTAGACGAGTTGTTTTTTTTTTATCTCAATCTCGTTGATTGTTTAATCACCACAATTTGATCTTAATCAAACAAATCCCCTTACCGGCGGCGTGTTGACTATTCGACACGAGGTTCAACCGACATCAATCGAGAGGTGACGAGCCCTCGCAGATCGAATTGATAAAGATACCCATAAGGAGGTCCTTAACGTTATCACCACATCGACTCCGAGCATAGATCGAATTCAATAAATAAAAAACCCCTAATTGATTGTCACATGATGGTCATTCGAATCAGGAAGTTAGAAATCGGCCACAGTCCATGCAAGTCCTGCAGTCATCGGCCTATGGCCTACGCAACTGGTCCGCAGGATGTCAATGGCTAATGCACACCAACCGGAAGGGCGTCAAAGTCAACAAATGGAACAGGAGGAGCAGCAAAAAAACCCACGAAACGCCGGTCAACCAGGGGAACAATAAAAATAAACAAACTATCTCGAACAGCGAATCGAGAGGAGCACCGCGCATTTTAGGGGTT
>NC_064878.1:8425000-8452500 GCF_943734665.1 Anopheles aquasalis | reverse complement strand
GTTTGTTCGGTTGTAAGCTAGCGTTCAATTACCTTAAGCTGTCATAATCGGCAATAATGCTCACCAGCTCGGGTCAACAGTACATCCAGGGGCTCCTTATTGGCTATGGGATTCAATCTTATCGTGTCTTATCGTACCGAACTCGCCGTTCTTGGTGTGATCAGTTAGTCAAAAAGTCTTTTGCATAAAAGGGCCGGCGGTTACGCTTTGATGCACATGGAGGTGTTGATAATCGGTTATGGGCTGCTGAGACGATTCCCATTCACCGGCCAAATTGGTATTAAACCGCATTCCAGTAAATACGGAGCTCCATTTTGTTTCAAACTTTTCTCGTTTAAGCAGCTGACGCTGACGCTGACGCGTTTCAGCTTCAGGGTTCCGGTGGGCGAGCTGTTTGGTAAACGACTCGTTAAAAGTTAGTCCATTTGACGTCGTTGATCCGCGCCAGGGGATGTGTCAGGTCCTACCAGGCTAGCTGGCTGAAAAGCTCGTCTGTTGTCAGAGCTTGATAGGAGGAGCAAATTGATGGAGAACAGAAATGTAATAAAAAAGAATTTCTCGATCGTATCCAATCGCTTATCAGTTCTTAGTTCATTTTACTTCTTCATTCTAGTAGGGCACAGCATTTAGCAGCTTGATAAAATAATAAACTTCTACCTATTTCTTCATTACATTCAACGAATGCATCTTATTCCTTCAGTTAATTTTTCATTTGATAAAAGATTGGCTAAGAAATGAAAATTCAGTCATGAGGACACTTGTTGTTAGTCCTTTTTGGGTGGTAAATAACAAGAAACCAAAAAAATCGATTATTTGAATGATTAATATTAAAACAAACATCTCTTTTGAGATCAGCAAAGTGAAGTGACTAAGACAGTGAAACCACAAAAAGGACAATGGCTCCCTACTTCTTTTCGAAATCACTTTTCAAATAACCGAAGACGAGGTGTTAACATCGGAGATAACATTAAACTGTTAACATGCTAATCTCGCGCCCCCTTCACCCGAAAGCACATCGCAAACACCCTTTTCATGCTATCCAGCGCCGACGGCTGCTGCTCTGGAAATGTCCTCCTGCCGCCCTGTGCACACACTCCTCGTGGTGGTGGTTGGTGATGAAAAATTGGATCCAAAATTGAAATAAATATCGTTACCGAGCCCAACCCCTCGCCAGCAATCATTCCGTGGGCGGTTCCGTTCGGTTAGCCGGCAAGAGGCAAGCGGCCACCGTCGTCACCACACTCCTGATGGGAAACAGATTGTTTGCCACGCTGGTTACATGGCCCGTGGTGGATGCCTTGAATTCAGATGCCGCGTACAAGAAGGGTGTAAATGGTTGTCGGTCTTTCACTTTCGGTCGCGCGTTGACAAATCCCTTGTTGGCAAAATGCAGACCACTGCGGGCGGGAGTGAGACACGCAGTTTGTTGCTTTCACGGTTGTTTGCGGAGGAGCGGCCCCGTTCCATTTGTGATGGCCCGAAAGCAGCAGCAGCAACAGCAACCTACAACAACAACAGGCCGTCCCTTCGTTCCCTCGCACGCACGCACGCACGCGAGTGGGAGGAATAAATGGCGTTGTGGGGTGGCGTAAGGAAGCGTTTAATAGGGTCATTAAAGGTGTTATGAATTTTTGATCGACTCCCGATGCTATGATGCTTTAGCAAATGGAGCCTTGGAAGGCAAAAGAAAGGGGACCCGGCTGTATTTGGCTTGGTAATGGTTTCATTTCATGGTCTACGTTGATGGAACGCGGTTGTCCTTTGGTTTAGCCACGCGGCAGTTGAGAGTTTCCCACAGATTTGGGTGAATAAATTAGCCGCGAATCCCAGTGGCCATTTATTTCAATTATCGCTGTCAATCTGTGTCTTCTCGGTTGGTGCTCGGATCGTGCTAGTATTGGATGATACAACATAAAAATAATATTCTATTTTATGTTTTTTTTTTGTACAAAACCTTACTCCCTTATTACCCAGCCTTGAACGAAATCATAGGAAGCCCTTGCTTATTTGTTTGTTCATTTGTTCAAATTGTTTCAAAGTAGCAATTGAACGCCAATAAGAAAGTATTGATATTAAAAGGAAATTCTAACTTTATCTTTGTTGAAAAAAGAGGCAAATATGAAACTTGGGTTTTGAATGAAAATAAAGCCAAAGAAAGATGCTCAAAGTAATCATGTAGGAAAAACATAATAAAAACCGGAGAACTGCTACTGTAGCAAAGCATAATTCTTCAAAAGATCTAAAATGGATTCACGTATTTTTAAGCTCAATTAAAAAAACAAGATCTTCTCCACAAATACCTGAGCCTGAACACCTCTTGCCCACAAAAACAAATAAAGATAATCTGAAAAACATAGCGCTACCCCTCACCGAACGTGTAACCACATCTCAAACGCTGATAGATAAAGAAAAACAAACTTACACGAGCTTCAAAACCGGCCAGCAAACAGCAAAGCAAACAAACGGGGTACCCCGAGAGGCCGAGAATGGACAGAAAGAAACCAAAACAACTTTCAATTAACCCAACACAATAGCACATACTGGAAGCGACCATTCGACGATTTAGAGGTGCTGGTTGGAAAACTGGTGACCAAGAAATGGAACAAAAAATAAGACAGAGAAAAAAAAACAGATTACCAAACTCGCACGCCCATCACCAACTTCAATCGAAGAGGACCTCTATCTTCTTCCGAAACACTCCTTCGATCCCAGCGCTGGGGCAAAGGGACAGAAAGAAAGTTTCATGCACCGTAATAGGAAGTTTGTTTTCACTTTGGCGGTCCTGCCGTCGGGAACGGATAAGGGATTTACTAATAAAGATTGACACAATCCGTGGGGACATATGCTTTTCCGTGGAGAGGTAGACAGGGGCCAAGAAGTTGTTGCGGGCGACACATTATTATAGACAAGTTCTGTCACCGATTGAATTGAATGGTGTCGAATTATTCGATTTAATCCCAGCCCGAGAATTTGCTGCGGAGGTGTGAAGGTGCTTTGGTACGTTTGTTACACGAGGATTAAATAAGTTTTTGGTCGGGATTTTTTATGCAGGGAAGGTATTCGTAGCAAGAAGAATTCCAGCTAAATCTATTTCTTCGCAATAGATTTCGGGATTGTGTTTTGTTTTCAAATTATTTCGTTGTCCAATTGAACTCCCCTGTTTCCTACCAATTTGTTTGTTAAATGTTTGCAACAGATTACACAAAGTAAAAGCGACCCGAACAGCACCAGTCGACCAGCGACTGCAAATAAGATGCTAATCTTCCGTCCCGTTGATATCAATCTCAATTGGACAACCGAAACCCCCTTTTCCGGGCTTCAAAATACAGCGGCCTTCCTGCAGGAAGTGTTCGACCACAAAAGTCCTCTCTAGCTCGAACGTCAATGTCTCTCTGGAACACGTCACATCGCGCTCTCCCCCACCGGTGGTCGGCTCCGGAGACCTGGGAAAACTAAACACGCAATTACAAAGCCATTACTCGTACCGTACGCGCTCAACAGCACGAGAGGGAGGGAGATTGATGGATACGATAGATTGTTACGTCGGGACCGTAGTGATGGGGCAGTTTGAAATGACAATGTTGTCTTTTTTAACAAATCGAAAAGACACGCAGTTTGAGTTCGAGTTGAGTAATCCAAACCGGTCCATCCTTAACCTTGACTGGCTGTGAAGGCCACCGGGCATCTGGGCACGCCAAATCAATCGCCTGTATTCAAATGACTTCCTTCAACAGGGAACGCTCTTCTCTTCCACAAACGCAACGGTCTCTCCGCTAAAAAGGTTGATCAAGTCAGGCCATTCCAGGGATGGCTTCCGTTTCTACTATCGTACTCCTTGTCAAACCCGCTTCAGAACCCTACGGAGCACTTAATTTAAATAAATTACCTCATGGAGAATCCTTTCCAAGAAACACCACGGCACAGGACGAAAGACGCGATGAATACATTGTAAGACGATGCGTCCTTCGTTGTGCAAAAGCCAAGGCCTAATACCTAACCAGATCACTGTCGGTGCTCTGATTGGTCGTCCTCGTCATCGTCAACGGATCCCTCTCAACCCAGTGAAAGTGAGTGCCCGAAAGGACATGCGCGTCGTCCTGCGTTGTGGCCCGGGGGACCATCGGATAGACGGAGCACGGACGGAATATTGTGAATCGGAGCCGGAACCGGATATGAGCCAATCCTAGACCGGGAGCGAAAATAAAGTTATCATCATTATCCCCCCGCGCTGGCGGCTGAACTGGCCTCGAAGAATGGATCCCGACTTCCGGAGGACGTTGCGTGAAAGCGAGGGACGACCGAGGACGATACGTGCTCGTCGAGTGACGCTCGAGTTTGTCGAAAGTGGCGGTCGCTTGGTGGTGACTGGCTTGACTTGGGCCTCACGTTCGAAACATCGGTATCAGCGGCAGCAATTCCTTGCGCTAGACAGATGTTTCTTCCTCTCTCTTTTTGTTGTTCTCGTTGTTTGTTCGTTAATTTCCTTTCTTTCCCTTTTTGGCCACCGAATCGGCGCAGGAAAAGCTGGATGGAGGTGTGGACTGTCTAATGTAGCGTGTTAACGAACGTGATTAGTGAAATAACTAATGAGGAACAATGGATATCAATAGCGCGCTGGCAGGAAGGTGTCAGGAACGCGTCCGTTTGAAGAGTGTATCAGCTTATATCGAAGGAAAAAGGGCCAAGGGACGTGGCATTCGATTGATGATAGCATTCTTTTTCGGAAGGGAAACTTATTCTTCGTGAATTAACATTCTATGTTTGTTATTTCATTTTTCGCTTCGTTTTTATCCCAATTTCTGGACTTTTTGAAATTCTTTTCAGCATATGAGAATTTCGTTTTCGGTCCAGTAAAGCAGCTATTTCCTTTTCGCTACAATTACCCTGCGCTTACCGGCAATGAAGCATTATGAAGCATCGCTTCCGAGTATTTATGCCGCAAAAGTCCCTCAGTCCTTCCAGCTCTGGCCAATTCCAATTAGTCAGCTCAAGCTCAAACAATGACCGAACGAACGCCTTTGCAGTGCTGTTCGTTGTGCTTAGCTAAATTAATGTCTCGCCAAACGCATTGTTTGCTGCTCATTGAACCGTAATTGCTTTACCGTTAACTGTTTGGAAAATATGTAAATTCCAGGGCGACCCGGCGGATCTCTTCCTCTCTCGGTACGGTACGGTGCTTCCATCCGGACATCCGGCAGTTGAAATGGCCATGGTCATCTCGACAGGGGACCGACAGAGGACCACACCAGCACCAGCAGCGGCAGCGGCAGCGGATTACGATAATTTGATTTTCTTTGTCACTGCGGCGGTCAACGCAGGTGCTCTTCGAGGATCCTTTTCTTCTTTTTCTCTTTTTTTTTGGGTAAAATTCAAATTATTTTACAATCCTAGGGAAAAGTAAAGGTAGAGAGAATAGGAAGGCAGTTGACGACATTTGACGGAACAGTGTACGGGTGTGTTGCTTCTCTTTGGAATCATATCGCCTATTAAATGGTGTCCAAAAACCTTAAAAACAGTCTCCTTTTAGGACTCTCACCATTTGTGATTTGATTTTAAATCAATCACCACCACAATCCCATCGCGAGCGGATCCTTTCGTCCTGTCAATATGCAAACGATCACTCGCTGTCCATGTCCATTGTGCGCTGGCCCGGGGGTGAGTGTCACTTCCTTCGCCAAAGTGCACTTACGCGTACCGGCGACGTCCGGTCGGCCACGTGCCTCCGGTTCGGTCCGTTGTTCGATTGTTTTTAGCCACGTAATCATGATGACACTCCTCGAAAGAACCATCATCGTCTCGCGTGAAGACCATCAAACATCAAACATTATGATTATAAATTGTCCATCGTCCCCCGGTCTGCATGTAAATTAGAGCACCGCACCCTCAACGATGCCGCTAATGGGGGCACACGATCAAATGTAATGGACGTCGTGGCAAGCGCGCGTGAGCGATGACTGGTGACTCTCCCTTTGGATTGACTTGCATTTCTGGGAAAACCCTCTAGCATAATGATCCCCGTCAAGGTGGCACTGAAGTGGGCTTACGTGAATTGATCCATCGTCGGTCGGCGGCTGTTTCGATGGAAATTATGCTCATCTGGCCCAGCAGAGGTGTGGGCTAAGGGCTAAGGAAGGCCAGGTGTGTCACGAACGTGCTGTAGAGAGGTTTTCCCGGATGCTTCTGTCCAGAGTTTTATGTCTCTGTTACTGGATGCCGAGCCAATTGAATCATCAACAAGTTGGAGGGTATGCGATTGAAGTAGCCAGGGAATTAGGGAAATCAGCTGCAACATCAAAAAAGGGATATTTCTTTTAAAATTTTCAGCTGTTGGGGTGTTGAGCACAGTGTTGAAAACATCGATCATGCAATCGTCACTTGACACTATTTACCAGGTAGTTCTTTCGATTTTTTATAACAATTGTTGTTAACTTTTAAAAAAATATGAAAACTCGATTTTTAGGGCAAAATCTTAAAAAAGTATCACTTTTTCAACTTTAAAAATCTGCTAAAAATCGAAAAAGCAGAAATTCAACAAAACCTCAACGGAGCTACCTAGATAAACTTATAATCTATCAAAAGAATATCGATTTGTATTTTACCGACGACCCATCACGCAGCTACGATGGACACCGTCTTTGGTGCGAATCAAAAGACTTGCCCGCTAAGCGACGAACCCGGTTTGATCATTGCCTTTCTAAAATTGATGCCTAGTACGAAGTTTTCATCAAATCTTCCCAAAAAAACAACCAAATAATCTTGGAAAGTTGTAGATTATTCTGGCATGTAATTGAAAAAAAATAAGTTAAATGGTTTCTTCACAAAAAATCATCGAAAATGAACCTTTTTTCAACCCGCACTAATCATAGTCCCCCTCAAGCACAAACTAAAATATGATATAATGTGTAAACTAGACACAAAATCTAGTAACAGCTAACTGCTTTCAATCTGTATTGCTACTATAGATCACAAAAAGTGTGAATTATCTCAGCATAAGCTACATTCCATTTAAACAAATCCGCAACCGACGCTACTATTGTTTTGATTTCATTAACTCAAACCCATTCCTCACACCCAGCTCACAGCCATTAGTGGGCCATGGTTCCAACGGCAAACTATATCAAAGTTCATCCACTTCCTTTTCCCATGCCCTTTATTCCGGTTCGATGCATTAACTCACCCCCGAGGTGAAGCATCACAACCGCTGCTGGTGCAACCCACCAGCCCTAACACCAGCTTGGCCCAGCACACAAATCGGTGTACATTACGCTTCCGTTTTTAATTACGAACCACTTTCCACAACAGAGTCTCTCCGACTGGTAAAGTGCAACGTCGCGCATTGGCTTATTAGCCAACGGGAATCAGGATACGGCGTGGCACGTGCCGAACGCGTACGCCGATGCGTGTGTGCGGGCTCAAATGAAAAATCAACTTTAAAACTCAATTACCCGTACCTTATGGCCAACATCCCTCTTTCCGTGCTACCAGTGCTTCCGGTGGCCAGTGCTCGCCTTCCGTCTTCCGTCAGTGAGCAGAATCTTCTGCTCGTTGGCCGTGTGTCGGTTGCCAACAGTGCGTGAAGCTCTTCGTGACCCTTTACACGTTTTATGACCAAACTTCCGGCCCAAAATGCTAGCTAGCCGGGGATTGAAGAGCCCGTGATTGAATATCGTACACGGGCATGCAAAACGGACGCTCATTTTGTGTTCGTCCGTCCCTCGTGATTTCGGTCACTTCCGCTACTGACACCATTCCTTTGCTGCTGCTGATGACCGTCACCAATGACCAGCTATTCACACATGACATGACTCGCTACATGATGACGAAAGGGTCCCGCTATCAAATGGCCGATCCACGATGATGTCCAGTGGCGCATCTTCACGCTCGACGGCCAAGATAACAGCGCGGCCCCCTCATGGAGTGAGAGCGGCCAAAGAGAAGCAAAAAAACACGTTCGCGACAAAAAGGACATCTCGCCCGGGTTGGCGTTTCGACGATTTGTAAGTCTCGCGCTGGAACTGAAGAAACCGGGCCGGGGGGACAGAAAGAAGGAAGGAAAAACATATTTTCCCGATCATTTTTCATTGTTACCGGCTGGGCGAGGCGGTAATCGCCCGGTGGGAGGAGGAAGACAACGAGCATCACGAGGGTGAACAATAATAAGGATGATGGCGAGGGAATAAAAATAATGATAAAAGCAGAACGCGACACTAGTCGCTGGCTGGTCTCGTTGGTCTGGCCGGGTGTCCTAATGGAATGGAAGGTCATAAGTCATAAAAACCAACCGAAGCGTAGAGTGTGAGATAGCGCGCGACGGGGCGAAGGATGTAGCCCGATGCACCCCTCCAACCGGGTTCGCTTTGTTGCGGGACCACTGCGTGGTGGTCGTCACGACATTTCCCTGGAATCCAGCGAAGATCCATCGCTACCGTGCTCTCACTCTCTCCGTCCTCCGGATGGGCGCACCAGGCAAACATAATGTGAATTTATGCGAAAGAGACACACGCGCATAAATGGCCAAAGGTAACCACCTCCGGGGGTGTCCTCGAGGAACTCGATGCTAGTGGACACAAGGAAAAACACAACGCAGAACGAGAACAGATTAGCACAATGTCTGTATGCTTCTTTTGTGTGTTGTGGCTGACGGAGAAGCTGAGGAGGATGGTGATACTGTCGCCGATGGTCTGGGCTGGAGTCGCTTTATGGACCAGAATTTAACCCCGTAAAATTCCTGGCGGGCGATGTGTGATGTTCCTCAGGGCTAACTTACAAAAAATAAATATCCACAAGTCCAACAATTCGGCAGAGCTACCAGTGTCCAGCGTAAAAACCGTCCACTCATTAGACTGCGAGCTGTTCCGATAAGGCCCAGCCCAGAAAGGACGATGACTCAACAAGGATGATGTGATGGGAGAAGGATGAGATCGATTTTCCAACTGGTCAACTGGTTGACCAGATTCGGGGATACGGGCCACAGGAAGTTCGCTCACTGAATCAGAATGGTCGCTCCTTTGTCTACCAGGATCTTCAATTGATGAATGGATCTGCGCGTGGTGTCGTGAGTGAGTATGTGGCCGAGCCCAGGTATGACTTGCAAAGAATACTGAATACTTGCATACTGCGTACCGCTCTAGCGCCTATCACATGTTTATCTGGCACATTTTATCAAAAGAAGCGCATTCCATTGTGCGCTTCCATTCAAACGTACATTGAAGTATACACGCTCTCGTTCGATTGAGGTTAGGAGATCCATGAATTGAAGCTAAGGGAGTCTTTCATGTGACATCTGTGTCTACTTCGACCAGAAATAGAATTTTCTCACGACTACTTGTCACGAATCAACGAATCAAACCCGATCAATCGGTTCCCATCAAACATCCCAGCGTCCAAAAATTCCCAACTTGCCATGATTGATCGACTTTCGCGTCTCTGACCTGCCGTACCTGTGCGCACTTCCGCTCCCGGAACTCGCTCTAGAGCCTGGAGGACACTTCAAAAGAGCCACTCAAGTGCACAAAGCGCGTACTGCACCTTTCTGCCGGTTTGGCCCGATGCGTGCAATGCATTAAGGTCCTTACAAAGCAAGTGTTTGGCTGTGACACGAGGGACCACTTGTGCAAAGGTGGTTAATGGCCACGTCAACCTGTGCAAGAGGTTCCTGGCTCTAGTTTCGCTTCGCTCTTGCTGTGACATTGTGCCCTCTTGGAGGACCTTTTGCGCCTTTCTTCTTCGGTGGCGGCCACGCTAAGCCCATCGAGTGTGTGTCCGAAGTTTGATGCGTTCCGATGTCCTCGAGTGATGCGAGCATAAAACGGAACCGACTCCAGGTCCAGTTCGCTCGGTTTGGGGGAATTCCCAAAAAAAGGGAACTCTTCGCATCGTCCCTCGTCTCTGTCCTTCCTTCTGCTCTCTTTCTGTATCTCTCTCTCTGTATTTCGCCGTCTAAGCCGCATTCAGTCCGAAAGGACATCCGGTTTATCGACTTTTTGACTTTCGGACCGGCAATTCCACCTCTTCCGGGGCACATTGAATAGAGGCGACGCAGACCGCCCGTCGGTAGGCCCGGTCCTGCGATTCCATTGGTTCCATTGTTGTTGGCCTCCGGTGCGCAATCACACCAATCACCCAATACCAATCGATGGCCATCACGGGCACAGAGTTCTATTTTTGAGCCTTTTGCACGCTCCTTTCACCGATGACAGGGGCGGTTCCGGTTTCCTTGTGGGGGAGACCAGCAAACCCATTGTTGGCACTGCTACGAGCGGTCCTTTTTTTAATGCTGCTTATGGCAGGGTTTTTTTATTCGGTCAGTCGAGCGACCGAGGAACCACATCACCAATCGGGGACACCGGAAACACTTTGTACAATTAGGCGCGGGACAGCGAGAAAGAGAGAGAGGGAGTTTTTGGGAAGGAAATCCTATTGATTTCCGGCTCAACTTCGCCGCGGACTAGGCCGCTGGCTGGCTGGCTCGTTCCAAACGTAGCGTAATGGCATTAGCTGGATGGCCTTTTTCTGGTCGTCGATAAATCACTTCGTGAATGCTGGAGGAAACATGATGGACAGTCGGCAGTCGCTTCGCTCTCTTTGCCATGACATCTGACATCCTGGCATCCTTTGTGACAGAAGCTTGAAGGACTCTTCAGTTCTCACAAGTCACTCGATGCACCTGTAAGCTACCGCCAGATAAAGAATCACAATCAGTTAAGATTTCCTTTAGGGGTTTTTGACAAAAAGTTGTTAATTCTTTTATTCCTCTTTTCTCTCTCTTTCCTTTCTCCTTCCTCTCGACTTTCTTCGTACAACCTCCGCATCACCTCAAGTACATCGATTGCCATTTGTGGGGGTTGCATGAGACTATAATAACATAGATTAACTAGAAACTGTGTGTTTAAATACTACGAGACTCTCCCTCTCTCTCTCTCTCTCTCTCTCTCTCTCTCTCTCTCTCTCTCTCTCTCTCGGTTGCTCTGCAATTAGCTAACCTGCTGACTACCCCTCACTACTAGCTAAACGAAACTCACTTTCCTGTTGCTGTTCTTGGTGCTGGCGTGCTTCTACAGCCAGCTACTGACCGGCAAGATAACACGGAACGACCTTACGGAGCTAATGAGAGAACTGTTGCAGAATCGATTCTGCACTTCGGTTTGATGATCTGACTTCTTAAAGGAGCTACTATTTACAATCCTCTTGAACAGGAACCTACGACCACCATCGCCCAGCAGCTGCGGCCGCATGATGCAACAAACTGGCATGCTGGAATCCGGGTGGTAGCTGCAAATGTGCGGCAGCAGCCGCAGGAACACCCGACAAGAGATCATGTGCCCCGGGCTTTCCACCACCACCACCACCACCAAGGCAGGGCTTTCCGTCACGCACTAGCACCGGTACCGCAACGCGCCTCGGCGAAGGAAGTCCCCCGGAACCTCCCATACTACCGCCACCACCACTGCCACCATGACCACCGTGATCCATGACACCCTTCTCGTGCGCAGCCCGTTTCGTCTTGTACCGGTGGTTCTGGAACCAGATTTTCACCTGGGTTGGGGTCAATCGGATCAACGACGCCAAGTGTTCCCGCTCGGGGGCCGACAGGTAACGTTGCTGCCGGAACCGTCGCTCCAGCTCGTAGGTTTGTGCTTTCGAGAAGAGAACACGTCGCTTTCGCTTCTTGTGGCCACTCATCGACGTACCACCGCCACCGGGACCATGATGACCCCGTTCCCCCTCGTCCCCATCATCGATCATGTCGATCAGATCATCATCACAGCCCTCCTCGATGTCCACATCGTCCGAGTTTTCCGTGTGCGCATCACCACCACCACCGCCACCACCGTGATGATGGTGCAGATGGTGCAGATGATGGTGCAGATGATGATGATGATGATGCTCCCGGTCCGAGTCGGAGGAAGGGCTCGGTGTGCGCATCGCTGAACCGGCACGACCCGCCACCAGGTGAGATCCAGGTGTTCCATCGATGGAACCTCCTTCTCTTGCGACGGTTCCGGTGGTTCCGGTCGTGGTCGAATGGCCTCCGGAGAGGCCTCCTCCCCCTCCTCCACCACCGTTGCTGCCAAGGTATGAGCGTTCCGAGTGCACCGGCGACGTGCTGTCTGCTGGGCTAACCTGCTGCGCGAACAACCGCTGGGCCTGTTGCTGATGGCATGCTGTGGAGGGAAAGGAAAGACCGAAGAGGAAAAACGGGGCTCATTAGATGTCTGGGGTGTTACTTCCGAATGGGCTAGGCCTTTGCTTTCCGGTCAATCCGGATATTGTCAATTTGCATCTGTCTTATCGTGTATGTGTGTGGTGTGTGGTCTTACTGGCAAGACGTCATGGTGCGCCTGCAAGGTGTGCATCAGGCACAGCACGACACCAATCGGTTCCTGGCCAACTATGACTGCCATCGCGTGACCTTCGACGACCGTTCAGGCCTACTATGGATGTGTTTGGCCTCGCCACCATTGTCCTCTTCTCTACTACACGGAGAGAACCCTACAACAACAGGAGATAGCGAGCCGGAATTGGGAAGTATGGCTTTTAAGTCCGTCCAAAGTCATAGAGAAGATAATTTATGATGCGGATCTCTTCCCCGTCGGCCTCTGCTGCACACACACTGCTAATGAGCCACAGGGGAACAGAGCAGAGCAGACAGAGAGAAAGAAAGAAAGGAGAGAAGAGGCTAGGAGAGGCGCGCTAAGCAGACCGCGGTACGCGGTTCCGGTCAAATTGATAAATGACATTCGAGTCGATTATTAATGTGGAGGGAAAAACTCTTTTCACTTAGTCTAGTGTGCCCTGGTGTGTGCCCCGGTGCCTGTGCGTGCGTATTTGATGAAGAAAAACCCATTCTCACCAACACCATTGGATCGCTCGCTGGCGATGTGGATTATCAGAGAATGGAGTGAACGAATTGATTGCTTCCGGAAACACTTTCTCAGCAACTTTGCCCGAACGCACCGGAGCCAGCTAGCCGAGCGGGTCCGGAGCGCGCATTCATCGAGGTTATGTAAAAAGGACACCGCCCCCTTTTTTCTGTCTGCTGCGTTGTGTGCGTTGAGTGTCCTTGTTTGTGTTGGGTCGGGAGGACACTCACAAAGGATAAGTGCTCGACGACGCGATTCGAGCACTTGCAGATGGCGATGGCGCTGTTCAAGGATTTTGGGAAATTGATAGCGTGTTTCTGGGGCGGTTTTGTAGTTCTTTCGTTATCTAGTTAACAATCTGTTAAGTAGATAACCAATTGTGGATGATTTTGCTTTCGAAGAGGCATTTTTGCAACATTCGATTTGAGATCTTCGCTCACTAGAAAATGATGAAGAGTTTAAATGGCGATTTGAATGTTGATTCAAACAAATTACATATTTAAAATTTGTTTTTGGAGCAAAGATTTTTTTCCAATTGTTCAATGAAATTAAATCAAGGTATAAAATATTAAAACTGCCGAAAAAAGAGCTTCAAGCAAACAGATCAAACACATGGATGAAGTACAATTTATCACGTAAGATATCAACTAAAAAAAAAAAAAAAAAAAAAGTACAATTTATCAAACCATTTTCCCGTACGCCAGGCATTTGCCTAAAACGACACATGGACAAATCACCTCTTCAACCGTTTCTCTTTTATTGACCCTCCAGCAAGGATTACCGCTACCTAAAGCGTACCTCGCCATGATCAAAATGGCGCCCCGTGCACCCGGTTTGCTGCGTTTCTAACGTCGAGTCCTCTGCGAGTCCTCGCCGGGATCCCTAAACAAACAACTACTTTAGGTCTGTCGCGCTAAGCGCTAGCGCCTAGCTAGTATTAATCACTCTACCGCTGCAGCCCTGCACTTATCCAGGAGAGCATCATCATAATAATAATAAAAAAAAGAAAAACTCTCCCAACATTGATGCAAGGCTTGATGGGCTCTTCAAACCCTAAAGTGACTACCCGGCGTAGTGTGCCGTGTGTTTCTACGCGAATCACGCGCAAATGCGTATCGAATTCGTGGGCCCGTTGCCCTTCCAGATTGGAAGTTCCGCAGCAACACTTCCATTAAAACTCACGTAAAAAGGGACTGTAGTATTCAGCCTTTTTCCTTTCTTGCTTGCTTCTGGCACCAGGGAGGGGATGTTACCGAGGAAAAAGGCGTTATGTTAACACCGTGGCTTTAGCGCGCCGGATTTGTCCCTTTTTTATATCAAGCCTTTTTTTCTTGCCCTCGCAGTGTTTTGTATCAACCGATCGCCGCCAGCAGCTGGACAAGGACACCGAGATGCAGCAGCAGCTGCTGCTGATGAGTTGTTGTTGCCGAGCGGTGTCGTGCAGTGGTTTGTCAAGGGAGCGAATAATCGTTTTCGATGCTTCTGACGATCGCACACTCAATTCAACTGTCGTTTGCTCTCACATCCACGTTTCCGCCGGGGGCCAAGGGAACAACAAAATGCCCGAAACATAGCAACAGGGATCCCTAGGATGCCTAGGACACAGACCTCGTGTTCGTTCCGCTCGACAGTTCCGCCTTTTCCCCGCGAAGGCCCGATTGGAAGGCGACCATTTTGGGTCCGCCGATCGACGGTCGGCATTCTGAGGTTATGTAATGAAGTAAAGCGGCGGCGTGAGTTCCTGGTTTCTCTTTTCTAGCCCTCGAAAGCGATTTGGTGATTGATTTCTAATTGATATTTTGTGAGCACAGACACACTCGCACGCACCCGGACGCACTACAATACAATGCCGCACCAGGAGAGGACCCCGGAAGTTGTAAATCTCAGTCACTTTGTAACCGTGTCGTCCCGAATCCCGTGCGGTCCCTGGCGTACACTGTATCGATTACAAATCGATTGTGGCGTATAATGTGTGGCGTGTTGTGTGTCCTACATAATTGGGTTCCAGCAAAGGGCCATTATGCTGCCAATGGTCAACCGTCGGCCCTTAACAACTGGCTCACTTCCCACCCAACGGAGTCAGCTGGTCAGCTCACGCGTAAGCTCGTGCAGCTGCAATTGCTATTGTTTCGATTGTTCGGGAAGTCATTTTGTTCTTTGGTTGAAGGAATAGAAGGTCGTCCTGTACAGCTCGCGTGTCATTTGCTTCAACCGTTGCAGGACTTTCCAAATAGACGATCGTCCGCTGGTCTCAATCGATCCAGTCCATACTCCACCCTCGAGTTTGGTACAAAATTATGAACTCCCAGGCAACTCGGACCTCATGAACTGCCTGCTGAGACTCAACGGATAAAATGTCGATATGAATCGAACTGTTTGGCCAAAGTAAACAACATAAGCGCCATGTTATGTAAAGGGAACCTAAGCTAGACTGTTAATCGGATTTCGATCCAAAAACCGTTGCCGTGGGGGTCACGACGTTTGCTCAACTTACCATTAAGGGTATTGCATCCATCGTACGGCCAGGATCGTACGCCAGGGAGCCCAAACAGTGCGTGATGGTAATGGTGAGGATGATGTGCCGCCGGTGGCCCCGTCAAGTGAGCGACGACGTGCTGCTGCAGATGCGGGTGTGCCGGATGCGGTGGAAAGTGTGGATGATGTGCAGGCGGATGGCCAGCGTGATGGGGGTTTGTCGTCGTCGGATGCAACGGATAACCGAACCGGGCGTGCAAATCTTCGGCCAATGTCATGGAAGGTCTTAATCCCGACGCTCCCAACAATCCAGACGTCGGTTTGCTACCACTCGTCGTCTCATCTCCACTGTCTCCACCCCGGGGACTCGTCCGATCATCCCGCGCATCTCCACTACGAGGTGTCCGCTGCTGAACCCGGCTACTGCTGCTATCGTCATCACTGTTCGGTCCACTTGCCATTCCACCGCCACCATGGTGCATGGTTTCGGCATCGGGATTGCTGTTCGTGTCCTCCGGTGGTAGAATCATGGAACCATTCCGCCGACGGATCGGTCCGTTTGATGCGTGTGTTCGCGATCCGGTTTCGTCATCCTCGTCTTCACCTTCATCGTCCGCGACGCCCGCTTCTTCATCTCTCAGCCGGTGGATGGCCGATCGATCGTCCAGTGAGTCCGAGTTTTTTCGCTTTTTCGTGTGCTGTTGCTGCTGTTGCTTCTTTTCGTTGTCCAGCTCGAGCAGATTGCAGATACGAAAGCCGGCACCGGTGTTGGTGGTGCGCTGGGATTGCGGCAGTTGCTTCATGCTGTCGAGAAATCTGGGAGTGGGGAGAGGAAAAATGAAATTTAATCAAAAACGTTTCCTCCGAAAAGTTTGATCCAGCTAAATCAATTTAATAACCACGAATGGAATCATCACGGAATGGATTAATAAAAGGACGCCATCTTGCTTCGCCGTAATCCCACTCGGCATACTAGGACGTTCCTCAGATCGCGTTTTCACCTTTTTTCTCCTAAATTTCCTTTCTCAAACCGCCGCATCACACAGTCGCATGTCAATCAAAGGAGGCCATGTCCACAGGTTTTTGGTGTTCACGACATCATGTCATCCCCTTTCGACATCGAACACCGCTGACCGATTTCTAATCAGATCAGATCGGGCGTGGGCATCGCGGAAGTTATTAAATACCCGGGGGGGGGGGGGGGGGGGCAACACCCAAAGGGAAAAGAGAGAATGATTTATTAACCAACACATCTCCAAATTGATGTCACCGTGATCACTGTGGCCATCCCCTGCTTTGTTCACCTTTCATCGGCCTCCAACAGTGGGCGGTAGCGAGAAGGTGAGAACAGCATAATCGCTTATATACCTCGATCATCCAGTTTCTCGACAAAAAAATAAATAAAAGGGAAACGATCCAGGCCCATCATGGCCATCGCGGGCATCTTGTTTAGGGCAGCCTCCAACCTTTTCGGTGGGCGTAATTCGGAGGATTTTTCCTTTCTTTCTCCTTTTTTATTGGTCCCTCCTGGTCGCACCGCACTCCGGCTCGAACCGGTAGCTTGATTAGATTTTAATTTAGAAAACCTTTTGATGGATGACAAAAAAGGGACGCCATGACAGGCGTGCTCGCCGGAGAGCCGGTGAGCCGGAAGAGGCAGACAAGCGATGTTGAATTCCATGATTTGTAGCACCACCGATGCTGCCCGGATCCCTTTTGTGCGCCATTGTGTTTTTGTGTGGCTTATTAATTTATTATTGAATTCATTCCATTTTTTCTCTTGTGATTGGGAAGAATAGAACTGTGGGGTCATTCGGGCGTACCGAAAGGGGTTCCAGATATTTGTTCTACATTCCGCTGACCCAGAAAAATGGTGGATACTATTGATTAACACTTTTGATGGATCCGGATAGCGATTGTATATTCTTCTCTACCTCAACGTTCAAGTAGCTTTATTATGATTGGCTACACATCAAGGTTTGGGCTGCCTGCTCTCAAAAGTTCTGAGACATTCGCCATCGTGCCGTAATCGCCTTGTGATCGTGGCCTCGGTTTGCGGGAAAATCCCCGGCAGCGAATGCACCTCTGAGCCACCACACCAAGTGTTTGTTCGGAAAAAATGTGTAAAAAATATGCAAATCAAGTGCTGAGTGGCCCCCGGGGGACGAGAGCGAGTGTGTTTGCCCAAGAGTACGCATGGGCATGTCACCTGCCCACAGGCCCCGGCTGGCCCTCCCTTTTTACGCCTAAAACCCACAGCCTGCAGGTCGGTCGGTCGGTTGATCAGAGCACTCTTCGATCGTCTGTAGGTCATGGCCATCGAATGCTGCTACCATCACGATGCTGCCTTCGCCTACCTAGATCAAGGAGAAAGAGAGAGAGTGCCTACTACACTACCACTAGCGTTGCACACTGCCTTTCACTGCGTACCCGCGGAAGGTGTTCATTCAAATTGCCGCCCGGCGAAAGGACCGCCGGTTGTGCGGTAGGCAGGTCCCGGGGGCAGGACTGGCGAGGCGAGGTTCGTGCGTTTCGTGCTCTGGGAAATTCCGGTACATCCGGGGTTCTCCCCGGGGGTAGAACGTTTCGGTGGCTCGAGGACGTGTTTTCCGCACTTTTGTGGCAGCAAATCTCACTCGCCTTCTCTCTCGCTCTATCGGATAACTTCTGAAGAAAGACTCGAAAACGACATCTTGAGCAGCTCGAGACGAGGAGGAAAACTTGTTGAGCTCGCGCTAGGATTCATAGAAATTATGGAAATCCTAGGCAAAAGGGCCAGGCCTCCGCTGGCCGTGCAGCGTGCAGGAACGTGATGCAAAACAATGTACCTTCGATAATGATCCCGAGTCCCGAGAAGTGTCGGAAATTCCGATGCCGTAAAATGTGGGTTCACACTCCTGTGGCCCTCGAGCACGCACACCCGTGCGTAAGGACCTCGGCAGGAAGGTCCTGAGTTAAGATGTTAGCAGTTCGTTCTTGAAATCGGATGACCGGGCCCCGACCTGTGTGCCATTCTTCTGGAGTCCTAATTTGCATTTGTAATGATTATACTACAGTTCCAGCTTGGAATAAATTATCCTCCCGCAATCACACCCATACACACGGGCACTTGCTTTCCTAGGATCTTTTGCCCATGCTCGCATGGCTCGCTAGCAGGTGCGAGGTGGTAAAATGGCATCTTGCACTCAAGCATCAATCACCAACACTTATTTTGAGGTTCCATGTCCTTCTTTATCGTGGTGATTCGATTTTGAATCTCAATCTACCAAGTAGCAACGTACAGGCGCAGGTTTTATTGTGGGGAATTCTCTCTTGAAGTTACCAATACCAATGGAATCGCTTCGTACCTTCACTCAGGACACTCAGGGGGCGAATGCTAATCGAAGTTAAGAAAACAACAATCCAAACACCGATATCGATGGCAAGGCAAAGGAAAACATTGTTTGTTGTCGAAACCAACCAGGACCCCAACTGATCCGCGATAGGATTCTGTGCCATTTGCTGTAAAGTAGAGGCCTGGAACACACTGCTGGCGAAATTTGGAAACCAACGAAACCGAAATCCGAAGGTCCTTAAATCCGGAATGCGGACGTCGAAAAATGGACAAGCGTGAAAAGCCTTCGCCTTAAAGGCCTGATTATGCTAATGCCGACAACATGTGCAACAGGGGCTGGAGAAGAAGGTGAGGCGAAGAAGAAGCGAAGCCAAGGCAGCATTCTGGTGAAGGAAGGTCAGTTCCAGTGAGGAAATAACTTTGATGCTTCGTTTGTGGGTCGATACGTCTATGATTTGATCGAAATATCACCTGGAACTCTGATGTTACCATCTGCGCACTGTCTGCGCTTTAATTCCAGTAGCATCTGCCCAGGATGCGCATTTTAATCCGAATTTATTGCTCCAATTTCCTGCCATTGTTCCCAGAGTTTTTAAAACGCTTAAAAAGTCAATGCTGGCAACACGACAACAACAACAAAAAAACTGTCACCATCCCCTCAAACAAATCGACGCTGACAGTGGTTTGAAAGGAAAATGATTGCAACCGCTCCGAACGCATCCGATCCCCATTTCTGCGCTTGACCACCTACGGAGCGTTGAGCTTCCGGAAGCGCAATAAAAAAGGTAAAAAGTATCGAACGGTGATCGGAGAAGGGATGCAGGATAAATAATGGGATCACGGTACGCGCCGGTTGGTGCGGCGATGCACAGAGGTACAAACGTGGAGTCCCCGGCATACGGCATTGGAACAGCGAATACGTTTGTTATCTTAAATAATAGGCAGCCAAAAAAAAAACAAACTCTTGACTGGCGGCGCTGGGTGGAGGCGCAGAGTGGACGCATCCAGCACGGTACACGCTGAGGTCCTGTTAGTCACAAATGGTCAAACACCGGAAGCGGATGCAGTAATGTGTGGCCGAGCGATATTTATGATGCATTCAGGCGGGCTTGGTTCCTTGGGCGGCCTAGGTGATCTAGTTTCCGGCCAAGGTAACTCGACTATCTGTGACGATTTATGGGACATTGATTGGCGAGATCAAGGTGGTCATTGGATCGTTTCATTGTGGAACCAGGAGTAGAACACAACATTTTAAGGATTTAATATGGAAACATTTAAGAGTATCAGAATCATTACATAATGCTGTAGAGATTAAATAGAATTTCTCGTCAATTACGTCGGAAATTCTGCAAATGTTTAAACCAAACTGCGGCCTTTCTTTGAGTATCACTCAATTTTACTACTTTTTGTCCTCAATCCACTTTAAGAATCTGTCTTTCTATGAATCTTTTGGAGTCTTCTGACCCTCGATTTGAGTTAAACTTCTGCATCAACCTCTCCTCCACTAAACTTACCCTGGCAGTGATCGCAGTGCCGCGACGGGATAGAACGCGGCCGGCAGCAGTGCCGTATTCCAGGGTGGAAAGAGCAACGGTGACCAGGTGAGGACCGGGGCCGTCGCTGGACTCGCCATGATCTGCGGTCCGTCGGGCAGTACGGTCTGGCGTGGGCTTGAACCCGTCTCGTCACTCGGACTACCCGGTTGTCCGGGTGTCACACCGTTGACCACGGTTGCGGCCGCCACAGTGCTTGTTGGAGTCACTGGTGTCGCTGTCGTCGATGTCGTCGTTGTTGCTGATTCAGGTGTCCGGGAGCGTCCACTAGCGGCACCAGCGGCGGCAGTGCCCGCGGCCGGTTCGTTCTTTTCGGTGGCCACTTTGAATTCGCTTCACTTGGGCTCCACACACTAACCAGCAGGCTACACAGGGCACGTTTACAGTAACTGATTGATCGATTTCTTATTCGTATTGTAAAAATTCTTAAAATGCTTTCACAACTCTACACTTCATTGCACTTCACAAGAAGCTCACACTTGGGCGCTTGATACGGAGACGCAACTAGAGACTAGGGTGTCCAAAATCAGGTCTACAGGACGCAGAAGGAAAACATTCACAGGGAAACACGGGAACACGGGAAAACTCTCGTAATTCTCGTCTTCTCGCCTCTCGAGACGCGCGATCCTCGAGGTTCGTCTCGGCTTGATGGCCAGTGCTTGACTGTAACTAAATTATGTTTTCACTTGAGAGGTAAGTGGGTACCACTCGTACCACACTCTCGTCGTTCGTCGCTCTTCGCTGCAACCCCGGGATTCGAGCAAACCCCTCTGCGCTTTCCCTTTGCAGCGCTGCTTTGTTCTGTTGCTGTCGCTTCTTCTTCTTTTTTTCGCGTCAGCCCACGCCCGGTACGCGAGTCGAGGGTCCTTCAGCGCAGGGATGAGTGTGCCACGAGGAACCGGGCACTCAACCCCGGGGCCCGGCAGGATCGATCGCCGTAAATAGGTGCGATACGTGGTGCGCACGGCAGCGGCAGTGAGTGACAGGATGTTGTGGCTCTCGAGGAACAAGGATCTCGAGATGAGCTGAAAGGATAATGGAAGAGTGAGAGAGAGAGGAAGATACAAAGAAAGAGAGGGAGAGCGAAGGCCGAAGCGCACCAATCAGCGTGCAGCAGATGCATCGCAGTAGGCGCGGCCTTATGATGCTGCTTCCAGGGGGGAACGGGCTTGGGGTGTGGAAAATGGAGAACAACCGGTTTATAGATGGCGGCGACGCGATGGACGTAAAGAGTGCTCGTAAAGCGTGGAGAAGTCCTTTTTTCGAAAGGGATCATCATCGCATGTCCGCCGTGCTTCACATCCAGGCCCCCTTATATTCGTGAAAGAGGACCCCGAAGCGTGCGAGCACTCGAATCGCGGGCAGTGGGAAAAAAAGAGGCACAGCAAAAAAAGCAAAAAAGAAACCGGAGGTTTTCCGTTTCATTTTCTAGCGTATTTCGGCGCATGATCTGGGACTCGGAGCGCTGGCTTCTATTTACTTTCGTGTCGGTTCCTCTTTTTCGCCTTTCTTTCTCTCTCTCTCTCTCTCTCTCTCTCTCTCTCTGTCTTTCTACTCCCCACGTGTCACTGATTTATAAAATGTGTTTTCCCTTTCTCATCGTCAACGTCCGGAGTGCAATGGAAGGCTCCAGGCCCCGACAACAATGTAGCCTTAAGCGTTATCCTTTCGAAAACTATACTCCGAGCAACGAGTGGAAGCGTGGAGTGGCGAGCGTCCTCATGTGCTGAAAAGCTCGCCAAGGCCCTACCTTGGCACACAGGGAGGCCCCCGTTGCATGTACATTTCTGCTGACGTAGCGTGGCAAACGAGGAAAATCACTTTCGTGAAACTCAATTAAGTCGCTGCTGGGGTCGAGATTTTTCCTGGGGTGGTGTTGGGGGATGAAAAGGAGGGGGCTGGAACGTAAACGCTGACAACGGCATTAGAACGGTGCCATGGAGCAGCACTTTGGCAGCTCCACAATGGACCGGAACTTGATTTGTTTTATAGTTTTTTTTTTCTTCGTGTGTTTTGTTGTGGATGTCGTTCGAGAAACCAATCAAGAGCTCCAAAATCTTAGTAAGAACGCCTTGAATGTGTTGAAAACTTCACAACAGCAGCAATAGTAAACGTATTCAGCGTTGTAAATAATTTTGCTAAGCAAAGCAGGCCGAAGTAAATCGAAGTAGCCGTTGACGCGCATTATGGCACCAAAGGACCCATTTAAGGACGTCGACGATCGATATGGACAGCCACGGAGCCGACAGACTGGCAGTCAATATTAGCTGAGAACGGAATATTTGCACAATAACGGCTCCATCACGCCTTTATGGACCGAGCGATAGCCATCGTCGTCCTGCGATCCTGATGACGCTCTCTCTCTGTGCCCGGTGTCGTTTCGACAGAATACAATGACATAATGGTTGTTACGGCTAATGAAGGATCCCATTAGGCCTTCGAGCTGCCCGTCGGCCCCATTCGATCGATAAGTGTACTCGCCGAGGATGAAGTGAGCTTTCCTGGCAGCAGTAGTGGCAACAGCGCAGTGCCCTGAGTGACCGATGAAGGACACTTTGACTAATGGGACAAAGTGTGTAGTGTTCGCTCCAATGGAGCTTCGTGAGGCGCACCTTAGAGGGTATGAACATTAGTGATGGCCGTTTGATGGGTTTTGAAAGTTAGATGTAGTAATGGGCTTGCTCTGGCATATTTAAAACGTTTCCGTTTGTTTGTGTTGCGGATGGGGAACGTTGTGTGCTTTGGATGGTAATGGAGTTCACCATATCGACATCAGAGCGATCAGGAGCTGAGAGTAAATTAAACATTTAAACATTTTAATTTTTTAATTGAAAGAGCTATAAAACGAATTTTCAAAAATATACAGTTTTTATAAATCTGCTCCGTCGCGTTCTGATTCGTTTGGCTCCAATTAATTCCCACATTTTATTAAAGATCATTTAAAAAATGCACCATTTTGTAGAATATCCAATAAAAAATGCATTTACAAAAAATGAGCACGATGGTTTCCTTCTTCATGTACTTCCAGCGCACAAGATTCTTTGTGTTCCGCATTCCGCAGCTGCTGTGTACTCAGTGAGGTGCATCTTGCAGACACGGACGGTTCGGGTTGTTCTATTGTTTTCCACCTTATTTATGAGCATCTCGCACACACGCCCATTTCGTTTGAAAAATTCGTTTTGCGTCGTCGAATTGTTCATAAATTGGCCCCCTGAAGGAAAGTGGAAGTGCTGTTCCGGTTTGGCATGTTGCGATGCTTGCAGCCGTCCTTCTGGGATCACTACTTCGAAAGAGGCATCTATCTACCCCTTATTTAAGGCGAAGCAGACTGGATGAGGGTTCTCAATCTTTTCCCCCACACCCCAGCGACCGATCGATGGCGGAAGGAAGGTAGTCAATTTGTCAAACACACCGAACCGATATGCTGATATGCGGTATGATGGAAGAAGTCACGGGGACCAAGTTCTGATCCGAGAGGATCTGGACACAACATGGAACACGGAACTGACCTCCATCTGGCCGGTCGGTAATTGATTACCTCGGTGATCGAGCAATTTTACGCCCTTAATAGTCCCCTCCCCAACACACGAGACGGGACGAGGTTCCCTGGACAAGGTGACACCACAGTGACCAGAAAACCAAAGACGTGTACGCCACTGAGGTCATCTTCGGTGTCGCTTTCTTGCCAGGCTTTCTTCCAGGAGACGGATCGAGCTCGATACAAGGGCGCGACAACTTCAAAGTCATCGGCATCTCTACTCTGAATGGAGAAGTTCCCCCCGGGGTCTGCATGCAATCTTCAAGTTCCTTTGCTTCCGACGTCGGGTGCGTCCGGCCTCCATGAGCCTTCGATACATCAATTGCATCAGACATGCGGTCGCCTGTTCCGTACCGCCCCCGGAAGAGACAATTCCGAGTGTCCGGATGGTCCGTAGAGGACAGGGGAATACGCGTCACTTCCCGCTCATCCCTAATAACCTCATAAACTGGGATCAGGCGCGTCATAGGCCTGACGCTTGTAGCGTCGTGTGGAACAGTAAAAGGAACCCCCGGTCCCGGGGTGTATCTTTTCCAGACCCCGTCGTGGTTCGATTCTGCTTCGGACCGTGTGGAATGGACCATTGTGGACCACAGACAATGCGTGACACAATACAATCCAGCCCAACACAGCAGCGGAAAGCCGGTGACCGGAACCTCCTTCTCGGCAATGACTTTTACGACTCTTGAATGAGCAAAGAGGAGCGAATAGGATCGAAGGATGCGCTGGAGAGAGAGAGCGATGGTTGGGAAAGAGTTTCTCCCTCATTTTGGTTCCAGTTCCGGAAGGTACCGAAATTCTTTCATCGATTTTATGTTGCTCGTCGAATGCTGTAAGAATGTCGATTGCTACGTTCACCGTGCATCCAGGTGACCAGGACGGCATCCGTCTTTTACGGCTGCTGGAAAGCATTTGAAAGCCATTCTCTTCTTTCGGCCCCCGGCAAGGACCGGAAGGAAGCGCTACATTAGAAACGGTGGCATTATGTAAGCGGCCAAAGCCTATCACTGGGGTGTAAAAAAAAACGGAGCCTTCCTTAAAAAGCAAATAGAAAGCGACCGCGGTGCGCTTTTGAAGGGACAATTCCACCGGGAAATCCGAGGAATGGCGTGTCGATGAGGAAGGAAATGATCATTTATCGTATCGTCACAGGGCATTTATCGGCAATGGCATTCGTTTCTTATTTTTTTCTGATATTTAAACAAATAAATGAGAGAGAGATGCGTACGCAGAGATGGCAGAGAAAGAGATTTAGCAACTGAAGATCCTGTGACTTCTCGGTGACTTAAAACGGCAACCGAATTCTGATGAAAAGGCTTTCTTCTACGCCAAGCGAAGACTGTCAGTGTTTTCAAACAGAAGGTGCGTTGCACAAAGCGCGATCTTTCGTGTTGTTTGATCAGCTTTCAAACCAGTCAGGACATTCGTGATCATTGAATATTTATCCAAGAGACCAATGGCAGCATTTCAGGCAGCACAGTCCTACACAGTTGTCAACAAGGAGTTTCTAGGAACACAAGGCGCACTGTATCTACCCAGGATCGATCGGAATTTCCACGCTTGATCTCTTGATCAGACGATGGCAGGGTTTGCGATCGATCCCGAGTTTTTCCCACTAATCTCGCTCCCTTTCGGGCTCTGTCTCGACGCCATGAACGCGATGCGGATCTGGTTGTTGCGAGCACGCGGGTATACGAGTGCCAGAGGCCAATGCATTCTCACCTTACTGGCGGGTACTTGCGGGGAAAAGGGTTCAAAAGGCTTCACTCACCCGAGCTGAGCCGAATTTCGGTCAAGAAGATGGTCGCGTTAATGAGGGAACGTAAACAAAGCATAAACTTCTTAACGGCATTGCGAAGACCTCGACCGATCGACGAGCAGGACGATCGGTTGAGGGTCTATCTGTCTGTCTGTCTGCCTGCCTGCCCCGTCTGGCACACCTGGATTCTTTGGTTCTTTTCCCAAAGTTCAGGTCAGTCAACGGCAACAGATTTCTATGTTGCGCTGGAAGAAGAATGTGATGAAGAAGAACCCGAGACGATCTCGCCAAGGTGTCTGGTCGTGCCAGACAGTCTGTCGCCTCGTCTTGCGACCTTCAAGGATCACTCATTACATTACAGGTCGACACAGGTTTCACAAAGACAGAGACACGGACCGACGAGCTGAGAGCTACCTGCCGATGACTTGTGAAGACCCGGCGGTAGGCGCTGTCGAGGATCGTTTACAATTCACAACGTCCGTTAAGCACTCAAAAGCCTGTCCCCGGGCTTAACACCGATCACAGCGCTCGATCGGAAGGTGTGAAAACGGATACCTCCCCCCTTTCGCCTGGTCCGGTATTTGTTTTAGTTCCTTAAGCAGCATCAGCATCAGCAGCTAACATGCTGGTCATGAGCCGAAGCGTTGGCTAAACCAACATGCCACCATCGCCTTCTGCCCAAAAACGCCGGGGAATCCCAACAAGCGGCAACAGTCGTGGCCGTGGTTTTGTGTCGGAACAAAACGGAACCCCCTCTCACAACGAAGAACCGGGGCGGATCAGTGGATTGGAACCGGCGAATAAATTAGCCAAATCAAACGGATTGTTGACGATAAATTACCAACCCGGTCAGGTCAGGAGCTAGCAGACAGCAGACACTAGTCGCCTCCCGGGGACGTCTCATCGCCCATGGCACAACCCTTTTCCTCTGTCAACGTCTGGTTACTGGAGATTTTTGGTGTTCCCGGTGTTGTTGAGCCGGCTCTCGGCCACGCTACCGATGGGATTCAATTTCGTTGAGTGCTACCACGCGACCACGGTTCGTTGGACGCTCGGTTCTTGCCAATTGCGCTGGCTGGCTGGCTGGCTGGCTGGCTGGATGGGGCGGTCACGCTACATTTAGCGTGTTAAGGGAGGGTGAAGCTTGTTTTGACGACAGTGTTTCATATTTTTTCCTTTTACTTCTACTTGTAATGTCGCCAAGATCCTTACTGTGCGTCTTTAGCAAGCATTTTTTTTGCTTTAACTAGTTGGAGGAAATCAGGATAAACCTCTCTTTCTTTCTTTGTCTAAAAGATGTTATGACGTGAGACTCCAACAAGCAACGAGAAAATACTGAACACTTCCGAGAGTCCTAGGCATCAAACCAAAAGGCGTAACCTTGGCCTCTCCTCCTTCTCGCCGTCCGTTCGGACAAAGCAAAGACCGAGAGTCCCCGTTGGAAAAAGGTGTGCACATCCAGTGCAGATGGACAAAGGATGACAAATTAGTTTGCTTCCGTGCGCTCCGCTGCAATCCATTGGCGATTGACGGTGTCCGAAAGTCTGCCTCGTGGAGCCGCCTTGGGAATTTGTTGTCCCAAAAGGCGCAAGCTGGACAAATACCGTCGTTCGTTATGCTGGTTGTTACAGGTACGATCACATTCAGCCCCGAGATTGTGCGAAATGACGCAACACAGACAGGAAGGGGAAGAAGAGAAAGGCAATTGGGAAGGTCCTGTGAGTCGGAAGGAGGTTTTCAGCATTCGTCTTTGCGAGTGAGGTCTCAAGAAACACGGGATCGTGACGTTTGTTTTGTCAGCAATAAATTGGGCGTGTAATACGCTGGGTATTACTGCCGTTTATGAGTCGCTGCTAATGCTTTGTCAGCCGGGAAAATGTGTCTTTTAGTAACGGATTTTCGGTAAAATAATAAGCCGGTTTCTATTGTTCTTTCGGCGTTTTCAATTAAAGCGCATAAAGCACGTGAAACGGATTGG
>NC_064878.1:8375000-8412500 GCF_943734665.1 Anopheles aquasalis | reverse complement strand
GATCCCACGTACCTTGCGATGATGATAACTTCAATTCGGATGGAGTTTTCTTCCCTTTTTCCCCCTCGATCACTGTGTGCAAGCCTGGAGTAAAGGTCACAGGGAGCACACGTTGCCACAGCATCAACCGGTGGTGCCCTCCCTCTAATCTGTCTAACGCCTAACAATGATTTCTCGGCGGTTTGCAGGCTCGGCTTCGATCGTCTTCAAATCCTTTCTTCCTTCTTTTCATTTCCCCCGTTTTGCTAACCATTCGAATGTTCTAGCGAAAGGTAAAGAGGCTTACATGGTCCCGGTTTCCGGCCCCGGGAAGTGCTTAGAACGAAAAGGTATTTACCTTTAATTGAGGTCACTTCCGATCCTCGCGTTTCATGTAGAAGGTGCATCTTCCTCTTTGGGTGATTCAAGAAGGCCATGCCCGCTTTCTCTACGATGTAATTAATCTCCAAATCCAAGCAGCCCGGAAACGCACCCATTGCCGAGGCGAAAGTAAAGCCAGCTGGAAGGGGGTGCCTCACGGCATGATCACGATCATAACCTGGGGGAGGAAAATATGTGGAATTTCTCGCTTACGAGGTGCATGTGTATGCGTTGGCCGCGTTGGTCTAATTTCCCTGCCAGCCGGCAGCTGCTGCAAGTAAAACGCAAGTAAAGTGAAGCTCCTGATGCTGGAAAGTGAAGTGTAAACCGCCGCCTTCGACGATCACACGATCTACCGCAGCTGTGAAACGCAAACCCCTCACCAAAAAAGGAGGCCAAAAGCGTGATGATGTGCTACGCATTTGTCAAAATATGTTTTGGGGTGTTCTAATTAATGTGTTAACGTTTGTTTAATGGAGATCAACGCCGGGCTGCGTTGCTCTGCGCTACGCGGTTCCGTTTTTCGAGGTAGCGAAAGGTGCAAGCAGATCACCGTTACGTTCAGCGGCTTCACTTTGTTTGGCATCGTTAAGCCGGAGACTGGCTCTGGTTTGGTCTGGCTCTGGCCTGCTCTGACCGCTCCCGTCTGATGCCGCGAAAACAAGGTAGGTTTCAATCAAGCAAGCCACTAGCATTAGCACAGCCGTTGTGGTGGTTTCTCTAACGCCAGGTTGGCATATTTTCCATTTCATCCGCACCAAAGACCACGAGTCCCTCGGATGTCGGCCCGTCGTCGGGGTGGGGGACAAACAATACACAAATTCACCGACCGGCAACTATCTCTCTATCTTTTAGGATGAGAAGCATGAGATTCGTGACTGGGCGAGAGAAGGAGGGGACCTTTGTCGAGAAGTCGAAAGATGAGGCCAGCCAAAGATAGCCTTTCTCTTCACTAGGGGTGAGGCTGAGGTTGAGAGAGGTCACTAAAATATAGGCCAACTTAGCGAGAGGCCAGCAACGCTGCTGTCGAAGTAGCAGAACGAAGCAGTTCAGCGCGTCTCGTTCTCGTCTTCACCTTCTCATTAGTACCACCAGAGGGGGGAGAAGGGGAGCGAGAAATTTATGTTGCGTTCCTTCCCGCACTGCTGGCCCAGGTTCACAAGGGAGATATCTAATTGATTCAACGACGACATCAAACGGGACCGGAGTAGAGTGGCGTTCCCAAAAGCAGAGCGAACGCGTTGTTTGGGGAATTGTAAAACCAAAATTAAGACACTTTGCGTTGTCGTCGCGGCGCACGGGAGGGTGTCGCAAGGTACAAGCTGCGCTGTCCCAATCCCAGTCCCATGGGGCAAGCGTTTGTGTTGTGAGAACTTCCGCACTTCCGTCTCACAACTTGGATGATGGCGTTATGGGGGAATGATAAAATGCGTTACTGATGAAGATGAAGAGCCTGGCGGAATTTGACCTAAATACTGTGCGTTCTGGATTTAATTGTTATCTTGGGTCCAACCATCAGTATTCAGTTTGCAGTTCCTGCATTAATAAAGTCACTTGAAGCGCACTTTTCGGACACGTTATGAATGGTCAGTAGTTGCTTTTTCATAGATCCGTACCACCGGAATCTAGCTTCCTTCCTGGCCACCGGGAGAGTACTACATCATCCACGCATGGTGATGGTGCAGCTCTTCCCTTTTCGGGGGTTCCCCGTTGGTGTTCTGGTTGGTTCGTTCCGTCGCTTCCTGCACGCTTCGTTAGACGTCATCATCGATAGCAGCGGCCGTTGATGCTCCTAAACACGCACTAGAATCGCTGTATTTTAGGGTTCGGATGGTCCCACCAGTTGAGTAAGCAAATTAGTTTTTCAAAAACCTTGCGTCTGAGGAGCGAACTCGACATCCCCCCTCCCCCCTGATTATGCTCCGCTTCTGACGGTGGGACCAGGAGTACAAATGATTTCCATTCCAAAAGCCCTAACCGAACCCCAAAGTGACGCACTTGTTACGCCTCGATTGGTACGGTGCTCCGTGTCCGGTAAAGGGGGTTCCGGTGCTGCTGATGGTCAAGTTGCAAGATGCAGCGTGGACGCAGACGAGCGCCAGTGTTTGTGAGACAGAGAGCGAGAGGAAAGGAAGGTTTCATGCTTCGTAAAGCGCATCGGCCAGCCGGCCGGAGACTCAGAATGAATCGAGTTTCAATGGAGTGTGCGGGAGAGCGGGCGTCTGTTGCTGCAGGTGAGCTGCAGTGCTATAGCCAGGAATCTGGAATGTGGTTTGGCGCGCTCCCTCGCGTAGTGGTGGTGTGCGTTCACGATCAGATTGTTGATGAAGTGTTGACGTACACCGGCGGGATGCAGCGAAGGGAGGGACAAGAAGCCCCAAATGGAAGGCCTGCTCTGGAAACGGGTTGTCTCTGGAATTGAGCCCAGGTTGGACAGTATTTCAGTTCGGTTTATTCTTCCGGAACTAGCAAAGAGACGCACACTTGTGTATTTCATCAGAGTTGCCAGCGTGAATCGCATGTGATAGAGCATTACTGGACTGGTTGTGGCCAGTTGACTGGTTCCACTTGTAATCATTATCGGCAATAGCCATGGAACCTTGCTATCGCAAAGATTGATAATAACTTCAACTACCTCGCTCCAACCAGATAATGTCAAACTAACCATCGCTATCGGACAGTTCCATAGTCGCTCGAAATACAAGAAAGGACAATATCATGTGATTGTCAGGTGATCCGTTGCGCCACAACAACCTTCTGCGTAGCTCGCACTGACCTTCCTTTCTAGCCGTATTTGAGATTTTTTAATTCAAATCTGATGGCAAACCAAGTGTCTATTCTAATCCATTCATCCTAATCATCCCCTAAACCCCTTCCGATAACTTCAGAGTCTTGCGCCCTTTCTGTACTGGCCAAAGATCATCGGATTTCACTCGACAAAAATCAAGTTTTCCCCCCGGTTTACACTAGGGCAACGGCCATGCTATAGCGCAGCAACTCCTGGCTTGTTGGCTTGCCATTGACCGGCCGGTTTTCAACCTAGGCCTAGGCTTTCCACGCGGTCAACGGTGCCGCCCGACCAGACCGGCCAAACCCAGTCTCTTACTTCACCGCGAAACCTGCTTCGAAACCGAACGCGTTCGCACAACGGTCTGTCCGGTTCCCCGGCTGCCGCTGCTGCTGCTGCTGCTGCTGCTACTGATGTTGCGTGTATGTTATCCGTACAATGATCCGGATCCGGTCTACCGGTCCGAAAGGTGTGGTGCTCTCGTATCGAGTGGCCATCGTAGCAAAGGGTGAACCAGAAGCAGCGGACGCGGTGGTGCGAGGAGCCTTTTTCAGCTAAACCGCTTTCAGCAGCAGCAAAAAAAATCAGCGAATGCACCTCTACACGTACACTTCCCGCGATTGTCTGCTCGTATCTGTGTGTGCTGGTGGTGCTGGTGGTGTGCGGATGAAAGACAAACAAAAAAAGGGGGTAAAATTCGCAATCCACGATGCGACACTCGTCGACGATCGTCGTCGAGGTGATGATGATGTGAACCCAAACAAGTTCCTCCGCTGTAGTTGTTGCTCTTGTTTGTGGTTGTGTTTCTCACTCGATCGTGATCCAGCATCACGTGGACAGAGACCGCGGACGGTGTTTTGGGAGGTTTTATGACCTTGTGTGTCACGTTTGGGGGGTGGCTGGAATTTTACTGGGAAAAAAGTAAAAATTGACCTGACCAGTACGCCGAGCGAACCGTAACGGATGCTGCATCGACACTTTGAGCGCAGGCCAGTGCTCTTGTTAGCTATTAGGTTACAGGTGGGAGTTTTTCAGTTTGCATCTTGTTGCATATTGATATCTAATTGATAAATATGTTCTGGTAAAGAGTGTTTGAGATGCTGTTTGCTGCATGAGTTGCTAAACGAATGATAAATTTGATTTCTGTTAATGTACCAGGCACTTCATTCCTTTGCTTCGGATACGTCACTTAGCAACAAACAAGATAATAAATAGGTAAGGTACTGAGAGGTCACTAGATCATTTCATCATTGTGGACGATATTTTAAGCAAAATTTATAAAATGTGTATATTAGTTGTATAACCGAGAAATCGAACATTTATATTTTTGCAGATAAATGGGAACAAGGAGTACAAAATGAACTATAAATTGTACAAAGAAAGATGCCAGTAGTAGCAAGTCAAGTAAAGAAAAAAACAGAGAACAGGCAAATAAGATGATGAAACATGATGATCTATACTTGAAGCGATACTATACCTAGTTAATCCTTAAAATAGAAGCTGAAACATTGAAATGAAAATAGAAAAAAATGAATGTCGTGCCTGGATCACCAACAGAAGCAAAATTGAAAATATGAAATGCTTTGGAATCCAACAACCTTTCTCCAACTTTTTGCTGCTTCTCACCCTGTCCCTGGCCCTGTCGATGTCACTCAACACATTCGGATTTCTCTGCCCGGCATCATCGCATCGCGTCGTGCGTCAACAACGCGTCTTCGCGGCCAGGCGTCAACCGTTGGTCACGTTGGTGGTGTGTGATGCGCGAAGCGTGATTTACTCATTTGCAAAACCCTTTTCGCCTCACCGGCCAGCCAGCGTCGAGAGACTTGAGTGCGTCCGCTTGAGATGTGTGTTTGCATTCGATTAGATAAAGAGGGGGGTGGCTAGCAGCAGTCCAACAATGCACGAACGAACGCGCTGCTCGAGCTCGCTGCGCTGTCCCCTTTTTGGGCCGGACGATCGCTGTGTTAGCACAAGTGACTGACATACATCGTCGTGCCAGCAAAAGGCCCTTCTCTCGGATGTGTAAATTTGCTCTTCGTTTAATTAAAATCAATCTCTTAATGTCTTCATGCTTCTTCTTATGCCTTCTACCTTCGGGGAGTGCGCGCGCATGGGCAGCCCTAATTCGAGAAAGCTAGACCAACTAGCTTAGCGGGGAGTTTTCTCTCGGATCAACATTGTTGTAGTAGCCCTTGGTAGCCCGGTACCTGGTACACGATATCAACACACATTTGGAAACGCTAGGCCTTGTATATCATTCCGCCAATCATTAGCAGCCAGCCATCTTTGCTTGTCATCTGTATCGTTGTGTGAAGAGTAGCGCTTGGTGCCAACCCAAAGCCATATTTCGCACAGAAGATCGCACGAAACACCATCCCGGCAGGCGGGCACCACAAATCATCCGTGATTTGTTAAAATTCACTCCGTGCCGTTCCGGTAGTTTTGTTTGCGCCCTTGCAGTGGATGGAACGCACGGGGCTGATTAGAGATTAATATTTAATGCTCTCACTCTTCTTCTGCTCGGTGCTGGAATACTGGATAATGAAGGATGCGCGTTGCACTTAAGTGAATCGATCCATTTCGAGCTGACCAGCTTGTTGCGAAAGTGTTGGCGCTGATGTTCCTTCCACTAATGAGGGTTTTAGGTTTCCCGAGTCGGCTGCTTTCGTTTTCACGCGCACTTCTATTAAATATTAATTAATTGCCACACTCCATGGGCTCAATGGTGGTGATCGCTGGGTGCATTTACCCCAGGATGCACTTTCCTTGTTTTTTTCTCGCTTCTCGTCGATGGGTGATTAGATTTTTTTTTGTTGCTGCTTTCTGGCGTCAGTGGTGGCCCTTTCGACACAGAGCGATCTCCTATTCGCGTTCATGCACGGTTTGTATTCGGTACAGCTTTAGCTCCTTCTAATTGATTCTAAGGTTCTCGTTTACGATCGAGAACCGTTTAGCTTCAAGAACAATCCACTTGTGATGGGAAATTGCACGTCTAGAGGTTTGGTTTCGATGGCGGAAGAGGGCAGAGAGCAGAGAGCACTCCAACGAAATTACGCGATGATCTTCACACATTACGAAGCAACCGAGATCGAGAGCGGCGCTGTCTTCAAGTGTGCGCGCTGGATCATGATCGTCGAAATCATGGCTGTTTGCCGAGCTTTTGCGAGCTGTTTTAATGCTTTTGTTGACCATTAGATACGCCGAACGAACGGAAGAATGAAGAAAGCACTTCTCTCCCCTCTTTCAATGGGTCGACGTACTTAACCAAGAGGTCACTATCGCTTTTTGGACGTTGAAGATGGGTTGATTCTCCTCCTTTCCTTCTAATGATCAGGCGCTTCATTTGGAATTCAGTATTTCACCAGTGGCGGCGTGTGCGGTGCTGCCAAATTAGGTGGCCTTTTCGCGCCGCAAGCGTTGCTGCAATACGTTCGCAAACAGCAATCGTCTGCTTCCGATCTTTCCGCTCTAACGGATTTCATCGCCGGTGCTCCGCGTGAGAGGTCATGGTGGTGGTAATGGTGGTGGAATTCGTTAGTTCATTAGGAGGAGGCTTCATCATCGTGGCCACCGTAATGGCAGGTGGAATGCCGAGACTGATTCGGCCAGCAGCACACAGCAACAACAACAGAGAACACAATAAACAAAAAATGCGGAGAAAGAAAAGCTCCACAAGCACGGGCACGGGATCAGGTTCACGATCACGGTTAAGACAAATTAAAACGGGTGTTTGCTTTCCATCGTTTAATCGTTCCTATGTAGTACCCCCCCTCCCCGAGGGTTCCTGCCTGTGGACTATGCCTTTGAGGTGAAGATTTGGCGGGGCTTTTTTTTTATGACGCACTTTTGATCATTACGCAACTTTACCGTTTTACTCTGGGCTCCATGGCTCGACGAGTTCAGCGTGAGATAAGTATGGCGGTTAGGCCCCTTTTTTTTGGGAGGTGAAGCTGGCGGGTGTTTTCTTTCTTTCTTTCTTTCTTTCGGTTTCGGACTGTATTTCGTTCGTTTTGTTTGTTCGATCTAACCTGTTTCCATTTCCTTTAATGAAGAGTAAACGCGATCGTTAATGGTTCCGTTCAATTTAATGAAAGAAGGGCACGAGTCTGTGTTTAAAAACCGAACGGGAAGGAAACCTGTGGCCATTTGTTGACGCACTTTTAACCTAAATTGCTGCAGAATTACTAAAAACCTGCGAAAACGCCGTTTGCCTTCAGAAAAGTCAGAGGATCGTAGGTCACTTTGTTGATCGCTTGATTAGAGGAAAATCTATTTTCAATTTCCGGCTCACTGTGATTTTTTTATGAAATTCATTCAAAATACATGCCGCTCCTTCGTAAACGTAATTAAAAAGCCGACACCAAATAAATAAATAAGCAGAGGACGAAACAGGTATCTAAAATGAGATGCGAAGGATGAAAACCAAATTATAAAACTAATCGTCGTAAGGACACTGAAGAACTATTTCTAGAATCTGGAGGAAGTCCTAATCCTGTCTCCTTTCCCGTACAGCGAAATCTCTCTGTGGGGTGCATGCTATCCCGTGTACGTTGCTATGCACACGGCATCGAAGAGGAAATAATCAAGTGCTTCCTATGGTTCGTTTTATTTTGTTAACGAACCAGATAATGTGTCGCGCGCGAAATAAAAACACCGAATTAGCGTCACGCGTGCGTACACCATCCTCAACGCGGGTGCGCCCCAGCTGTTTCATTGATTTGTTTCCCGCTTTTCGAATCCCGCTCACTTCAAAAAGATATTTTAATAGCCGACCTCCCCGCCCACGTGAGGCCGCGTGCGTGCCGCATTTTTGGTATCATGTATCGCGTCGTTGCCGGCGAGAGCGAGCGAGGTTGGGAACAAGTGCGTCGATCAGTAGCATCGCCGGCGAAGAGCATGGTGCGTACGCGGCGGTTTGGCGGCAGATGATAAGTGAACAAAACAATGAAAATTCCTTCATTCGTGAATGAACACACACCCCTTTCGGGCCGAAGCAAACGGCGGCATGCGCTTTGCGGCTGCGTCAGAGCGGTGCTTCGGCGATGGTTTGGTGAATTAGAAACAGACGCCGGCAAAATATCGTTATATTTTTATGCCGTGTTTTTTTATCTGGTCACAAATAATATTAAACATACAGCAATTTTCATAGAACACTCTTTCTTCTTTGAGCTGTCAGGTTTTTTTATTCATTTAAAACATCCAATTAACTATTAAATAAATTCCAATCAAACCTAACTTAACTTTCCAGGGAACCAAAAGAGTACTTATGGACTTCGCTTTTGTTTTCCCTATAGTATTACGGTTTATGTTTCACAGCACCTTCATCCTTACTGAACGCAAAGAACTTGGAACTTTCAAAAATTGTAATGTGATACTAAATGGTAATACATTATTCGCCACGTAATATCGTTTCTGGTCAATAATCGCACCAACCTCATTCCTATGAAACCTTCCGAAAAATAATCTCATTGATTGCTGCATCCACCACTTCGGTTGTTTAATGTTACGATATGATTACTTTGCTTTGCTAATTTCCTAAACTTCAAACAAGAAATAGCATCACGCATCCATTCTCTTCCATTTCGTTACTCACTGTACCCGCGAGATCGTTTTCAGTGCGACCTCTTCCTTGCATCTCCCCGTGCCACAAACAACAACCGAGTGCATCTGTAGCATCGTCCGAACAAATGAATCCGAATCGCGTTAGCCGAATGAACCGCGGCCCGGTGGGGGCCTGCTGGTGTTCGCTTCGGGACTCGGGCGCTTAGTTGTTTTTGCGCGCTCGCCTTCGCCGCCGGCCACTATCTTTACTACTACTGCTGCCGCTTGTTGGCGCCTCGTGTTACACGCGGCGTGCATGTGTGATTTTTGTGGAGTTTGTTGGCGTCGAGTAGAATGCAAGTACGCCCGTTTTCGGCGGCCCAGTATCAGCTGCTGGTGGAAGACCTCATTTTTAGTGCTCCGTTCGGCGAGTGCATGCGTCCTGTCTGGTGGCTTTATGTTTGATAACTTAAACATATCAAAAGCATCCCCCCGTTTTATTGCCAATTGTTGGAGAGGCATTAGTGATTAGTGATTGTTTCCCCTTTTTACGCAGGTAATGGATGCGTAATTTCTTTTTGTTTTTAAAGAGTCGTTGCACTGCGATCGATCGAGTTTCGGCATGATTGCAATCCGTGACCGTGAAAGTGGAATATTAGAAAACGGAAAAAGCCCCCTAAAACCTAATTTAAAATTAATCTAAGTTTAATCTCCGCCCAATTCCGTTGAACACACGACGGAGAGGTGTTTTTCCGTGCCTTGTCCTGTGTTCTGTGTCCTGTGGTGGTTCCTTAAATGCGCGCCACCGTGCAAGGTGCATCGTTTAAAAATAATCCCTTCAATCTCCACACCATACACACAAGCACACACGTGCAAGCAAACCGACCACGGTTGGTCATAGAATCGATAGCAGGATAGAGTGTGGCCACCGTTATCTCTCTCGCTGTGCTGTGTGCTCGCGGTCAGTGGCGGTCAAAAATCGGTGACCAATTGATTGCGCACCACTGGCCGTTCGTGTGGTTAGTGGGACCCGTCAGTGACACACCGCGGTCACGGCAGCATCCATCAGTCTCTCTCTATGTGTGTATTTGTGTGCCAGTGTCCCAAACCGTGTGGTTTCGCGTGTCTAACCGTTTCGGTTACGGAGATTCGCCAATTCGAGTCGCGTCGCTACGGTGCGGTGTGTTATTCTTGCTCTTTTGGCACAACGAGGGAACCAACAAACAAGTGAGGGGCTAGAAGAGTCACGCCATGACCTTGCCTGGTGCACCAGCTTCAATCATAACAACGGCAGAATCTGAAGCAGCAGCTACGGTGGTGGCCAGCGAGACAGAGAGAGAGAGAGAGAGAGTATGATCTGTGGAAATGGACCGGACATCGCGTGGCCGCGTGGCATGCTCGCCATCATCCGGTCTCTAATGCTGCTGCTGGTGCTCCATTGAGTCGTCTCTTACGCTTGACTGCCAGTGTCACACAAAGGTAAGCAATATCTGTAGTATGCGAGACACGAGACCTTTCGATGATGCAAGTGCCCTCTTGCTGTCGGTGATGCCCATCCATTGTGGAAGCATAAATTTGGATGAGAAATAAATACATCCAAGGCCCAACATTATTATTACAAACCATTTTGAAGGGAATAGAAGAGATTTGAAGTAAATGAATTCAATTTAAACAACAACAAAAAACCGACAGACGTCTGGGGACGGGTCAGCTCATCAATCGCAGCGAAAGCATCACGAAACTCCTCTCGTGCTTTCCCTCGCACTGGTCGGGATAGCATCAAAGAACCCCCCTGAAAGAGATCAAACGAGGCTTGAAGAAGAAACATTATGACACTTTGGGGCCACTAGAAGCAGCAAAGAGAGAGGGAGAGAGAGAAACAGAGGAAGACAAAGTGCAGTTAAAAATGTTAAGTGAATTTCCTCTCACATTTGAATCATCATTACCGCAAGAAAAGCGTAAGGCGGTACCGCTCCTCGCCGCGCGCGGCTGTTACGCTCGATTTTGCACGTTTTTACCCCGTCCCGATCGAGCCCATTTCCCGCGCCATTTAAACCCCTCCCCCCCGTATGTGTTACGCAAAACGCTTTCTCCAACTCCCTCAACTCGGGCGGCGAACAGAACTGGACACTGGACAGGCAGGAGCTACCCGGCACTGACCTGAACCAACCAACCGCCAATGTTGTTCAACCCTCGCATCGAAACCGACATGCACTTATCGGGGCGCAGCACCCCCCCCCCCCCCCCCCCCTACATGAGACGAACCGATGATGTTACATATTGGAGCATGTAACATGGAGAGGATGTCTGGTTGCATTCGATCCCGCTGCTCGATAGGTCGCCAGCTCCCCTTTCACTCTATCGCACCACGGTCGAGTGGTTGAAAACCTCATCTTCGCACGGACACGGAACGTGGGAAACATGGACACGTGTGCCAACCACCGGGGACCGGGCCTGATGGTTAGCTGCAACACATATAATTAGTGAATTCCGTCCACCCCCCGGGTTTTGGAGAGGGAAGGGTGCCTGCAAGGTTCGCCATTCGATTATCGATCGGTTATTGGCTGATCGGAGCTGTCGACACTCGCACGCTGCTCATCATGTCGAGTGCAGCTTGTGCTTGATGATAGTTAGGTTGTGAACGTTGTTCGTTCGTTTGCTGGTACCTTTCATTGATGAAAAGTTCTCATCTGCTGCGTGCTTACTAGTTGGAAGGAGTTGGAAAGAGCTTCTTGGAAAACCGAATTCCCAATTAGCAAAAGTTTTGCTGACTTGCCTGGAACGGCAGAAGGGGCATTTGGTGGAGAGATTAGATGACAGATGTACTACGCAGCTCGATCGTAGTGTGCACGGAACAAAGTTACCGGAATTGTGGTTGGTTGCTTTGATCAAAAGGTTCCTGGAACGCTTTTCCTTCACAGGAATCAATAAAGTATAGGACTTCCCAAGAAGCGTGCAGAAGTCCTCTTGGCGTCTTTGATAGCTTATCCAGATTTCTGGTAATCTTAGATTGAAAAAGTATTGCCACAGCCTTCGAAAGACCTTCAGTTAGTCACGAAATCGGCACTCGAAGTAGTTCGGAGTAACTTCCAAATAATTCCAATAATATCTGTACCCCTCAAGAAGGGCATCATCTCCTGGCAGGCCTCGCGGAAGGCTACAGTCATCGGCCATCCGGCTGTCGTTAATAACTGCCTAATGGCCATCAACAGGTCGACACTTGTAGTCCCAAATTGGCCACCGCGGATGCTGCCATGAATTCTGTCACCTTTCCTTAGGTCGCTTCTCTTATTTTGGGCCAATTGCCAGAGCAGAACAGGTTAACCTTCCTGCCGGCCAACCCTTAGCACTGACACTCCTTAAACTGCAGCCATTATTCTTGCAAAATACATCTGACGAGCTTCGCGGACAGTTCCGTCACCTCTGCCATCTCGAAAAGGCAAATGCGGCTATACCCTTCCCAAGAAGTCGCCAATACGCTCAACTTGTCACCTTTATTGGCATACTTTGACGCGTTTTTGGGCCATACATTCCACACGGTACCAAATAGTTTTTGGTGGCCGCAGAGTGCACGTGTTGCCTTCTTCCACATTCCACTCCACTCGTCAACTGCATGCCAAACTCGAAAATGGAATGCTAGTAGTAGTGGGGGAGGTCGCGGCAATGGGCGTCTTGTTGTGACCGACCTTCGCTCAAGTTCATGGCTTCTTGTGGGCCATGTTTTCCAGTCGCTGTGATTCCGCTGTTGCCTCCTCCTTTTCTCTCCCCACGGTCCATCGATTTCCGATCACTCAAATCTCCGGCACCGGCACACCGGGACCCAGCTCACTCATTCGATTGGTTAGTTTCGCTCCAATTAAATTTGACCTCTGGCGATGAGCGGGCGGACGAACTAATTGCCCATGTCCCCACCACGGAGTGTCGCCCGCAGATGCCAAAAAAGTGTCCCAAACCCAGCTCGAGGCACGCAGAAATTCGAGTTTGTCAGTCAGTTTTTTTGGCTGATTTATTTTCGGGCCGATGTTTTGGACTTGGATCAACGCTCTCGAGGCAGGTTGGGCGGGTTGGGGGGATACCGCGTTCTGTTTCGACTCCGTGTCAGCAAAGCGTACGTTGCAATTCGGACCGTGGACCGTTTGGTTTGTGTTGTTGGCGATTAATCAACGAGACAGCAGCCCACATGTGTTGCTACTACCAAATACTACTACTAGCGAAAGCGATAGATTCCATTCGAATCGATTATTTGTTTGCAATTTTGCTGAATCCTCCATTTCCTGTTTGACCACCCTGCCCACGATTCGGGTTCGGTTTGGCAGAAGCTAACCATAAATACACACGGCCAGAGTGGATTTATTTGTTCGACCAATTCGATGCCCAATCGAATCAAAACCCCTTTTCATCGTGGGGTGCAAAAAGGATTTCCGTCGTGATCGCGAGATGAAAATGGGATCAGTGGGTCGCCGAGAGGATGATTTAAATAAAGGCCGCTGCTACGTCGGGACTGTCTTGTTGTCACCGGCACCGGATTAAAGTCGCTAATTGATGGGCTTAGAGTAGAAGAAGACCGGGGGAGGATTTTCTTGTCTCGTTCGCTCTGCGTGGCTGCGTGATTTGCGTTGTGGCTCCGCTCTTTTGTGTTTTTAAAATTTCCATTCTTCTGCTCTAAGTGGCGTCTCTATTCAAGGCAAGGTAGTAGCAAGTTAATTCGCTAGTAGCTGGCACGTCGCAGTACATCATGTTAACATTTGTCTCTTCTTGGATCTGAGCCTCCTTGGATGGAGGAAGTGGTAGGATCTGCAAATGAAATCCCTACAAAGAGCAATCTCATCAAACATGTCGCCTGATGAGAGGAAGCGACAACGTCAACAGAAATTATCTCTGTCGAGACAGAGCAGACGTTGAGAAAATCGGTTCTCCGGCATCCACTCCTTTCAATCGTATCAAATGTAATTGATGATTTGTTGTTTTCCGTCTTGAAATCGATTCAGTGCCGCCCTGTCAACTTGAAGTGTATCCATTACAGCGGATCCATCGGGTGTTCCTTGCTGTTGGGAGCGGACTAGGACGATCTCTCTCTTCATCATCGTATCTTGGCATGCTTTGAGCGTATCGCTTGCTTCCTTTTCGTAAAATTGTGCTGTTTCTGGCGCAAGATTGTTCCGGTTCCGGTCCGATCTCGATCGGTTACAGAATCGAAATGAAATCATCTGCTTCTGTCTCTCGCCACATCGCCATTTGTCAAAATACTCTTCCACCACAACCCCCATTCGGTTGTCAGTGAGTGCTGCTGATGATGAGTTTTAAATAGGAGCTCCCTTTTAAAGTATCTTCCTTGGCACTTTCTTGGCAGGAGGAAAATGTAGACTTCCTCTTCTTCTTCCTCTTCCTCTCTATCTCTGTCGCAAACATTGATGCCCGCTGATCGGCCTTCTATTCCGATATTCGACTGCCTCACTGACAGCAGCAGCGCGTCCGCAACCTTTGCCAAACCCATAAATCAGCATCCTTAGTGAGCTGTGAGAGGAAAAGGGCCAACCACAGGCGCACGCACACCGAAAACGGATGGCGGAAACAAAGTACGGCCAAGCAACAAATGTTTCTGTCGCCGGGTGGCCATCGCGTGGAAATATGTTTAGTTTTTGAGTCGCCTCTTTTTGGTCACCCACGAAACGCTGAGAACCAGAAGCTCGTGTCGCTGTAAATTTTGGGGTCGACCAGCCATTCCTCTTCCCCCCCGGGGAGGCATACTTTCCTCCGGACACGCGTTCGGACTCACCGCCGACAACGCCGCCGCCGCCGCCAAAGGTTATCATCTGTTTGCTTATTTACGTGCAAGTATTTATGTTAGCGCGGCGACCTTGGTGCTCTAAATTCGGTTTTCGTGTTTGCTTTGTGCTACTCCCACTACCATCTGTGGTTGGGGATGTTCGCAGCAGATGCTTCAGATGGCGATGATGCTGCTGCGAGCTCTTTTGCGGTGCAGGCATTTTAGGATTTTACCTTTCCCTTTTTTTCCCCCTGTTGGCTTATGGTTCACCGTTTTGTTGCCAAATGCCACCTTCCCCGAGTGCCATTTTGGATACAGTTTTTTTTTGCACAGCCACGTTACTGTTTACTTTGTTCGGTTTCGGTTGGTTTTTGTTTTTTTTTTTCGATTCCACACTGCTGCCGCAAGCACCTGGTGCACGGTGGTTTACGTTTAATTATTATGATTTTCCTTTTATTTTCCATCGCGAATGGCGAATGGCGCAGTGCTTATTGGGTTTTATGAGGTGGGGAGGGATTTCAATTGTACTTTACGGTGTTATGCATCAGTGACTGTTTCACTTTTCAGCTCGTTAATATTTACAGACTAACGTGGGGCTTGCAGGGCAGTGTGCAGTACATTCCATGCGCTGGTCCAGTGAAGCATTGCAAAGCTTAATCTGATGCCATAAAATAATTGAAGGGAAAAAATAAAAAAACATAAAAATGTCTATTTGACAGGAAGTAATCCTGCAAACGTCACACTACAAAAAAGGGGCACCAAAAGGCAACAAATCCTAGCAATCACAGGATGCGCAATTCAAAACGAACATCAACTGAACATTTGAACGCTCGCTCGCATAGAAGTGGCTCGTTCCAAAGAGCCAAACCAAAGCGGAACGGAAACCTACCCCAAACCCCATCCCTCCCTCACCCCTTCCTCAATCTGGCCATGACATGACGCGCGAATTGCGGTCGAACGTTCGTTCGTTCACGTTGATGTTGCAACGCACTTCCGCCCGCTACGCGTATTGCGTATTGAACCGCATTCGATTTGTGGATTTGCAAACTGCTCGACCACCCATCATCAGCCGGTCAGCACCCTCACCACCACAGCCCCGGGTTGACCTTTTCCATCTGACCGAACAACCGAACCGAGTCGATCCGGCGTCGGATTAGGGCCGGGGTGGTGGGTTAGGTTTAGTGTTATGTTGCCTTCTTCTTTTGCATTTTTTCCTCTTCTCCATGCTTTCCGCGGATTGACCGGAAAGAGCTTCTCTGTCGGACAGACAATAAAAGGGCCGAGATTTAGTGTCTTGGTGTCCGTTTGTGGCTTCCAGTGCGGCCGATGTAACGCGCACTTGAAGGAGTCGTAGCTGTGGAGCTCCAATTTCTTGCTGTGGTTCAATGTTGCTGCCGAACACATGGTAGCACCACATGTGCAGTAATCCGCTGCACTTCTTCTAATCATCGAGGACGCCGGCGTGTTCGTGCACGTGCGGTGCCACTCTTACCACATTTCTCGACTGCGCCAAAGCGTTACACATTTTTTTTGGACGCGCCCGGTAGCTAAACAACTCGTGGAAAACTCGACTATTCCGAAACATACATTCCAATGGCTTCGCGATGGCGCGATGCTTGTAGGATTAGCAACATAACGACGTCGACGCCTAGCATAACGCTCCTCATCGAAGCAAACCGGAGTGTGCGCCCTTCGAGACAACCGCGAAATGGTTCCCGCGTGTCTTTTGGCTCTAAATGCGGCTTCCCCGACGCCAGGTGAGGGCTAGGCGCACGGCCCAAAACATGCGACGTAAAAGTATAAAGTAAAAGCGAAAGTGAAACAACGGAAACGCCGCTCATGTTCAACGCCTGCTGCTGCTGCTGCTGCTACGGCGGAGAGTTCAATGAATCATTGACAGTTGGGGTGCAGCAGCAGCTGTGCGACGGTCGGTTCCTGAGGGAACCGGATTTTTGTGGCGCGACGCGACGACCGCCCTCGCGTTGCGTAAGCGCCACGATCTGCGCCACTTTCTTTCGTGCTGAAATGGAATCAGAAATGGGAGATCGCGCGTTGAGCGCACAAACGTGGGAGCGACTGGGGCGTAGTAAAGCGACATCGAACGAGCGAGCGAAGGTCGGCACGGCGAGACATTGCGTGGTACTGAACCACCACCGATCCCGGTCGATCTTAATCCCGACGCAGCTGGGCGACAGTTTGTGGGGGGAACTGCATCGGTTGAGCTCGAGTTCCGGTTTCGGGGAGTCGCGTAGGCCAGCTTGCGCCGGCGCTATTATTGAATTGCATTTGCAGCTAGCTCGCTTCCTACCCCGCTATTCACTTTTCGATTCAACTCTGGTACGTGGCATAGTAGCTAGTTAACGAGAGCTTTACGTAATAGTGTGATAAGAAACATTACGGGAGCACGGGACTATCTCTTATCACGATTACGCGTCCATTTTCGAGTGCCAAAAATGTTTAAAACATCAGATGAAAATGGGATGAATGGAATGACTCGGTGGTCTCCAGTACTTCCGCCATCTACTTGGGAAACCATTTCGCACACACCCTTCCCATTAGCCCTGGCATGAATATGGATTATGTTAATGTTGCTTCCACGTGCTTATCCTTTTTCCATCCTCTCACCTCTCGTTGCAGGTATTACGATGCGCTTGGTAGCGAAAACGTTCACCGCGTAAGGCGTCCTAATCTGCCCGACACGGTGTCTAGGAGATACATTCGTGAGGTTTTCTTTTTACATTCAAACATTCGCCGATAGGTTGGTCAATGGTTTTTTATTTAAAAATAATTTGCTGGAGAAGTTCGTGTGAAAACTTCGACGTAAAACGACGCCGCGTTCTGTTTGGATGTAGAATGATTTGAAATTGATTCTTCCAAGATGAATTCACGGACATCATGGTACGGCGATAGCTGTAACTACAGTCTGTAATATCAATATCACATTGTTGAACACGCGCTTCAAGCACGAGAAAGCACATTGACAGCAGGAGATAGAGCGAAAAGGAATTCAAAAGCATCTCCTAACAAGATTCCAGAGACGGATTCCCGGTACTGCGCCATCGCCATGTGATGTGGGTTCGGGCGTGCAGGAAATTGTGTGTCAAATCCCGGGATGCAACCCAGGAGCTTCTGTGACATGCTTTGTGATGTGATTGTCGATCCTGTGACATGTGTTAACAGATATTACGTCCATTTACGACTACAAACTCTCTTGTGTCACGCATCGGGAATCTGGAATCGTGTTTTTCATGAATTTGAAGTTGACGAACTCTCTAATTGGCTACAATCAACATTATGGCATTGGCGGGCAGAGCAGTTCTATCAACACAAAATGGCTGCAGCTGGGAACCACCATAACAAGAAGTTGACACCGGGACGTTACTTTATTAAACCAATAATTGATACAAATGACCGAACAGAAATCAATGATCATCATCCATTGATGACCATTTTGTTTGCATCGGTGGAGGGGAATCGGGTGGCCATTATGTGTCGGCAGCAACGTCGCATGATTCTCGCATGATTGCCCAGTATCACATTTCGGGGGGGGACGCGCAGAAGAGGAAGCCATATCAGCGTGTTGCAATCTGCGCAGAAGGGGAAGAGGCACAGCATACGAGGTTCCGTTTTGAAGAATTACTTATTCGCCACAAACCCCCAGGCCGACCACAACCACAGAGCGACAATCGGTTCTCTGTTTCCACCTCTTTAACGGTGAATCCCAAAGGGGGAGCTATGGTATCTAGTGGCGGGAACCGGGGAGTTGAATGTCAACGGTAATTGGAGACAGTCGTAGGCAGTAGCGGCGCACACTGCGCATTGGGTATCTGTCATTCGATGCTAGACGAGCAAACGGACTGCACCGGGACGGTGGTTTTGGTTTAATGAAATCAACCTTCTAACTACCGCGGTGGCGCGCGCGGTTTGATTGTTTAGCTTAAATTGATGATGGCGATACCTTGGGATGTTGTGTACTTGGTCGTCGATTCCACTTCCATCGGAAATTTCCTCGACAGCAATTGAACCAGAGGGGGGAGGGATTGTAATAGACGTATGAGCAGCAGTCCGGGGCATTGAATGTTATCTTATCGTGCCCCAACCGGTGAGCCATCTATCGTGCTGGCCAGTAGGACAACAGACGACCAGCTGTGGTAGCGATAGGCCCCCGGGTCTGTGCCAATACTTACACCACCAGCGACAACAACAACAATCCTATGCTACATCGAATATCGAATTCCATTCGCATGCGCTATCACCTCCGGCGACGGGAGGCGCAACGAAGGACTATCGATGACATCGTCTGCACTCTCGCGTGTATGCTACTAATACCGGCCACACTACGCGCCGTAATACCGAGTTTATGGGCTCGTTCATTAATCTTTTATAAGTCTTCCTGACTCACCGTCACCGTGTGCTGTGTCTAGACTTGGAACAAACCTTTTCGGTCACCATCGGTGGGCTGGAAGTACACCCTCCCAAAAAAGGTCATTTAGTACACCTGTAATGCCCGATAGTTAAGCCTAGTTGTGGGGTTTGCACGTGCGGTACTCAAGTTGCAGATTATCGGCTGTATGGTGCGACCTCACGGAACACAATCCTGCGCTCCAACACCAACCAACGGTATTAGGAAGTCTTATCGGCGGCATACCGTCATACCGTATGCCTCTTAACTTGAGCAATCATCCTCAACATCAGGCGTGTATAGCGTAACGCGAGGTGGTGGATTGTGTTTGCACCAAGTCCAGATATCGATACACCCGCTAGCTGTAGCTGTCCATTGACCGGTGTGGCGTTGCGAGACAGGGATTGGTGGTGGAGAGACGGATTGTTTTACGCCATACAGTACACCCGCAGCTGCTGCTTCGTTTCGTCCAGCTTGGTCTTACTACGCGGTTCGTTGTTGTTGTGGTTCGATCGTTGATCATTGATTTGCTTCGCCCTGCCCTCGCATTTCTCGGACCCGGAAAGTTCTCTAGCGGTATGTTGGACCACAGTCCGTCCGCCTACTGCGTGGCCTGTCAGAAGAACTATTCGCAACTAATGTCAGTGTTCCGCGTGCATCTCCTCCGCTGGTATTGCTTACCGTGTTTGGCAGAACTAATCAGAGCAGGCCACCGCAGGGGTTGGTGGTGCTTAGTGCGCTAGTTCCACTTGGACAAACAATCCCCATTCGAACGGGCGCGCTCCCGCGCTCACAGGATAATTAAATTTGACTTAATTTCCTTCGCTTCGATGGCAGGGTAGCTGACTATTGGAATCGCTAGACCAGACCAGACCAGACCAGATTCCACTTGGCATGTGCTGGTTCTGGCAATGGTGCTGCTCCAATCCGCTACCTCTAGCGGGATCCAGTTCTGCCGTTTTGCGCTTTGCGTTCTGTGTATGTCTTGCGGTACAGTTGGTTATTAGCTGCTGCTGCTGCTCTGCTGTAGAGTTTGTTGCACTGAAGCGAAACCAAAAGACGTTACTGGAGCGCACACTGAGTGTATGTTTGGGTCTGGGGGGGATTGTGGTTGCATATGGTGAGGTTTGCAATTGTTTTTTTTTCCTCCGTATATATTCTGTACCTACCTCTCTTTTTATCTTCAAAACACCCTCTTATCACCGTACCGTGGCTTCTGTGGTTCCACTTCGCTAACATTAAGCGGAAGCTGCATTGACTTTAATATCACTTCATCCAAGCAGGCGTCTCGTGGGTTCTCTTCTACACATCAGCATCGACTGGTGCTGTACCACCGTTGACTTCACGATAGAGCCACGGCCACAAATGATGATGAACTTGCTCTTAGCATATGTTGAGCGAGAAGCGCAAGGTTTTCAGCTGCTGCTGTTAGTTCGTTTCGTCTTTCAACAGCCAGGGGTCCCGGTGTGGTGTGGTACTTGGCTGCTGCGGGTGCTGCTGGCTGCTTGTGGTAAGGTTTTGAATTGGTGTTTTTGCTAGAGTGGATTGGAATGTAAATTAGCGTTCCCCTATACCACCCGGTCGTTGGCCAATTTCTCGCTACCTCGCTCGTGCCCCATTTGATGGTACCTGATATCGCGCAGAGAGTAAAGAGAGAGACAGAGAGAGAGAGAGAGAGAGAGAAGAGAGAGAGAGAGGTCTACACGTTGGCTTACTTGCGTCGCGCCACTGAGTTCGACATTGACTCGCACCCTCGTTGACTCGGTGCAGAGAAGCGTTTGATTAAAGGGATGATGAATGATTGACTCATGTTGGCGGGTGCGATGAGCGCTGGGTAACTAAATGAGGTAGCTCCAGTCGTCCCGTTTTGTTGGCACACGCAAAGGTTCTGCGTCAAAACAGCTTCCCCTCGGCAGGTTGCTGACTGTAAATTGAATGAGTGTATGATGTGCCTTCATTCATCAATTTAAGACAGCGCAACCGTGCCCGTTGTTATCAATGTAATGGGTGGCGGGGGCGCGAATCGGATGTTATAATGTTATGCCAACCGATTTCGCCACTGATAACGCGGTCCTGATGGTTTGTTGGCTGTCGGTACATAATTTATAGGAACGATCCAAGTAGTTCGGCGGCAAATCGAAGCTGACTAGTCGGTAGAGGCTTACTGTCGACTCAATATTTTTGATAACCTTATTTTTAAATTTATTTTTATATTTTTCGACTCAAAGAAGAGTTTGCGTATTTAATTTCTATTATGACATTTATTTTTGTATTTTTCTTTTGTTTTTTTTTTTTTAATTTGCTGACGCTTTCGGTGGTGAAATCTTTCATAATTTTGAATATTTAACCTGCATTATATTTACCTTTTTTCATTCAACAGATTTTCATATCTGTTGATGATCGTGAAAAGGTGTAGTTTAATAAAATATTCACGAGAAAAAAGTTAGCTTGCTCCGCAACCAGCTAAATCAATCATCTGCAACGCTTCGTTAAAAACTCAACAACAGCACGTGATCATGCGCTTTGCAAAGCCTCTTTCTATGCCTCGCCTCGATTGATTCAATTTCTATCGCCAAATTTATGCTTCTTTTTTTTTGTAATGGCGCCTCCACTGAATGTTCATTTAATTGCATCGTTTGCACCACTGTGTCATACCATTTGGCGCTTCATCGACCGTACGGACCGTGCGTTCGTGCATGCGTGCGTGCGTGCATGCGTGACCGCCGGCCCATCTGCTTGCGTACGCTACGTGCCGATGTTGCCGCACATAAAATGGTCTGGCCGCCACTGGCGTTCCGGCCATTCCACGTTCGTGAGGACGGCGGTGTAAGGTTGCGGCAAAAATCACAGAAATACTTTCCATCTGTGCTGCGCCGGGCTGCGTTGCGATCGATTCAAATCAAAACGCGCGCTTATGCCAGATGATGGCAGATTTGGAAAATGGAAAATTAGCATTCAATTGGACCCACCTTCCACGCCAGCAGCTGGAATTTTTAGCAATTTACAGCGAGTTTCAACGTGGTACCAGCAGTTTCACAGTTTTCCAATCGAACACCAGTGATGCAGCGAAGCATAGCGATGGCTAACATTGCACTGAATTCGAAACGATGGCGCCAAATCGAAACGATTGCCGTACGTCACAGCTGTCGAGGGTCCCAATTAATAAGTTCATAATTGCTGTGATTGCATTTGTGGTGTTTTTTTTTAAGTGAAACATTACACAGCATTACAGAAACATGTCGCAACTTATGGCAACTCAGACTTTCTGTGTAGCTCATTGTTGCTGTTAGTAAATGAATTTCACATTTTATGCTCCTCTTTATACAATCAAACATGTTTAAAAATGCGAGAAACAGTACTAACTAACTAACTATGCAGAAAAAACATATTATTTTCTGCAGTTTTATGCTGGATGGTGCACTTTAACCCCTGTTCAGTTGCATCACTCTCGCAAAACATGAATTGTTTTTGGGGAAAATTTTCAACAACAATTACCTGTCGTGGACTGTAATGATGGTTATGCGTCTCGGTGAAAACATCATTGGGGGAATGCACGACGGAACGCGGGAAACAATATGATGTCAAAACAGCTGACACCCCTTGGCCCGGTCGAAACGTGCATTAGGCGTGACTCAACGAACGACATAGGAACATGGGAAGGGAGCGTTTAAAGGCACACAAACCTGCGACACGAAATGAAAATGCCACCGTACCTTCGCGTGTTCGTGTGGTGGATGACATAAAAGTGTCAACGGTGCGGATGCTACAATTTGGTAGATAATTTCGTCAATCTACTCGCAAGATTATCATCTTGCCCTCGTCATCGCCCAGTGCACGACTTGTGTTGCGCTGAGAAAATAATGTCAAAATAATTTGTCCGCTTGCTGTTTTTTGCTGTGGAAAAGGGGTCAAAACATGTAGTGGCGCATCGTGACATCATCATTTTGCCGTGTTGCGTGGGGAGGTTAAATACAGATCGTCGTCTGGGTGGAGTTGGATGATATATGCGCGTGACACTGAAGAACGCTTCGAGAAATGGGGCGAAATAAGAAAGACATTTTCTGCAGGTTGATTCTGCTTCCAAGATCAGCCGCGAGTTCAAAGGGATTCCCTTTTCTACCGCGCACACGAAATTCAATGAATAAATAACGAGTGAAAACATACACCGTCAGCGATCTCCATTACCATTTTGTTATCCATATGAATTCGACTGAACGCCCCAATTTTCCCTTGTTTGTTTCCAATTCCGTTCAATTTCGCTGCTAACCGTGCACAGAAGAATCCATCCCCGAGCGAAAGCGAATGGAAAAATTCTGGAAAAAAAACAGCCGCATACAATATGAACGCCTCGTGATGCTTCTTCTTCCCCGCACATCAATCGAACACCTCCTGGAAATACAGTCCGCAGCCTCTTTCATTTTGCGTTCTGCGTTGGTGCGGTTGGTTTGCTCGCAAATTTGTCACTTTGACTCGCGTAATCTACTGACGTTTGTAGAGGAAGATAGACGAACAATAGGGGAACCTTTTTCTCTCTCAGGATCCTGTCCTGCATGAGACAATGTCTGTGAACGACGGGCCTGCGGCTTCGGTTTTGGAGAAGAAGCACCACATAGGGCGCTGTAGGCGCTACGAACTCTCATAAATATTAGCCACGAGAAATGAATCTTCATCAAAAATCCCCCGCATGGCTTACATGGTACATGGTCTGCAACTGTATTTGGGGCCTATTTGTGAGGCTGTTTCTCTTGTGGTAAAGCGAATCCAGTATATCATGTTGATGTCGTCCTGTGCGGAAGGAACACATGGGACTGACGAATTAATCCAAACAAATGGAAAGTGCACAGGACTGAGATAAAAGATATAAAGCAAATCGAAACAACACATCCTAGAGGCACATACAAGCGATACAGAGGCTGAAATACAAGCTGGAAGTATACTTTTTTTTTATTTGTTTTTATGCTTGTTTGTTTGATGGAGCATCCACTCAACCGAGGAATGCATTGTTTCACCAACCAGCCAACCCCATTCGCGCTTTTCATTTATAATCGATTTTTCCGGATCAACATCGATTTCGTGCAAATCCTCATGGTGGTGGTGGTGGTGGTGGTGCTGGTGGATTGTTCCTGGTTTATGTGCGAATCGTTTGTACCGTGATCACCCATTCGCTATGGACACTCCTGCACTCCCACTTTTAATTTACGATCGATCCAACCGGGAAAATGATGACTGGGAACACATGTTGGCCGCACGTTTGTTGCCGATTTTATCACTCGAACGTTACACTCGCCCCCCTGTTTGAATGGCAATTCAGAGTGCGGTCTCTGGTGGAAATCGGGAATCGATTCGATGATTTATTGCTTCGTAGATCACAGTTTTTTGTGTTTTGTTCCCATCGAATAAGAACGTCATGTTTTATGTGTATCTGAATATTCGCTAGGTTGAATAAAAAAAGGCAAACTTGAGATGTCATCAGAATTTGGAAAGGAAAAGCGAGAATATTTCTGAGATATTTCCATCTGGCTGCCACTTCAGCGCTGTTCATGCGTTTTTCAATGCATCATCTGATTCATTCCACGAAGAGACAACTTTGCAAGCCGTTCTGGAAAAGGCAGCAGGCAGCAGACAAGTCTCGAGAGCTTCAAACGAACGAATTCGAATTCATGGTAGATCGTAAAAAGTCATCTTTACCACACCGCGACTGCTGAGTGCACATAAACTTCTCCACCATCCGCAATATGTCGATGTTTAACCATTATTGGCGCGACCATTGCGTCAGTTTTTTTTGTCGTTTACACATCCTCCGGTGGTCTTGTGAGTTGTTAAAGGGGTGTCCCTTTTATCATAATCATGATTCACACGAAGAAAAAAAGAAACACTTTTCCACGAAGAAAGAAGACGAATTTACGCCGAAAGCGAATTTATCATTCTCCCAGCGGTCGGCTATCATCGATGGGCTGCATAAATCGGTTCGATTTATGTGCTATTTGCATAAATCGATCAATGATGGATAGCAGATTCTCGGGAAAGTGGAACCACCACCGGGGAATTGTGCCCGGAACCCCTCAACTCGCTCGTTCTTGCCTGCTCTCGATGTGTGTCTTTCCGCTTCCTGCTCATCACCGGAAGTGGCGCGGCAAAAGCAACAAAAAGTGTGCTGGCGTCTGGGCCACTGATGAAGAGCGTACGTTATGCGCGGTCGGATGATTTGTTTGCACGGGAAAACGTACTTTCCATTCGTCCTTCCTTCCTTTTTTCCCCTTTCTCGAGCGCATATGTGGCGATGCTGGTGGTTTGTAAGTACGCGATCGTTGAACAGAGGGCGTGCCCTTCTCACGAGTTCGCTTTTTGCAAATTTTAGAGGCCGATGATGTGTGCCATAAATTGATTTTTCCTTTCTTTCTCCCGGCACGGGGCGGGTTCGGTTGTGGCTGGAATTTTAGGTTGTGTTCATGGCCGTAGCGTCTGCCTGCGAGACAAACGGCAGCCGAGATGCAATCTAGCGTGTCGATCGATCGATTCACAACCTCTCGATAACGGATATCGGTGCATCGAAACAACCGGTCGCAAGCGATGGTGTCTGGTGCGCCTACTAGCTTCCAATCAATCTTCCAATGTCGCTCAACGTTCTAGATTCGTTCGAGATTCTAGCAGGTGATGCATCGTTGTTTGATGCCTTTGTTTTAACGAATACTTGCTTTTGAACGAACAATTTATATTCTTTTCCATGTTAGCCGTGGGTTTTTACACACTTTATCGATCTCTTAGTTACAAGATTCAGACTTATTTCCGATTATTCTCTTCCCTTTTTAACAAAAATCTTGCATAAAGTTATACAATACATTTGCTAAAGGTTTAAATATGCCTTTTATATATTTTTTTAATTACAAAACAACCGAAACAGTTTTTGTTTCAAACTTAAACCATATTTCAATAAAATAACCAAACGATTATAAAATCACCTGGCACACCACATTTCTTAAGCAAATTATGCCATAGTTTCGCTAAAATTGATTATAAACGCAGTGAGCGGTCTCCAACGGTTCCGTCGCCAACGTCAGCTGCGATGATCTAACGCGTTTGAACCGTTTTCGCTCCGGCCTACTCCGATTAACCGGAGGCGCACGAAATCATATGCTGATTACAATTGCTGGCGGCTGCTCTGATGGTGGCCGTGCATTTTGCATTCCCAATCAAAAACGGCCCAAAAAAGAGAGATCAAAAAAGAAGTGCGCAAAGCAAATCTGAACAAAACACTTCGTGGCTCCCAGTTGCTGCTGCTGCTGCTGCTGACCGGAACGACGCGGTTAACATGGAAATTACGGAATCATAGGATTTCATCCGCACGAGTCTACGCTGCTGGACCCATTTTCCGCCCTCTGCTGTGTGCCGCCTTCGTGGAAAATCGAGATCGTTGTGCTAATAATGCTTTACAGTTAGTCGGTCTGCACTTCTACCACCGACCGTTCGCTCGTTGTGCCAAGTGACTTTGGTTGTCTGGTGTCTTCCATTCATGGACCACCCTTATCGATTGTCAGACAGAGCCCGATGGCCGATAGCCCAGGGGGAGGAAAACTCATCTTTCGAGACGTGCGCTCCCGACCGGCGACCGAGAAAGCCCACTGTAGACAGCCGGTCTGGCAAAAGCGTAATAAGAAGGGGACCATGAAGTGAAAAACGGGGAAAACACTCTTCGCACTCGGTCGATCCCGACCCCAAAAATCGACAAGTTTGCATGAATAAATTGTTTGTTTTTATTTGCATTTCACTCGGGAATGGTTGGAACGTTGCCGTTGCGAGCCGCCATTCGCAGGACTTTCATCGTCATCGTCATCGTCCTCGTCGTTGCTGTCGTCATTGACTGGATTGTGCATGGGATGGGAGCAAGTTCAGCTTCTTGTCATCTTCTTTGTCGTCGCTTTTGACGCTGGTGAAGAGAGAGAAAGAGCTTCCAATTTCCTGCACGTTTCGCCCACCAGCAATTGTCGTAGTCGTTTGTAATCGTTAAAAATGACAGCATTATGTTGTAAGTTAAGCCTTCTACTTGCTACCAGCCTTTCTCGAGCCGATGTATCGCTCCCCAATGGGTTCAAATTTATGATGAAAGCGAAGGCGAGGGAGATGCGGACCACGGAACATGGATAACCGGTGAACGGCGACTGAAGGAGTGTTTTTTTTTTTTTTGGCAAACGGATGGATGAATTTTGCAATCCTTTGCCTCCATTGCTTAGCATTCTGTGCGCCAAAAGGTTAAAGGTTTTCACTCGGTTCCACAGAATGGCAGAAGGATACGGTGGCGCAGGGTGAACAGGATACACTTTGTGGAGACAATGGTCGCGCACGCGGTGGCCATTTGAAATTGTGCCCGAAAGCAAGCACGCAAAAGGCCCGCGGCAACGTTTGCCCTTAACGAACTGTGGTTGTAATGGAGAGTGTTTCGTCTTTTCGAGGAATGAATTCGTGTTTTTGTTATGCTGGCAGCATTTTTTTTGTGTAATATGTTAGGTTCGCTCCCCCCGAGGGGTCCAGTTCGTTTATTGGAAACGGTCTTTCGATTTTGGAATATTCTTTCCTCATATTAAAAGCATTTCGAATAGAGCGGCAAGAGCGGCTGAGCTGATAATAAGAAGCAACATGTTGAATGCTTTTTATCAAGAATTCTTAAGGCCAAGGAGCATATTTCATCGGTCCATTATCTGGATTAGCAATACTTTGATTTGTTTCTAATGTTAAATGCCTGAACTTAATCACTTCTTCTGGTCTCCTTCCATGACATTCATTAGCAAACTGTACATAAATGTCTTGCAAAAGTGACAACGACTTATCGCTCGAAAGAAGGGCCGCCATCACATCATGAATGCGTTATGAGCGAGTGTATCATTGCTTAGTGCTGCAACCAGTGCGATGATCTACATCACAATGATGCATTCCTCTAAACCCCAGGATCAAATCTACATCCAAAGGGTGATGAAATGTAATACCCCAAGCTAATGCTTTGCATTGGTTGGTCCTGGGAACACAACCGGATGCTGTTAGTACGACACCGAGGCTAGAAGCTGTCATCCAAAAATGTAAATTACATTCTGCCTTCCCTCATGTGGTGTAGTGAAGCCATAAAGCCACTAGCTTTTCGGTAACTAGCACCTCCAGTCATCACCAACAACATGAGTGAGAACAAATCTACTCAACGAAACTGTTGCCTTGCCGCTTAGCGCCAACAATGTACACAATTTCAAGTGCATAACTCTGATCCCGGTGCCAATTTATGTAGAAGCATTCCCTACATCAGCTCGTTGGTGCATCCAGAGGGTCTTTGCGCATCACCCTGTCTGTCATGGGTGTACAGTGCCCCTCTGCATAGTAAACGGGACATGCTGCGCATGCTGGGATGCTCCGGCTATTGTTTGATTACTGGCAGGCGAACGGCGAGTGCATGCTGTGCACGTGAGCAAAGTAGACATAGACGGGGATCCCCTTGGTCTCTTTTGCATCGTTGGGAAGTTTGTGCGAAATTGAAATTTTGCTTTCAAAGCACTCGGTCGCTGTGTGTGTTTGGTGTGTCCATAAGTGTCTAGCAAGTTCCGCCCAAGCTGCCCAGCGTGTGAAGTGAGTGAAGGCACAAGAAGTGAAAAATACATCCCCAGACACAACAAAGAACAGTAGCAGGCAGCAGCAGCAGCGGCAGCAGCCACATCGGAAGGTCGGTTGTTTCCGGTTGAAGTTGCAGCACCAGCGCCACAAAATTTCCATATTGCACTTCCTGTGGTGTGCACGAACGGTAAGGACGAACCCGGATGCTGGAGCGACCCGGTTAACCGTACGTACTTTGCCTGCAGTCTGCTGCTGCCCATGATGTGTCCGTTGATGTGAGCGTGAGCACGAAAAACAGGCGTGAAAATGAGTATCTTCATTAAGGGTTTTTTTTGCTGAACATACGCGTGTGTATGTGTGAGTCTGTAGTACGAAAATCCTTTATTATAAAGCAATAAGCTTTTGTAGCGCCGTGGCTTGGGGCACCAAACTATGTTAAGAGTAATTTGATAAGATCGTCGCTCCTCTCACTGGCCTAGTCCATGCCCTGGTGCTGGTTGCTGGTTTTAGAATCACTTCAGCTCTTTCCAGTTCGGTAACATATTTTTGCAACGTGAACTCATAGTTCATGTGCGCGGCACTCTGGGAAGCAATGCGAAGAAAATTCCGTTCCGTGCTGAGCAGAGAATGGCTTTCAGTGACCCACTAGGGCATAGAACCGCGAAAACATGATGATGATGATGGCGAAGCAAATGATGCGTGCACTGCTGTAATAATTGAAAGAGGCACCAAGGCTCACTCTATCTGGATGCAAGTGCTTTTCACTGCATTTTATTGCCATCTATAATGAGCGTTTAGCGCAGGAAGCGTGTGTTCGATCAATGCGCTTTTCGGCATTACAGCATGACATGCTGCCTTCTAGCAGGGCCTGGCTCATGAACTGAACATTTGAAATCAATTTCTTAGAAAAGGGGAAAACGTTATAAACAATCATAGAATAATTTGTTTTCTATTTTTAAATGAGATATTCTATATGCTGTTGAAATATGTTTTTATATTTTTAAAAATCAAATCTGTAAAAATGATGAGACAGATTGGGAATCTCTATTTTGCATGAATATGATTTTTAAATTCGAAAAGAATAACGAGAGTATATAATTTTATTCATACATCTTCAAACTGATGTATTAATTTAGTAGAGTATAAGGAATGCTATAGATTCTCTTCTTTTCACATTGAATTTTCCCCAAAAACGACCTTCGCTTTAATGTTGTCATACGTTCTTTGGCCTTTCCATGACTCGTCGTCGCCCCGTCAATTTCCCACGCGTAGCGAACATAAAGCGTAATGTTTATAACACATTTACGCGCAAAACGTTGCTCTCCGCTCTCTCCATCCCTCATGAAAAATGGCACGCCAACCGTGAGGACGCATCTCGAGAACGGTTGTGTTCCCTTTTGCTTCCAAATGGGAGACCGGAGACTAATTCGAGCCGGCCGGTTCCCATTGGGGCTACAAATTTCCGTTTTGAATGGGGAGGACATTCTTTTGGAGGCGTGAATTCACTTGTCACCACTACGTTTGCTCTTCTCGTTCGTTGAAACGAAAAGATATTGATAAAATCATTAGAAAAGTTCCTTTTGCGTTGTTTTTGTTTTCAATCAGCTTCCAACGAACCGTAACCAAGGCGGGAGGGGGAAAGGTCGGAGAGGTTGTGTTGCTTCAGAACTTCAGAACCGGAAACGCGGGAACGGGTTCCCCATGGGAACGGCTTCTAGCGTTTGTTCATTCGATCCTCCTCTAGCCCTAGCTCGGGGGAAAGTTTATTACAAAACGGCGCGTGTGTGTCTGTGGGTGTAACCGGAAAAGTCTTTTCGCCGGGCCGGGCGCATGCACGATCCCGTGGGAACTTTATTGAATCACAGCAAGCTGATGGCGAGGATCAGTTGATGCGACAGGCGAGCTCCGCACAAACGGGCAAGCACATCAACTAGGGCACAACCAGGGTGTTGTTGTGGGGTTTTTTTTCGAAAAAAAACTTTCAAACCACCGCAACCTCCACACACCCTTTCCTGTGGGTCGTAGTTCTGTGGCCCAGAAAGGTTATAAATTGCGCCGACCTCTAGCGTAGGGTAATTGCATTTTGGTTTCGCTTTGGTTTTGTGATGCGTACCGCGGTGTACCCCGGAGTGAAGGGATTTTGATACTCGTTTTTGCATACTTTCCCCGTTCCCCGACGCACTGCCGACCGAGTCGACATCGAAAAAAGGAGAAGAGTTTCATTGTAGTCCTTTTCTCCTCCTCGCTTCACTTATGCGGAAGGAGACGCGAGGTGTATCGGTGTAATTGGTCCATCCTCAGTATCACCGTCGGTGTTGCGGTTCCGTAACTAACCGAAGGAAACTTCATCACCGAAACACAGTTCCCGTTGGTTGGTGGCCACAGGACGAGCTAGCGGACCAGGTAATTGGATTTGCACGCAAAGAAAGCATCCAGCGCCGGGGAGTTGAGGGACAAATGCTATGGCGTGGAATAAACCTATGGGCCGCCATTTTTTTTCTCTTTTTTTTATAGGATAGATAATGCTCCCGCGTGCACGAAGCTGGTTCGATGCGCAGCGAACTTCATTAAAAGTTTTCCCCATTTGGCGCTACATATCGTATGTTGCCTCATTAAGGGAATGTTTTATGTGGCGCGTTGTTGTAGCTAGCATCCGTTGATGTCGTTTTGCAGAGTTTGGAGTGGAAATAGCATATTCTGCAAATGCTTCCAGATATCTTTATTGCTTCTGCGGATTTTATTAAATCCCCTCTTTAAGCAAAATAACAAAACGACAAGCCATTATCTTCCTCGTAACCCGTGTAGCTCGCGAATAAGTTCATCCTGTCCGCGAATTCGCTTTTCATGGCCTCAATTCCATGGCCCCGCCAGGAGCGAAGCCATTTTTTGTTCCCTGTCTGTCTGGCCTTCTCCTTGGAAAGACTGCATTCGATCGCGTGTTGCTTACCGATTAACCCACTTCTGCCCGCTACCTGCCACAGTTTGGCCTTCCAGAACTCATTCCCTTTGGGCTTCGGGAGTTCCGGAGGCACTTTGTTCGCGTGTCCCGTTGCTTGTTTCGTTGGGGGCGCGGAGGGTTCGTTCGTTGTGGTACCTGCGGTCACATTAGGGGGTCGGTTGGGATGGTGATACTGCAACAAAAAAGGAGCTGGTGGTGCTGGTGGGTGGAAGTAGCAGCAGCGCGAGTGTAAACAATTTATTGCATCCTTGCAACATGCCTTTGAGTTCCGGAGTTCCGGCACCTCTCACTCCTTTCGCGCTGGCAACAAAATACCTTGACCTGTCTGCTTCAAACGTCCCACGACCACGGCTTAGCCTCGTTTTGGGAGCGTGATAAAATTCCTGGAACCGATATGACCTTCCAGAGAGAGCGAGAGAGAAAGAGAGACCGTTCCAGAAGCAGATGGAAATGGAAAGGCTGAAAACCCGGAACGGGTAGTAGGATAAAAATACTCAACCCCACCCCAACAAAGCGACAGGAAGCGCTATTTTTGGGTCATGGTTAAATGCGCCAAGGGTCCAAGGATACGTGGCCTAGCCATGATTAGATCGCCTGCTTCTCGTCAGCTCGTGTGCTACGAGTGTTTTGCCGTCCGAACCGGAAAGCGATTAAAGGGCTCTTCGTCCCCCGCCCCAGAGTTCCGAGATCCGAGTCGGATAAACGATTTGCTGTGTTTCACACGCTCTCACGCTTCGTTGTCCATTATCTTCCTGTCAGCGGATATCTTTTCTCTTTTCTCTGCCGTCCCGCTCTGTGCATCGATTGTTTCAAAAGAATGATACCACTTAAGGGGTGAACTGTGGCCGCGCTACTCACATGTCGAGACACGGACACACTGCTTCATGATCCTGGCTCGTGCTCAGCTGCAGAGCCGAGAGACAGACGGAATGTGATGATGTTCGTTGCTTCGTTTGCTCAATCTTGTTCGTTCGGTTGCGGTATCACCGTGATGGTGACGAGGTGACCACCAGGGAGAGGATAGACTGCGATAAGCGATGGTGAAGCTATTCGCTTAATTATAATTCCCAGGTTTCTTGTAGGGGTGTTCTGTTTGTTATCCTTTTCTCTTGGGTTCATTTTTTCTGTGAAAAGTGTGTTGTTTGTTGTCCACTTTCGCTCGCAGAGTTTAATTTATTTGAAAGCAAACGCTTTGACACAATCATTTTCCCGTTTCTTATCCTTTTCTTATCATCCTTGTGGTACACCTCTGGTTGACCTCCATTAGAAGCTATTCTGTAATCCTTTACTATGCGATGCTTCACTCACTTTAATCCTGGACGACCAAAGGTCACTGGTTCTAAGTTCTCGCAGCATTCCTTTAGAACCATCGACCAACTTCCCAAGGGAATAATTAATCCAACTCCAGCAAACTCAACCCCTTTTCCCCTTTTCAAACCGATCCTTCGTTACAGACGACAGAACCGCCTCACCGTGCACCGATTACAAGCGTCTTGTTCAAACGTCACTCTCAATTTGCAAACTCTCTTGATCGACCATAATCGCTCCCGACCACACTCACCGCCTCTCGAGTGCGCTGTTTCCGCATCCCGTCGCAACATAAACAACCCCGTCGCCTCCGTCACCGCAGCATCCAAACCAAATGTCAAATATCACGCTGGAAAATCAATAACCGGCGTAACTGCCGGCGTAACTTTCCGTAAAGCCCGAAACTAAGCGTGTCTTGTCTTGTGATTGGACATCATTTATTTGCGATGATTGGGCTCATCTCGTGCCACACCAGCAGCAGCAGCAGCACCGGATTGATGGCAAGAGGAGCGAAGCAGAAGCGCTAATGTTTACCTCTTCGAGACCGCGCTCGCTCGCTCGTAATTAACACATTCTCCTGGCCAAATGTTTGCCGTCGTGCCAGTGGTCTGTGGCTGGCATAAGCTGTCCGTGTTGGTGCTGGTGGTGGTTTGGGAATTATGCGTTCGACCACATCCCTCGGGAGGGGCGCTTTGGCGCGCTCTGGCTTCTCGCTTACGTTTGCAGAAAGCCAGACCTCATCGTGTCATTTCGTTGGCAATTAATCTCCTTCTTTGCCCCTTGACTGTCTGCCAATTCAATGGTTGTATTGCCGTCTGTTGGATGGTCTCTCACGAGAATGGAAAGTTTGATCGCGCTGCTACTGTTTGGTCAAATCGAACACGATGCGATTGAGACGCTTTTTCGGACGTCGGATCAATAAAATCGGCTTTGAGTTGGGATCCGGGATACCCGAGGACCACTGTCAGTTCTAGGGCAGTTATTTGGATTTGTCATGCCGTGTGGACCAAGGATATCGTGACGCACGAGAGAGACAGGGATCCTCTGGACTGGAAGGATGCTAATTTATTGATTTCGCTTCTCTCTCTCTTTGTGTCTCTCGCCTGATGGCACTGCCATTCAAGCAGCCAGTGAGCTAATGCCATTAATTGACCGAAGCGCAGCTTTGTTCCAAAGTTAGAGGGCATCTCGCTTGGATGCTTCCTTTTCTTTGGCCTCCGATGGAGGCGCCTGGTTTGACTCCGATGGAGGCGCCTAGTGCTTCACCATCCAGACCGGATTCCCTTCCCACGCAACTCCATTGACGAACAACGAATGGCTCTTAAAACTCCCGCGATATCTTTTGGGCCAATTAAAATCCTTCCAGTAGCGCATCCTTTAGCGCGCGCGCGCGTCCAGCATAATTGTGTCTGCGGCTAATGCGGACCCTTTCGCAGCGGTGCGAACACCTGCGGCTGATCGTAGTCTGGCATTTTGGGTTGACATTAAAGGAAGGAGGCCATAACCGACATTCGGCAATTAGTGCGGGGCAGCCGGAACGGGCCACGGCCATGCTCGTTAGAGATGATTGATTTTGTTGGAATTAATTCACTTTAACCATCGCGCCCAGTGTTTTGGTTGATTTGAGACCACTTGTCCAGGAACCAATGTCCTCCTGTCCTGGGTGGAGCCTCCTCGGAGATGCGTATTGCCATTGATCAACGGATCAGGTCCGTGATTGCGCATTTCCATCACGTTTACGGCCCACAGTGGGGTTTGGACCATAATTTGGCGCTCCGTGGGCGCTCAGCCGGTTGCTTCGGTTTGAATAGTAAACACGTGCCTGCGTGTACATTGGCCAGGTACCGTGATTGTGTCAGCCAGTGAGGGAGCATCATCGAGGACAGCGTACGATGCCGATGACGTACCATCTTCCAGAGGAGTCGAGGCGAGCGAGCACCCCCGGGGATGATTAATATTCCGTCGGGGATGTTGAATGGTTTTCTCGCTAGATTTCGTGGCAATTTTTTCGTCGCCGTACAGGAAATGAATCAATTGCAGATACAAGTAGAGAGAGAGAGAGAGAGAGAGAGAGAGAGAAAGAGAGAGAGAGAGAGAGCTGCCTTGTAGCACCTGAGCTCTGGTGCGCTGTTGTGCTTATGATGATGTTAGGTCTGCAGGAAATGTCCTTTTCCTTCCCATGACACGTTGTTTGTTATCAGCATCATGGCCTTACCGATGTAATCGTATCGTACAGAGTGGCGCAGTAGGTGTTGAAGATACAAATTGAGATTTCATGCTGCTTGATCATTCGTTGTGCGTTCGGGTTTTGTGAATGGAATTCCATTTCCTTGCGTCTTCTTCTCGCGAAGATGCTGACGTCTTAGCGACGATTATGCAAAGTGAAAATCATCAGCAATGTATTATCTAAAACAACTATTGACGCACCAGTTATCCGGATCGAGCGAGATTCCCTTTAATGCTCTGTTTGCCATTTACACTTAAAGCGTAAGCCATAACTGCACTGCAAACGAGTGGTATAAGCACGCATAATCCTTGCGTTACCTTCCGTTAAGAGGGCGTGAAAGTGATTTCTTCGAACCTGTTTCCATTCCCATCGCAGGCCAATTTGCAAAAACGATTCCAAGAGAACCGGAAAGAAAGAAAAAGAGAGAAAGAACGAGAGTAACCAAACAAATCTTGGTAATCGATTAATCTTCCTCTTCCTCGGTGCTTCGCGTAAGTTCTCGTAGCCATAATGCTTCGGAACACTGAAGTGGCAAAATGGTGCAGAATAAACACACGCCTGCCGGGCCAAGGACAGGATGGCCAAGCCGTAAGTCCGTTCAATCCGCCAGTCCGATACCATAAACAACTGGCTGCGAGCCGAACCAAGTGAACCACCGCGGCCAAGAGCTGGTTCCAGCATTTGTGTGCAATCGGAACGTTGCAAATCGTTTTATTGCCGTGGCCGTAACACGGAGTTAGCTAGCCGGGTCTGCTGTGCGCCCGGGATTAATAAATTTCTGCCGCATCACCCTCACAATCCCTTTTGTTGTTTGCGGAGTGGAGCGCGAATGGTAAGCCGCTTAACACGCTTCGCGGTACTTGATGTACGCGACCGGCACGCGGTTCGGGTGTACTTTTGATTAAAACTAAATAAATTATTTTTTACCCCCGCACACTCGCCCATTCTCGCTCTCCCGCTGTGGTAGTGGAGGGCTGCAAAGCAACTCCGGTCGTGTAAATCAATCGGAAAATGTAATTAAAACCCTCCGACGACGACCGTCGACGACGATGCTTCTTCCGCGGGGGAAAAACGGAGATCCCGACAGTTGAGTGATGAAATTTACTGCCGCCCAAAAAGTGTGCCCCACCGTGTGTGCGTGGCCATTAAACTTTGTGCCCGTCATCGATATTTGTTTTACCGTTGGCATTGCGCGTGCTCGCCGCCGGTTGAGCTTGATGATCGCCACTTCACACCAACCGCCGTACGCTTGCCGCACGATGGGACTGGCGATGGAAATTTGATTACTGTCCTGTCCTGTCTTGTCCATCCAGGTCCCAGGCACCAGGCAGACACCAGTCCATGGTGTTCATCAGTAATATCTCGTCGTCTGTCACCGTCCGGAAGCGAGGAGCACATCGGAAACCACGCTCTGCTTCTGCTTCTCCGGGTGCCGCACAGGAAGACTTTATTTAATTTGATTCTCTCACTGTCACTTGGTTGCTGTCGCAGTCGTTTGGTGCAAAAATCATCGTGTTTTGTTGCTAAACGAAACGAAAAAGAATCGTCAGTAAAAGCGTCTCTCGGGGGTTAAAGTGTTTACCTTGTTAAATTGTAAATTTACCTTGTTAAATTGCAGGAAGTGGGAAATATGTTTTCATTATGCCAGCATCCTGCTGGAATGTGCTGGAAAAATTCCTTCGATTAAAGGTGTTTACATTATTAAAATATGTTATTTTTCATTTTAAACTTACCATGTGTTCACAGAATTATCTTACCTAATCTTATTATCCTATCAGGTGTTACTACTACTATGAATCTTACATACATTTGCACCATCTCGTCTTTTTTCTTCTACAAAGTTCATTATTAGCATGCTTCCATGAACTGAATGTGCTTCCAGATCGTTCTTCCTCACGTACGGAGTCAGATATCCTTCTGAATGAACTCCTCGATCGCGGTAGAGATTCAGTAGGTTCATGTTCCCGACAACTTCGAACTGTTTGTTAAATAGTTACGTCACTACGAACACAGTATTCACAATTATCAAAAATTATTTCACTTAAAGAATCCAACAATTAGTACTTTGCAATACTTGTCATTATTTTTAAGGAAGAAAATTATATCTACTGTAAAAATGTTAACTGACCGCGATTAACAGAACTATAAACCACTGTTAAACGTCGTACGAACGTCTGAACTGATCAAAAGGCAACGAGACAATGCTCAATGCTAGCCTTTCGCTGCGGCATGTGTGACCGTTCGTGGACTACCCCTCATTTAATGTGCTTCAATTTTTCTTATCTACTCTTTCATCCATCATTTTCTCTCTCTCTCTCTCTCTCTCTCTCTCTCTCTCTCTCTCTCTCTCTCTCTCTGTCACTCGTTCCCTCGCTCTTTCCGTGTGTGTTTAACTTGCAGCTTACTTCACGCATGGCAGAAGCAGGTTAAGCTCACCGCTCAACGATGAGCTGTGCCGACCGACTCGAAAGAGGATGCGCAAGCTGAGTGCAACCGCTCAAGCAACCGCTACAACGGTACTAATAAGGGAGGAGGAGGTTGTGTATCGCCCATTGGG
>NC_064878.1:8357500-8372500 GCF_943734665.1 Anopheles aquasalis | reverse complement strand
GCTGAAGATCGTGGCCACGAACCAACGGCGGCAAGCCAGATCGGCGTGGCCAGGCAAGGCCAGGTGGTTCAGTGCAGTTCCGTCCGGGTCCGGTTGCGGGTGCGGATCCTCTCGAAGGCCGAATACGATTTGATACGAAATTTTGTTTCGATTTTATCCCGCGATTGATTTCGAATATCTATTATATCCAGCCCCCCCCCCCCCCCCCCGCCCCTCTCTCTACATCCTTCGTGTCTCCCGCTCTCTTCTTTCCTTCCCTTTCTTTCCTTTCCGTCGTTCCCTGTGAAAGTTCTATTGCGAATCTATCTTCGAACCGATCAACCTTCTCGCCGATGCCCCCCGATGCATCGGTTTTGTGATGAAGTTTTGTGACGTTTGCTAGCGGTGGTGATTGCTCTGTGTGCGCAGTTGTGTTCGTTTGTATCATTTGAAAGTGCCTGGAAAGCCTTGTCAACTCCAGTTGATCCTGCCGATCCACCATTTGTGCCACCATCGTTCCGCTTCCTAGTACGAACGAAGCGGCAAACGAGCAGTGTAGAGAGTGAAGAGGAAGAGAAAGAGAGAAAGAGTGACAGTGTTGACGAGCGAGTCCTGCGCGAACAGTGTCCAGAATCATCCCACAGATGCAGTACCGCGTCCCGGAGGTGTCGGTGAACGGTGGCTTCGTTGGTGGTGCCGGTGGCCGCAGTCGCTCGAAGAACCAGCGTGGAAAGGCATGCCAGCGATATAAGTAACGATATGCTCTCATACACATAGCGGATACATATAGAGATTTCCTTTCGCGATCAATGCTGAAAATGTAGATAATGATCCATATCGGAGAAGATTGCAACGTGGCGAAAGGTCACCTTTGGCCAAGTGGTGGCCCCGAGGGCATTATATACCCTCCAGACCACTCTAATCTTATCTCTCTGCTCGTAGCCAAGAAGACTGGCGACTTGGTGAACGATGATTATGTTAATTCGATGCCATCCTGCTGCTCATTAGCTGATCAGTCTACTGGGACCGTGGGACCGCCGGAAGGCACACCGCTGCACCGATTAGTGCTGCCAGTAGCGAGGAAATAATGGAACAAATATGCCACACCACGTGACGTGCGGTCGCGCGATGATGACAATATAATTAAAACGAGGCAAAACTGTGCAAAAAGTTATGCAGCGTAGCAGCTGGAATTCATTTGCCAACAAGAAAAATTATGGGGAAGAAAACAGTTTTGCGAGTTCGTGACCTTCGTGTCCGCACGATGCTGGTGCTGGTGGTGGTTAATCTGCTTAAGCTGGTGATGCTGGTGGTTGGGTGGTTATGAATTTTTAATTACAATTACTACACCTCACCCTAGAACCGGGAAGCTGGCTCCCGCATAGAGAGCGCGATGTAGGAGTGTCGTGGCAGCTTGTGTGTTTTGTGGTTTCTGGGAGAACTCCAGCTGCTGCGTAGTAGTTCACCGTTTACCATGTTGAGTTTATGGATTAGCGGCATCATGAAATGGCATTTGTGGACCCTAAAAATTGTCTCACAGGTCATGTGTGATTGCTTGAACTAGAGCTTTAAGGTTTCTCCTCGAAACATCTGCAACTCCTCTCAATATGGGCACAGATCGAGTTACAAGATCGACTTGATCACACTCGACAGGCACACCGTTACAAGCCGACGTGCAAAACCGCCTGTCAAAGCAATTAGCGACGGCTTGTTAGGATCGAAAATATGTGAAAATCCCCAAAGGTTCCCCCCAAAAACATCTCCCCACCGGCCGTATCGGTCTCTGACCAGCCAGCCAACCAGTCAGCTGCCATCACGTGCTTGTCAACCGAGAGCAACGACGCAACGTCCGCCCTAAAAATAGATACCGCGGCACTTGATTGCATTCGCGCTCGGCCCGGAATCCCAACCGGACCAATATATCCGTCCGACAAGGTCAATCAAATCTGTCACTCGATGATGATGGTGGTGCCATCGCCGATGATGGTGTTAAGGCAATGTCCCTCGCGGGTTAAATGAGTTTTCCTTCTGCTGCATGCCCGGCTGGCAAGCGCTTAATCAGATTGAAGGTGACGCGGTTCATCATTTGGAGGCTCAATGCTCTGGGGTAATATCAGTTCGGGTAATTTATGATTGAATCCTCGATCACTTTTTTCCCGCAAATTTCGTCTTCTGTTCGGCTTCAATATTGCATTAGGGATTATGGAGCAGCAACGTTGCTCTCTTTGCTTTGCTCCTACTAATCATATTTATTTCGAGCACAATAAATAATGCAACATGATCCCCTCCGCAGTCGCAGGTCTAGTTGAATGCCTTGTGAACCCGTAGGTGCCGCTCTGCCGAAGGTCGTGCCTCGGGTCAGTGGAAACCCTTTTTTTTTCGAAGCAAACACCAAATAGCTGACCCTTCTCAGATGGTCGGGACGTGTGTGAGTATAGACGTACCCACGCAGCCACGCTAGACATTGAGCTTTTTCGCATCATTTTAACCTTAAATATGCGAGGCAATTGTTTATTTTTCCCGGGCCACGACCACGTCCAATTGGAATTACGTGAGGAGTCGTTCCTTCCGTAACTCCGCATCCTGTTGGATGCTTTTCTCCCAAAAAGGGTAAAGTAACCTTCATTTGGAACCCCATAGTAGCTCCACAGGTGCTCAATTACGTTTCTAAAAGCACGAAAAGGACGCCCGGGCTGCTCGGAACGACGGCTGTTCCCTGTGGTCGATGGTCAGTGCTCGGTCACGAATAATGCACCAGCGATGGGAGTTTGTTGGGGACCATTTTTCAGTTTCTTTTCCAATCTTTTGCTGTCTGGCGGGGGGGTTGGTTTTGGAATGGTTTACATTTTTAATCTTATTTGCAGTGTTTCGTACTCGGTTATTGTCCTTTTTTTCCTTGGAAGTTGGATATAATATTCGCCAAGTGGCAGCACTTGATCGGTGAAGCGAAAAGTCGACGAAATGGCGATGAAGATTGCCACAAAAAACTTGGCGCCGTCCCGCTCCTGGGTATTAGCAGCTCGTAAAATCCTCGTAACTATTTCATGCCACAAGTAGTCTCTCCCCATGGAATCTCCTATGTCTGCGCGCTAAAACCCCCACCGGTCATCATAAAAATCTGCGACAAAACATGGTCTTATCGCTGGCCGAATATAGTTGTACCAAGGTGCGGTTGCTGCTCTCGTCGTCTAGTGTCTGTGCTAGCAACTTTTGCCATGTACTACCGACCAGTAAAAGGTGGTTTGCGGTGGTGGTGCAGCTGCTACCAACGTTGTTGCACACAGGAAGTGAACATCCGGGACCATTCTACCGAGAACGGAACGGATTTGCTTGGTATGCTGGCTGCCGGAAGGTGATAATGTACGGCACTGCCAGCAGTGCACGTGCCTCCAGGTGATATTAAATTCACAACGCCGCAGAGGCTGTTGGTGTTTTGTTTCACCCTTTCTCTCGGTGGACACTCCCTAGCTAGAAGTTCTTATGTGTTCCAAAAAGTGACCAGAACGCCGGTGCCATTCTGTTGCTTCACATTCTGGCGTAGATTCCACACAAAACAAACTACCTTTACCACCAGGGGAAAATCTAACCGGTTGACCGGTTTATGTCCGAATGCACCAGATGATGATAAAGAATGGGAACATACATACATACCCACAGAAACAGGCACCGGTCTCTGGCAACACCGGAAAGGTTCTAGGTATGAGAAACAGATTTTTTTTAACTTGGCTCACTTGTTGAAGAGACAGCCACTTCTTCTCCACTCCTTCCCCTCCCCTTTTTATGATTTATGTCACTGGAATCATACTGGCACCTCGGGACATCGGGGAAAGCGTAAAAAAAGACTCTGTTCCGGATGGTGTAGAATCAGAGAAAGCACTTTCGGCATCCGGATCCGTTTTTACCTTTTTGCGTTTGTGTTCCTCCGCTCTTTCCTTTGTTGATGCTCTATCTCTCTTGGTAGCCTTGGTCTGCATTTCGGACAATGATACTACACCGACCGTGGACCGTCCGTCGTCGTAGCTGGCTGTCCAAATTGTCACCTCAGGGAATAGGGCATTCCATCTCGTCGAGATCGAGCTCGCTGTTGCACATTTTTTGGTACCTCGAGGCAGTTCTTCTTTTGCTTATATAGCTCTCCAATTTGGAGTGTCACTCCATGCTTTTATATCTTTCATTTTGTTTTGTTTTTGTTTATCAAATAGTGTTTCTATACGCAAAATTCTACAGCATCTCGTTCGCAAGTTATAAAATGCTTTTCCGAAAAAAGCTTTTCTGCAAGAAACTCTCTAAGATCATAAGATGCCCCAATTGCTTCACCCTTTTCCTCGTGGCTGCAATTATCTAAATTAATTTCTCGCCATTTCGAAGGCGTCTCGCTAGTGTGCAGATGATATGTTTCGCATATCAACCTCGAACCCCGAACCGAGTCGCGATACGTGCTCTGTCAACATTTATTGTTGTACCTCGCTTTCCAAGCCAGCGACGTGCCGGGCACCGTAGCCAGATCACATCGCCAGCCCCTCTGGGAACGAACACGTTATCTATGGTGACACATTCCAAGGTTTCGTTTGGGGGGGGGGGGGGGGGGGGCGTGCGGGAGTGGGAGTGGTGGTTTCGTATGTTCTTGTGTTCTACATCGCGTGCTGTGTTTTTTTCGCAAACTTTCCACGTTTTCTTACTTAATTTGATCGTTGTCGTTGCAGAAATGGGTTGACCTTGGTCTGCGGCTTGTCTCCCTGTTTGCCCTGCATCTCTGGCTTCTGCCGCTGATTGTTTAGGATTGTGTTTGATACTGATTGTGGCGCTAGTGTGCGTTGATTACGTGTGTATTCTATTGGGGTGCTCCTCAATTCGCTTATCAGTCAGTCAGTCAGTCTGTGAGCGTACCGTGGTGTGTGTTGGTTGTTGGGCTAGACAATAAACCATATTTTTTACCCCTTCAACCCCCCTCCCGGGTACATACCATTAAGGAACGGATTCGCACATTCTCCCACACTCCGCCTACACTTCACACTGCATCTCAACAGCGTGACCATAATAATAAGTGCATTATAAATACGTGACATCATCATGTTCGCCAGCTGTTTACGGGAAATTATCTTTCCCCCGTTTAGCGCTCGGCACCGGTGGAACGTGAGGAGTCATTAGCTCAAGCTGGCCTTTGGGCTTTATTCCTGGCCTTCCGCTCTAGCATCCGCATGCACGTCGCTGTCGCTTCTGCGGTGCCCTCCAGACATTCACTCCAAGAGATTCTTATGACGATCACTCGTTGCCTGGTGCTCTACGCTGCGCAAGTGTTTGTCAAGCGTTTGTGAAGCTTTAGAAGTGGATTTAGTAGCGGAGGAGAAAAGGCTCCGGTCTGGTCCACTTACCGCCACACAATGTTGCAGGAGTGTGTGTGGTGTACACCGTGCGTCGAACGTAGACGAACTTTCGAGCTTCCTGTATTGATCCACTAATGCCCTAAGGTGTAGAACGATGTTTATGCGTTTGTTTTTTATCGAAAAAACATGGAAATTCATAAATAATAGCGAATACGGTCCATTTCAAGTATTTTTGTCACTTGTTTCAGAACAAAATCCTTTAAGCTTCGGAAGTTTCAAGTTCGGTTTTTTTTTAATGTTTATAATTGCCAGATCCCAGAGATGATAATGCAAAGCTGAAATTGTGTGTTTTTTACAAATTCATTTAAAAAACAATACTCTTCGTTATGATAATTATGTTTTTGGAAGGGAAAAATTGAGATTTTCCGAGCAATTCAAGAAAAGTTGCTCGTTGCAGTCTACTTTTATACTATTAGCTACTGTTCACTCCAACCACCCGTGATTGGCATTTAAGACAGACGTCTTTATCCGTTAGTGCGGCTTGTTGTTTGTGAAGCACAAGAAGAGGCCTAATTGGCGCACTGACTAGGAATGTTTCAATCAAAGACCAACGAGTCTAAAACAACAAAAACGAATAACGGCCATCACTCGGCACCGAGCACACGCATGTGTGTATAATGCCGAGTTGTTTTTGAAAATATATATTTTAGAAAGTTCGCAAACACACATTCACTCCCCTGCGCTCACACATTACTGCCCATTCGCGCAGCTAATGATGGTTGATTACCTTTCAATACTACGATCGACGTCCGACGCCGAAGCCAGCTCCGGTATTGGCGTTTTAGGGTTTTCGAAACATTGTTACTGATTGCGCCCAGCCAGCAGCCAGCAATGCGTAACAGCAACAACAACAACAACAACAGCGCAATATAATAGCACCAAACGACGAGCGGTTATTAGTTGATGGTATTAATTACGGTACTCCGGCCGCTACCGAAGGTAATGATCGAACCGCGGAATCCGCGTATCCTCTCTAAGCTTCGCTTTCGGAAGAAGCCCTTCACCAAATAATGAAGCTGTGAGCTTACCTAACATCTGCCGAATCCGAATTCGAATGGAATGGAGGGGGATGATAATGTTTTCTTCCCACACACCTGTGTCCAACTGGGCGATCTTCCTTTCTGGGTGCTTTTTGGTGCCAAGTGCGAAGTCATGATCATGAGATGATCATCGAACGCACCAAGTACGGCATGGATTCCGAACGATGGATACCAAGATACCGTTTTCAAGACGTAAAGTGCTGCTCATGCTTGTAATTAAATGTAAACAAGCGCAATGAGCACTCGGTAAGCACGTTCTCGCTGCCAGATGCTGGTACCCCGGTCCCACGCACACACATCTGTTCCCTGATGAAGATGCTGCTTGGCGTGCATTATGGTTTTCCGATACTTTGGTTCCTATCTCATCAGCACCATTCTCTAGTGGCGTTCCTCTTCCTATTGTTCCTTTCTTCCATCTCTCGCTGTCGGGGTGTTAAAACTCCAGCTAAAGAGCGTCTTGACGGATTTTTCTCGCATTTTTCTTAAAGAATTCAATTCCATCATTTCCACAGTTTTATTGGACCGTTTATGCTCGTCGCTCCGTCCGTCGCTGAAAGTGTGCCAACAGCTGCTAATGCCTTCATCTTGCTGCTTCTATGTTGAGCCAACAAAACAAAAACAAACAGATGAAAACTATATAAAAAAAACGATGATACCAACCCATCTCACCCTCATCCAAGACAGTTTTCGGTTTATCTTGAAAAGATCTCGGCTCTGAAATCGAGAGATCGTTGGAGGAGACTGTGCCACACGGACGGAACCTTTGACCGCCTCCGGGCGACGACGACGACGACGACGAATTTTATTTCGTCTGTTCCAACCTCATTTTCAGCTTGGCCTGTGCTGATGCTTTTACACCATTCCACCCCAGGGGGGGAGGGTAGGAGGTGATGATTTATGTTGTATTTATAAACTGCACCCGGGACCGCACACGACAGACGGAAGTTGGAATGGGCTCGGCGCGAATTGCTTCTTTCTTCTTGGTTTGTTTCGCCAATCGCACAACACTCTCTGTCGGTCGTCGGACTGACCTAGAACGGGTGCTGCCAGTAGGTTGGTTGCAGCATTTTTTTCCATCTATTCCTTACATTCATTGACCCACGGAAAATGCAGCACCGAGCACCGAGATCTCCTTTTGCTTACTCCTATCTTGGGATGATAAAATATGTATTGCCCAACCAACCAGAAGCAGAAGTGGAGTTGGGCCGCACGGAAGCGGATTATTAAGGTCACCGCGTGGTGCGTTCAGCGTGCTCATCATCGTCATCGTCATTGCAATCATTTTAGCTAAGGAGGAAGAGGAAGGACACAGTAAACCCGTCTTGGTTTTTTTTTTTCTCTGTTTGTTGGTACCACAGCAGTTTTCATTTCATTTTTCCTGTTTCCATATCCCGTCGAAATGATGGTGGCCCTTGGTGGCCGCTGGATTGGAAAAGTCGTAAATATGATGGCGCACTGATGAGCGCAACGCACGCGAGACGAGTGATGGGGTGCGCCGCGCGTTGCATACTTAATGCAGTAAATGGGTTTGGCGCTGCTGATGAAATATAAATGTGACGCTCCAGCTGCTGCGGCTGTGCCGAAGCACAGTGGGGAGCCAACGCAACTTGCGCAGCTTCACGGGAATTAATCACGGAAAGTCCTAGAAAAGTTCAGCAAAGAACATCGCGTTGGCGTTGATTCATTTAGCGGATGGAGAGGATTGTTGAAGTGCAGCAACACCTCAAAAGAAACTCAAGTGATTTCCACTGACAGGACATCGAGTTCGGCATGGACTTCGATCTGGAATATTCGATCCTACGGAACCAGGATACCTTTCTTCAGTTCTGGAAAATGGACACTCAGGATCTTGGGACCTGCGATCTAATGTTATCATCTCATCAGACTCAACTGTTAATTCTATCAATCGCGCGTCCTTGCTAATGTTACTCATGCCTTTTTTTTAATCCTCGTCGCGCTTGAAGACCTTCCGATTCGCTGGTACACTGGTGGACAACTGGAGAAACATGTCTTCCGACGTCTTAAGAACAAAAAACACGATGTTCTACACGTTCCGGATTTCCAGAACAGGGGAGGGCAAATGGGCAAATAGCTTCACCATTAACCACCCCGGTCCCGGTGATACTTTCTCCTCTTTCGCATCCCCCATTTCCAACCCCAACTTTTCCATTGGTCCCGTGGAACCGGCGTACGGCGAAGTACCGCACCGCGTTCCGCCTGGATTCGTTTCATTTCGTTTCCGTTCCGCTTCATTTCAGACGGAAAAAAGTGGAAGGAAAAACGGCAGCACCCCACTCGTCGTCGGCGACGTTGGCGTCGGTGACCCATGATGACGATGGCCACGACGCGACGCACAATCGGCTGGCCGCTGTGCGCTGCTGTTTGCTTGTTGTGCCATTGTGTTGTTGTTGTTTTGTTGGTTCACGTTGGTGGTGTATGTTTTGTGAACCCCCTCAACCCCCAACCCAGTCATACGACACTGACCGATATTTGGATCGTCACCTCTCGCGGTACCTACCTCAAGCTGATGACCGGTCGCTAGACACCGAAGTATGGGATCGCGATGGCATAAAAGAGGGAAATTTTATAACCTGACCGAGTGCCGAGTGGTAAAAGTTTTCAAATTAGAAAACACGAAGATGCTCCACTCCGTGTACTCCGTCACAACGTTAGAAACACTTTTCATTGTCACTCTCCTCGTGTATGTGTTTTTCTTCATTTTATGATTGCAATTAGTGTTGCTCCGGTGCCCTTTCGATTAAACAGACGGCAAGCGGAAGTGTAGTGTTCGATTGTGTTTTTTCTCCCCCGATTGTTTCGTTTTGCAGCATCATCTCGTCGTCGTCGTTGGACAATTGTTGCAACCAGCTGCCTGCCCCCTCTCCATTGTCTACCCTGTCTGCTGTTGGCGAGTTTTGCAATTTCGAACCCAATTTCATCCGGAGCTCAATGGTGATGGTTTTACCGATTGGATGGAACCCGGATTGGATAGATTTGCAATCGATGCAGATCGAGATCGAAGAGTTGCGCGATTATACGATGCCATCGAGGATGCATAGTTAATTTATGCTCGTTGGCCCCGTGCTTCTATGTTGCATTTTTGTAGCCAAACCGTGCTGTTGACCTCGATTCAACAGTGCACACTAGGGTGAAAGGCATCGGTTACGCTTCGATGATACCGTTGTGTGGCTACATATTTCGACCGTTCTCGCTCAGGCGTACTGCTCTGCAATGATGAATGTTTGTTTTGTCGCAATAATTTAGTAATTAATTCACTGTTAACGTAGTGCAATAATTCCTGAACAATACGCGCTTTAATTCGTCTATCATGGCTGCAATGTCTAACGCTGCAAATCAAAAGCATAAATCACGTTTCGTTCGAAGGGATTCAGAGAATGCGTTTCCGCCTGCATGCCGCAGCACCAAGCGTGAGCGTAATCGATCAATCGCTAATTTATGTTCAATTGCGCTGGCGTGGCGCTCCCGTTCACTGATTCCGCCAGTCCCGTGGCATTCAATAAGCAGCTTAGCACTCCCATCTACTCTTGCCACAGCACGTCACGCGACTTCGCGGCTTGGATCGCGAACCTTGCAAGACCTCGTTGTGGAATTCGTATCTTCGTATTTCATTATCACAATTCACGATCCGGCACCACCGCTGCGTGGCCTTGTCGTGGCGTTGTTTGACATGATTGTGATTTGTGCAAAATGCATCAGCATCCACCACGACAGCAGCAGCAGCAGCAGCAGCGGAAGGAGCTTCACGACAATAGCTGCATTATGCGGTGGCATTTGGTGTTGAATGATAGATTCCAGCAACCACACTCCGGATGGCTATCGAACGGTGGAGAGCAATCGTTGCGCGGAAAATGATTTAAATGCGCAAATAATTAAGTTGAACAGAGACCGTTTACCATGTCCTTTGTCCATCGAGACAGCTACCGTTGAAAGTAAAGAGTGATGTTCGAGAACAGTCGATTGAAAAGCATTTAATGCATTGTTCCGATAATCAGTCGTGGCTGCTGATGCGAAATGGAACATTGGATTGCCATTTGATTGTTTGCTTAATACCTGATGGCACTCCTCTTCTCTTACGGTTAGATAACGGCGACGTCATCGATAGCACCATGAATGAGAGAAACCGCAAACCACATACGCGGACAATACGAAATCAATTATCACCACACCATCATGAGGCCGCTAGCATATTATGCTGAGCTGCATACATCTCCCCCATCGACATCTACTGTAGCAGCTTTTTCGTTTAACGAATTTTGCGACGCCCACACCACACGCGAACAGCGAAATTTCCTCGTGACCGCATAATGGAGCATCGCACTGTGCACGATTGAACGATTTATAACGTACGACCGTACGGTTTCGGTTTCGCTGGCGTTCCACGCTCGACCCTCGATTGTTTCTCGGGATCACGTGAAACCGTCTGTGTGCGTCAGCAGTGTTTCCGGTGCATTCCAGAGAGTTCATTTTGCAAATTTTGCGCGCATTTCGTTTCGCGGTGCAGTGTGTCAACCGCAGACGAGCGCACGCTCCCGGCTACAGTTGAGATAAGCAAAGTAAACCCCCCTCACTGGAGAGCATCCGGGTGCAAGCATCAATCTCGTGATGCTGGTGGTGGTGATGGTCACCAGATCCAGTGCGAAATTAATTTTATAATTATCATAACGTTCGTGCTTGGGTGCGCAATTTTTGTCCATTTTTTGCAGCGCGGTTGGCCCCGGTGCGTTGCTGGTAATTGGATGGACAATTTATGTGATAAGGTTTGCCAGGTGCTAGAAATGAGCCTCGTAAATTGTGCACACGTTTTAATTCTTAAATAATTGGCCTTAAAGCCGGGCTGACGGTAATTAGAGCCAAAAAAGCATCATGGCACTATTGATCTTTATTTGCTTCACTGTATATTATATTAAACAACAACTTTTTAAGAACATTTGGTATTAATTTGAGGAACATTTGCAAAAAAAAAGTACAGCCATTCATTTCATGGATGTCTTCAAAAATGCGCTTTTTGTAATGTCGTATTAGAAAAATCGTTAAGCAAACGCCATAAACATTGAAAGCCATAATTCTCAAACGCCATGAGTTAAATAACGGCGGTTGTCATTGGCATGCAAACCAACTGGAAAAGGGCTGGCTGCCTTGGTTTGTCTCGTGGAAATGATCCGATTACCCAACAACGGCGGCGACCAACAACGCGCCCAACCGGAAGACACTTGAGCGAACGTCAACGACACTCTTCCATACCCTAGTGCGCTGTCCTCCAAATAACTCCATCCGACTGCAGGACACTAATCGAGCAATCGACAATGGAGCGCGGGCGGAGTCTTTGAACGCTCGCTGAAGGATTTCGCCTTCAATGCCAAAAAACAACCCCCGGTGACGCACGGTACTACTATGCGGTGTTTGTCCTGCTTTTGAACTCATTAATGCCCAGAGTTCATGGTGACCGGCAGCAGGGGTGAGGAGGATTCGGTCGAATGGTCAAAAACGGTCCCGAACGTATGCTGCTACTACTTTCGCTTGTTTACTTTCGTTTGGTCGACGGAAAAAAGGGACCGAAAACCATGCGCCACTCTCAGGACCCCAACGGTGCCTTTGGCCGCACGAAACCTTGGCCTTGTGCCAAGCAAATGAACCACAGGCCACTGGCTCTAGAGGGACGAAGTAGAGAGCGAATAGAGTGTTTTGTTTTGGCCCCCCTTTCTCTTCAGCCGGTGGTCGTTGCTGACGATTCCAATTTCCTGGCGAGTAATTTTTGGGACCACCACGACGGACGGACCCCTGAGCGATTATCTGTCCGCGCGGGCAAAGCTCACGCTAACTTGCTCTCTCTTTCTTGAAACGTTGGCGTGTGGCATACAATCGACGAGGTTGACCATCAAATTGGCCATTGGTCAGCGGGGGCCAAGGTCTCTGCGCGTAGCTGCACGACGCACAGTTAGAGTGCCTTGGAGTTTGGGCAACCCTAAACTTGATTAACCCCCCTTCCTGTGACCATCGACACGGAACGGTCATTACATATTCGGTCGCGACCCCAGGAATGCCAGTTTCGGTTGGACCAGTTGTACAATATTTTTGTTAATTTTATTTTTATTTTCACGATGGAAGACGGTCACTTAATGCGAAAGGATATTTGAAAACATTCTTGTTCTGCATTCTTTAAAAGCGAGCCTTTCGTGTATGCCTAATCGCTTCTGTTTTCACTTCTCTTCCACAGGCGCCGTGCACAGCAGCTCAAGCTTGCCAAACAGAAGGAGAAGGAATGGCTCAAGGCACAGCGAAGCCGGGATCGGCTGGGGACGCAAACCAGCTCCTACAAGCGGCACATCACCTTCGAAGATAGTGTGGTTCTGCTGGAGGCAGCCGCACGAAACGATATAGCCGAGGTAAGCACTCAGTGAAGACGCTCTGAAACAGCTTTTTTGTAACTCTTTGCTGAATATATTCATCAAAACTTGGAGGCTTATTCGAACACTACAAATCGTCAAACTATCAAACTATCGAAGCTACGCGGTTTTGCGGTTTTGCCGGAAATTGTGCCAGCGAAATGGTGCAAAATGTTTAAAGTTGATAATGAAAGGAAAGTTGGAATTGAATCCCTCAATCGCAAACCATGGGCACCGAAACCGCCACACCACCATGTGGTTGGCTGGATTTTTTCTCTCACAAATCAATTCCGGATAGTTTTCAGCTTTATTGCAAAAGTTTTCCAATGCAGCAGCATCGAAAATGTCAGTTAGAGAGGAAAGCCCACGAATGCCCTATTGTATGCTTCGTGCAGTTGCTTGTTACAATTTTATTTCACCAAGATCCGTACCCGGTAACAGAGCATTTCCCGAATGTAGCAGCGTCTTAAAGGAGCATAAGCTTATCGAAAAACTTTCCCCAACGTTCCGGATCTCGTACCGGCCAACGTGAACTCGGCAAAGTGGTCGGTAGTAAGAAGGGGATAACTCCTTTTTTAATGCAATCCTGCAATTTTAGATTGAAATTCGATCGAAAACGATCCGTCGTAGGATAGGAGAACTTTCTCAAGCGAATGTTGCCGGCAATCCAGTAAAAGTCTATCAATATAAGAGGTTTTTTTTAAACGTGCAAACGTAACCATAATCCAGCAATCCAGTTAGACTGGCAACGGGTATGGGAATGACCGGGAAGTGTCCCAAAACCCTGGCCCCCCGATTGTGTAGGCTGGCCACAACAAACGAACGGAGGTCGACCGGAAACACACAGCCTAAGCTCCTTGGCGAATTCCACTACAAAAGCGAAACACCGTGGAAGTTGGTGACCATCAAAATTGGGTCACTTTTCCTGTGCGGTAGTGGTCGTCATCGTGACACCATTTTTCCGTTCCACTGCACTATTCGCCTCAACGACATCCGATTGCTATTAGTTAGCCCGTTGCTCCTTACCGCACACGTTACGAATTTCCGCGATACGCGCTGTAGCGGAGGTCCTCTGAGCGACCTCTTTCCTTTCCAAGGTCTTACTTATGTTCCGGTGCAGCGAAACGATGCCAAATCGTGTGCAAGTGCAGTGCACGGTGACTAACGACAGTGCCACTAAGGCTTTCTGGGACTTTAGGTCAGCCCCCGTATTGCATGATGTACTCCTTGTCGGTGGTGTACTATCCTGCAGTAGGCCGGATGTAGCACTGGATGGAAAAATGGTCATTTCCTGTGGTGGACCGCCGCCCGTCTAGCGGTTTCTTTTGTGCACGGTACTGTAATCGGGCCATTAGCACACAGAAGGACCTTCCATTTCTTTTGCTGCCTAGTTACCTAGTTGCCATTTTGCACCGGGTTGTTGTGAGCTAATTAATGGCAATCAGAGAGGAAAATTGTTGTCACTTATGGCTCTCTCTCTCTCTCTAGTGGTGTCGTCGTCTTTTTCTTCTCCTCTAATGCTAGATGATAGTTGGGAGTCCGGATGTGGTCATGAATATTGCAACAAAGCGTTGCTGACACGCGATGGACTTGCAAATTGAATCGGAATTCATTTGCATATGAACCAGTGAGAGAGGGAGTGGTATTTGAAATAAAAACTCAGAACTAGAAACTGTCACACGGCGCAAGGGCATGAGCATCCCTGATAGAGAATTCACTTATGCTAATCGCCTCGCATCGGTAATGGCCGCATGGCATGCTCTGCATACTGGTTGGCTGTCTTGGCACAAATTAGTACCTCCTCAGTGATGCCACTCAGTGTGGATTGCAGCTTAAAACCACAAAGTACCTTCTGTCTTTTATTAGCTCAAAGAAGATGGGTTGTTTGTGGTTTCGCTCTTCTATTACAATGTTTTTTTTACTAAGGCACACTACGTTTTATCACGAGTCCAGCAGTAGAGCAGCAGTCCGCTATGATGTGAGATGTTATTTTCGACATTTTATTGCTCAGCACTAGTGTGTACCGGTCATTATTATGTTTGGCGAACGATCTGCACTGCAAATGCAATAACCTTAGAGTACAGTGGTACTCGTACTGGTAGTAGGCCCCTGGCTGGTGGCAGATGAGGTATGGTTTATGACCGAGTGTTTTGATTGGCGTAAACTAATCTGGTTTTAGAAGTCCCTTTTTCA
>NC_064878.1:8302500-8352500 GCF_943734665.1 Anopheles aquasalis | reverse complement strand
ATGTACAAATCAAACTCTTAACAGTAATGTTAAGACATTACTGTGTCCGTCTAGGGAAATCGCTTCAATTTGTGCACGGCAAACTTTGTTTAATACTTTAATGGAATTTCAAAATGTCAGGAACCAATAGGACAATTGCGTTCTTTTCAATGTCCTGCCCACAGGCACTAGCCAGTACACAGTCAATCCAAACACAAACAACTACGTAGAATAATAGTGGAATAGTGGAATGTTCTTCCAGGAAGTGGAAATATTCTCGGGAGTAACGGCGTAATCCGCCCAAACTGCATCTGGTACGGAGAAAGTCACCTGCACCTAACTCAATTAAAAACAGAGACGCACACACCGAACACTCGTTTACTTTTTTCCCGGTCGCATATACATCCGACTGTCCCGAATAACGAACTCGTTTCCCAGAATCAGCACCGTTAAGCCCATCGATCCCACACATTCCCAGTCGAGGTCAACGCTAAAAGTGGACATGGTTCTGGGGGCTAGTTTGAACTGAATATTGATGCAGAGCTTAGTGAGCCGTCAACTGCCACCGAGCGGTCACCTAACATGGCCCGTGGCCTTCCCTAACGTTCGATTGACTGCAAATGGTCGTTGAATTGTGATTGTATGGAATGGTTGCACCGGAATATATGCTCTCGATGGTACGACCTGGTGTTCGTTCAGGTTAAAATCAATGCTGAAGGGGTGCCATATCCTCCCAGGCCTCTTAACCAAACGCGCCCATCCCGTGTCCCGGGTGCTCGAAGCGATGATGATGATGATGGTGACTTTTTGAAGCTAAGCTCAGCTGGCTCGATTTCCTACCGGTGACGTCCGGCGTCCTTTCGAGTACCAGCGACTCGACCACGGGAAGCAAAGGACAATCTACATCTCCATTTTACCTACCGCGTTGTCCTCTCGCTCTCTGAGTGACAGCTCCCGGGGGCGTACCAGAAGGATGCTTCACCATCATTCCTGCAGCAGTGTGGTGGCATCTAGTGGACATTGAAATATGCAAAAAAAAACGAAGCAAAGCAAACGCGCAGCACACAGTAGCCATAGCAAATGGCTACCACTTAATGCTTAATGGATGGGGAGAGAACGGTGACACAACATCAGAAGGGGCCGTAGCGGCTCCCCATCACCTTTGACCATTCTAGAGACCATGGGGCAGAGAGTTGCCGCGTACTGTGGCTGTACTGTGCTGGCATTAAAAAGTTTTCGTCGCCGCCTGTCGCCTGTTGTTGGAGCCCCCAGGGAGGAAAGGCTGCAAATATCATCTACGTAGCCGTAGCCATGGTCGTTTGGTGGCGTTGCTGGTACTGGAAATTGAAATTGTCCAGCTTCTCATCTCGTGCAGAGTATAGGAAACGAAGTTAAGCTACAATGCGAACACCTTGGCAACGAGCAAAGGGCGTCCGAACTAATAGAAACAGGGGACGAGATGGACGGGACGCAACAATCTAAACTTTTTGAATTATGATCCTCGCTCAGATGGTGCTGCTAGTGGTGGCCCCTGCCACCCTATAATTGGAGGCCAATTCATTCTCTCCCCACCGAGAGCGAGAGATGGAAATTGTGAAAAATTGTTTTTTTATCGTGTGAAAATGGAAACATTTTGGAAAAGCTTTTTTCCTCTTGCAGCCCTCTTGCTTCCTGCATCCCTCTGTTATGCATTCTGTTCCAAAATTTCCCTTCTAAAAAGTTTCTTATTTTGCTAACAAACTTTTCGTGAAAAAGATTCATTCACATCGACGTCACATCAACTGTCGGGATTGGAAGAAGCTCGTTCAATATCTTTCCCGGAACAGTATCACTTCCTCCTTTCAAAACCCATAAAAACCACACCGAAAAGAATGCTGCAAGAGCGTTTATATCACGCTTCTGGTCACCGTACTGGCGTATGATTGATCGACCGAACGATTGATCGACTTCAGCGCCATTCGTTACGCCCGTTTGGTCACCGGTTAACCTCTGTACCTTGCGCGGTGCACCCAGGTATGGATGATGGCACTGCAAATGATGAAAATTGATTGATCGATGCATCCATGCTGCGCGCGACCTATAATTGAATGCCAGGATACCTGGCGGATCCCCGGATGTATTTTTTTACGCCTCTTCATCCTCACTGAACGCTTCCTCCCCAGGCATCCTACCTGGGGCGATATAAGTGAATTAAAAATTTATTTTCGGTGGTTGAGTGATGAAAAAACAATAACCATTTACACAAGCGCGAACCCCTTTCACACCAAAGTGTTCTGTTCGAGCGGCACCCAATGGAGACCTTTAAAAGTTCAATCATATGGCTCGCACTGCGACTGCGGAAGAAGAGCGACGGTTGGTGCGTTCTGGTGCGCTCCAGTGACCACTCGCTCCGTACCAACCGCGGTCAAACGCGGTTGGAATCGATTTTGTATGAATTTTTAAACCTTCCTTTCGGGGCTGCCGTTTGAAGGACAGTAGACAGTCGTTTCAATTACGCATCGACGCAGTGCGCCGTTACATCGCGTACGCACCGGATATTAGCGACAACCAGGTCGACCAGGTTGTAACTGTGTTTAGCTCGGAAGCTATTCGTAGGGGTGTCTGGTTTGGGGTTTGATTGGCAAACCCTCTGGGCTTCCTCATTCGTAGCACAGGTTGAACAGACCCTTAGTAATCATCTTTTGGGGAGCGGGGAGTATCGGCCCGATGATCCAGGAGGATGTGGCAAGGGTGCGTTAAGCTTCATCAACCTCTGCATTTGTGTGCGCAGTACTTTTCCTTCAGTTCAATGTACGCTTGACAATGCGTTTGTGCAAGCCCCGGCTGGGGAGGCAGTGGGAGGTACTACCAATCGGTCGTGGATGGACGGGGTGTCATGCGTGTTTGCGGCAGCAATTTAGCCCGCTGGATGCCCGCAAGGTCACTGAAATGGAATAATTGAATCGCTAATCAATACCGTGCTCAACAGTTGGATGTAACTTTATAATTGCCACCATTCCGGTGTTTGCGGAATGGCCGCTAATTCGTTTCGGCCGCTCTCAGTCCAGGGGTCTCGGTCGTCGTCCGCCATTCTCACCTTAGAGAGCTCACTGGCGAATCCTTCCTCATTTTTTGTTTAGAGGCCATCTGCAGCAAGCACCATGACGCATATCAACCCAAAACAGCTTTTTAAACGCTATTTTATGTGTCCGTTCTTGAACAAACAAACAATTATAATTACAAAACCTGTGAGTTTCTCCAGCAGGCAGTTTAGCGTAATTGTTTCGCGTATACTTAAAAACCGCCAAACACCTTATGGTGCATCCGATGCAGCGAAGCGTTTTGGCGATAGATGGCATGGCATTTAGCACCATTGCGTGTTTGCTGTGTCGGATCGTGTGCTTCCGGTGCCTGCGGCTCAACGATCGCCCATTTTCGTCGTCCTACAATCCGCAATGCAATGCGCAGTGTGCACAGCGCGAAAACATACCTTTGCAACATACAACAATAAATCAACAAACGGATCCTGCTGCGGTGTCACGCCATGTTTTGCAGGTCGAGGCAAGGGCTGCGCGCTGAAACGATTAGTTCGCAAAATGGTTGAGCATCTTGTTGCGAGAAGGAGAGGTGGCTTTTCCCCATTTTTTTTTTATCGATCGATCACTGCAACATTGTAGAGATCGTCGCCCTAATGTTGAACAGGCCCGAAAGCTCTTCGCATCATCAGCGTGGTGCATTGCTGCAGACAAAGTGCAGCAGCAGCAATCGACACCACCACAAATCGAATGCCGCGGTCCGCAGCAGAGTTAATGTTGATGTGATACAAGCCATACACGCTTGTAATAGCATCGCAAGCAGGGGAAAGGGGGGGTTGAACTGAAGGGTGATACCATCCCCACAACGAACGTGTTCTTCGTGCCGCTCCTCGCTGGCGGGGCAGTAAGGTGTGTCGCTCTGCAGCCAACCGGCGTTACGACGACGTTACGACTCACGCAATTGACTGTGAATGTGGCAGGGTGGGGAGTGGGGGTGGCATGCGCTCGCCCGTGCGCACGTTATGTTTTGTCCGAAAATTTCCATTTCCGAATGGACCTAACCAGCGAGGGAAGGGAGGAAGGAAGGTCCGGTTGGCGTTTTGGTGTGTATATGGTACGTTCGCGATGGTCCACCACTGGCGAGGCGCTTCAGTTCGCCATCAACGCTCGCCAGATCCGGCCAGAGAGTTTGGTCCGACCGGTGCGCGAAATCGCTCCGACGATAATCCACGTGCGCGCAGGTTAGACAAGCGTCTCGCATCTCTCGCGTGTGTTTCGACCCATTAGACACCCCCTTTATCCCTTTTTTCGGTGATGAATACGCGTAGTAGTGGCTGTTTGTGTTCCACGCTCCGGTGCAGCAGCAACAGCAGCAGCTTATCAAGAGAGTGTAACCGAGGGCAGCAGTGTTTTGTTTTGTGATCGATGGGTGCTCCATAATGCGCGGGCGCGCGCGCGAAAGTGATCGCGTGTGATCGTCGTGAGATTGAGGATTTCCGTTTGCTGTCTTAAGTGGAGAGAAAACTAACGAAAGCTGCACCTGCATTTAGTGATCACGAACCCTGAGAGGCTGGCCTGAAATATTAAATATTGTTTTTGAAGGGCAAAACAACGTGCTAAAGTGCATTCCTTGGCTGGAGCAAGCAATGCCGTAGGAAAGTGATAAAAGCAGTCATTTCTAATGCTGATAATGCAAGGCTTCGACTACGAATAAAGGCCACAACGAACCTCTATTCTGAGCATATAAAGAACATGTTCTGACGAAGCGCAATAACAAGGTTTTCCAGCTCCTTTTGTCTTATCATTTAAATAGTTCAATTCATTCCAACCACAACACATAAATAAGCGCTTCACGAGCTTCTTCCTTAAAAGCGGCAGCCTGTGATGGGATTCTGGTTGTTCGAAAGAACATCTTGTGCCGCTACTGCCACTGCTGACAGAAACTTAATTAAAAAACACAATTCATCCGATTTACGATTCTTGGCTCTCTCTCTCTCTTGTTGTTCCTTTGCTAAAAAGGATAGCGCATTCCAACGAGAGCACTAGAGTGGCCGACGGAGAAGCTCTTCAAAAAGGACGCTCCCACCCGAACGGCGCGTTACAACGGAAACCCGAAAGGGGTTGCTAATTCATCTTCTGGTGAAGACAGACAAGTTGAGGGCCACTCGACGGAGAATGCGAGCTTTTCTGTAAAGAAGTGGCGGCGCTATCATGGCATTCGTTGGTCCGATGGAAGTCCGTTTTGAATGCAGATATTTACAAACACTATGGAAGTGAGAAGGAATGGTCAGGACATGGACACGGTCTCGGTATTCTTGCATAAGCAAATCAGCACTACTCCATCTATCTCGCCAATTGGTGATGGTGTGATGGTATCGTTTGTTTTAAAGACACAAATGGCAATTGCCGGACATTCCGTGGCGGTCATTTAATTGGGCATTTAATTGCTAGCGATGGAACATCGTAATTAAAACATTCCGCTTTGGTATAAATCTGTTTTTCAGGTTTCAAATAATTTCATTCAATTTTCGGTTGATTTTTCACGAATTTCCACCCCCGAACCACGCCAGGGCTTTGACCCCCCGCGGGGGCGCTAGACCACTTGGTATGGTGATCGTGCGTTCATGCGGTGGAGAAAATTCGAATCATTGTTCGACTGAAGCCAGAACACACCCACTTCGGTATGTGTTGCTCGGAAAAGGGCATTCCAATGGGCAGATCAATGAGCTAATTGTATGGCGCGTACAGTGTCCATCACGCATCAACGCACCGAGCATTCCATTCGCACAAGGCGAGCCGACGAACAGCGATGGGTTTTTTTTTATGTTCAAACTGCTTTCGAACCAAAGATCGCGAATAAGAACGGATCAAGCTATGTGCTTAGATTGTATTCTCGAGCAGCGAATCTCCTGGAGACATCTTTTGCCGTTAAAATGATTGCACGATCGTTTGAAAAATTAAAAACCTAAAACACATCAAACAGCACCACGAGCACGCCAATGCACCTTTAGCGGTACGCATGGCTAGTCACGCAGATAACCCCCCTGTCCGGGGCCATTGGAAAAGCCCTTGGTTTCACTTTCCGTTCGCACTAACTGACCGAGCGGCGCACATTTTTTTACTTTTTCTTCCGCGCGCGCGCGAACGAACCGTGGACCGTCATAACATCCGATCGCGCTTATCGACACGTTCCTTCGGTGGTTCATGCAATTCCAAAACTCACCATAGCGCGCCGGCGGTTTTTGGCCATTTTTTTTTCTCGTTGTTATGTTTCGGACCCACCCCTTTTATTGAGTCACCTGCAGGTCTGTGTCTCAGCTTCCTAGTTAGAGAAGGTTAGAAATGGGTGGAGCAGTTCGGTTTGGTTTCGAGTTAATGCGATCATTAAATGGCTCGTGACGTTTAAAAACAAAAAAAATGAAGCATCATCTACGATGGGAAGGACTGCTCTGTGCGTTGGTGAAGCCCTTTTTCTGCGGGGGATTCCTATCACACTCTGTTTTGTGATGCGATGAAGGTATTATGCTGCGCATAAACATTAGCCACTCCCCGTGTTATTCGCTTTACTTTAATGCATGCTGCTGCCCACACGTCGCCGAAGCGGGGGATCGTTTCGTAACTCCCAAAGACCTCGCCAGTGTGTTTTGTCCATCGGAACACGCACACGAACCGAACATGCTTCTCTGATAAGCTCGGTTTGCACAAATGCCCTTTCACCATTTGGTTATCCAGTGAGCGAGCGAGCGCGAGAAAGAACGCGCGTAATGAATTCTAAACATTTCAAGGGATGAACCGCACGAAAACGTGGTCGTTATAGTGACATGCATGGTTGCTAATGCGGTGTCATGATGGAAGTTTAATTCTTTCCAAAACAACTCCATACATCACTCTCTGATTACCGACTGTTAGCAACAACCACCGATTACTGCTGCATTAAAGTACAGGGCACCTCGGACGAATGGAATGCCACCTTCTGCCTCCCGCGCTGAAGGTCATAAGAACACAATTTACGATGACTTCCGCCGGTGAGCGTTAGGTGGCCGCAGACCACAACAACCGCAACCGAGGCGCCAACCAGCACGCCCACTGTCTCGCTCTTTTCGGGTGCCTTTCTGTAGCTGTAACGTTCACTTTTTGCCTTCCGGGAGAACGCCAAACGGAACGGAACCAGCCCCAGCCGCAGGGCCTCCTCCAACTGGCTGGCAGAGAATGTTGAATTCTTTAGAGATTCTCTTCTGATGCGTTGGATTGCAGGTTGTTGCTTTACGGTTTTTCTTATAAATTTAAGACCATCAGATACTGTGGCATAACTCACAAACAAAATATAGCGACTTGTGTCAGTCTGAGTTTAAAATTCAACGAGACTCTTTTGGAGGCTTTAATCTCCCCCAGTGCGTCATATGTGTCTGCCCTTGGCACAACGAGGAATTGGCACCCTCCTGGAGAGCGTAGAGAGTGCAGCGAAGCGTGTGATAAGCGAATGCGGTAGTGACGCTTCCACGGTTTGACCTTGGCCTTGGAATGCGACAGGATATCCGACGGTTTGAGGCGTGAGATCGCTGAGAGGTTAAATCATGGCGCAATGTCGCCGATCTGTTGACATCGAAAGGTTAAGATTCGTTTAAGGAAATTTTGATCCAAGGATCTTTAGGTTCCTGGGGCCTGAATTTCTTCCTCACATATTTTTACGAGTCTTAGGTCTTAAACTTGAGCTTTCTAAAGCGACAACGAGCCGGAAAAACGCCAACTGAAGTTATAAAACAGCAAAATATGAGCGAATAAATAGTAGATAAATAAGGCCAAATGAATCTGGCCCCAAACCCTCCCCATGGTGGGCAGGTGGTGCAGAAAGTTTTTTTTTGTTTATGGACACACAAACACCTCCAGAGGTCACCGCGGACACGGACCCAATATCTTGCTCGAATCCTGGGGCCATTTTACGGCCTGTTTGTTGGCTGGTTCGCACATCAAACAACGTGCCATAACTTTTTCCGCTTCGAACGGAACGTCGCGAACGTTCAATCTGTATGCCGCGTGGTGTGTGGCAGACTTTTCTCCTCCAGCACCGATCGATGAATGTTGATTTTTTTTAACAACTTTTATCCAAGCGATTTTCTTCACACTCACTCTCACTCCCCCTGGAGGAGTCTGAGATTGTATTGTGTAGCATTTAAAGTTAGCGAAGGCAGTCTGCGTGCTCGCTAAATAACGCTCGTGTTGCGTTGTTCTACGTTGTACAACGTAGCGCTTGGTTCTCTGTCACGTCCATTAGCCATTCGGTGGAGAGAAGCAGCAGCAACACTTAATCTCCCAGGGATTTGTGCAAGCTTCTGACAAGACACCGAAAGTTAATCCGAACACAAGTTTCACCAACACTCACGCTACTGGTGCTGCACATGGTGTCGACAATATGCATCGTTTTGATGCGTGCACTCTTTAATAATTAGAGAATGGCTTCCCATATTTCCCCTCATATTATATACACAGTTTAAGCGTTACAATCGTGTGTAAAGAAAGTAGTATAGTGTGTACAGTGAGCGTCTCCAAAGATTAAGTCCAAAATGAAGCGAGTGTTCTATCTGGAGCGCGACAAGAAGCGCGACTCGACGCTCGACGACTCCATCATCGGTCTACGGTATCGGGTAGGTATTGTCGCATTTGAGGGTTGAGTTTGGAAGAGAAGTTTATCAAAAGGCATTAATTACGAACGGAACTGGCGAAGATGCTGCGGTGTCCTCACCGTAACCACCACCGTAAGAAAGGGAACTGGACTCGTTTGGAAGTGTTTCCGCCATTTATTATGCCATTAAGAAGTTCCAGTGACAGTCCACTAGGGGGGGACAATAGGGAAAAACGCGTTGGAGCGCACTGCATTCCCCTGGTATTGTGGCTCGCGACTAGGATTCCCATCGTTTCAGGGGACGCAGGAATGGTACCGAGGTGGTAGTTTCTCATTCTGATAAATAGATGTGGCTTAACAAAGACCATCGATCGCTATCGCTATCGGAATGGTCATTACTGGGCGAATTATGTTGGCCATATCAAACGAAATGAACGGGAACTTCAGTTCTCAGCCAGTAGAAGTTTGGGTTGTCCATTGTTAGGAGGGGAATTGGCACTTTTGTTCATTCTATATAGGCTATCAATGGATGATTCCTTTTCCAATCAATTCACTCATCATTTCCTCTCTCTCTCTCTGTCTCTTTGTAGGGCTACACAACACCGGATGGTGTGGCGAGTGGGGCCGCCCCAGCCAACAACGCGACCGGTGTCGCCGCAACGGCAAACGGTGACAATAACAATCCGTCGTCCGGCTCGGTATCATCTTCCAAGCATGCGACCTCCATGTCCTCCTCATCATCCGCCTCCATCAATACTACCAGCACGAGCACGAGCACCTCGAGCAGCAGCAACAATGCTACCACCACCACCACCACCATCATCAGCAATGGCATCAACAGTAACAACAACAATAACAATAACGCTGCATCATCCACACCTCCACCACCACACCATCACCACCATCATCACATCAGCAATGGCGGCACCGCCCATCTCAACAACATCAACAACAACAGCAACAGCAGCACCAATGGAGTCAGCAACAGTGTGCGCCACATGAACAACCTTAACAACAACAACAACAACAGCATGATGAACGGTCATCATCGGTCCGGGAAGGGAGGAAACGGATCGCCGAGCGGTGGCGGTTCACCGACGCTCAACCAGTACGATCGCCGATCGCCCGAAGGCAAGGACAACGATGAGACGTACCTGATCGAGGGTGGCAAGAGCCGCGGTTCCAGTCCGCTCCTCGCGACCGGTGCCGGTCTAGTCAGTGGCGGTGGTGGCCACCATCATCTGCATCATCAGCACTCTAGCATTCCAGCGACGAACGGTGGCGGCGGTGGTGGCCAGTCGAGTAGCCTATCGGCGGCATCGGCCACGGCTGCCAGTACGGGTCAGGGGGCAGCCGGTAGCACTGCTACGGCCGCCGCCGCCGAGGTGTACTCCACCTCGAACAGTGAGAACGGCAAGATCAACGTCCAGGTGACGGTGCTAGTCGGTAAGTGCATGCCTTCATCTCTCTCTCTCTCTCTCGCTGTACCATCTGTGCGCACATCTTCTTCCTGCTTTCGTTTGCTTTCTCATGCATCGAGTGGATCCTTTTTCCTACCTTCTGTCAGCACCACTACATTGCACTCCGTATGATCCTCGATCGATCCTCGTTCTATTGAACTCTCCGCCGGCGTCATTTCATATTCATCGCTTGATGGACGACTGCAGTGGTTGCATTTGGCACCTCCCTTTTTGTGTGGCGCCTCCATCAGATGCGTATCGATACGATACTGTTGCAAGAAAAACGAATACCAGAAGGACTGTTTAACCTTTTCTCTTTCGGTGGGCTTTTTCCCCTTTCACAAGAAACCGTAATCACCGTCACCGGTGGTGTGGTTCCCTCTAATGATGTGGACGTTAAAATTAATTGCAAATTTTATTTGACCCGTTTTTACTCTCTCTCTCGTGGTGCTGTTGTTGGTGCGGAAGTGGAAGTACAAACCAACAAAAAAGTAGGAGCGGACGTAAATTATCTTTAGCCGCAATTTAAGCGCTAGTTTTTTTAGCACATCAAGGGTCAATTTAGGGAAAAATAAATAGCTTGAGATGGCTATCCTTCGCAGAAAAAGGGACGCACGGATCATTACGTCATTTCATGTTGTCGAGGACATCGGGCATCGCATCTTCACGCGTAATACGTGGCCAAACGCAATTCCTTTGCGTCACACTCGAGATACGCTTGTGGTGACTCTTTCAATTATTTGTGCTTTGAACGTTTCAAAACGATGCTAAAAATCAAGGGAGTTTTTGTACGAAACAGAGCAACCATAGAAGCCATCATGGCATCATCGAGCAAGCTGTGACTAGTGATGGGCAAAACAGGCCTCAGCCCGGAATCGATTCCGAACGATTCCGGTAGGTTGTGGCGGGAGGGAAGGGTTGAGGGGGAGGTTCAATCTCAAGAACAATGTTTAACTGTGAAATTCATTCATTGTGATCTTGGTTCTACATGGTCTGTCGCAAAGTAAACAGGACTTTTTCAATAAGAAAATGTCTGGTGGTGTTATCTTAATGTGAGTAATCCTTTTGTTTGAAAGGTACATCTTTTAGGGACAGGACATCTTTTAGGTCAGCGTAACGTTCCATACGATTGCCAAAACAGAAAAGCCGCTAACTCCTCTTTAATGTAAAAAAATAGCAAAGCAAATTTGCGAAATGGCGCCAAAGCAGATAAGAACAATCACAGTGCTGCGCCGAACTTTCCCACCCCAAAGTCTCAATTGAACTCAATTCCCGGAATCGACTCGGGGATCGGTACCTGTGAAGCGGCCGTACCTGTGGGTAGGCTGACCTTGATCATGTGCGAACTGAAAAATGGCGTCTTGCCACTCTACTTTAATCGCCAAGATCAAGGTCAAGATCAATGTTCAACTGTTTGTGGAATTGACCTTGGCTCTACTAAAACAACGGGAGTCAGGCAGCAGCAGGTAGGCCACGAAAACGTAAACAAAGTCGTAGGCTAAAACAAAACAATCAACAACTACGGCGAATGGCGTACCAAAGCAGAAGAACAGATCACAATACTGCTGCGCCGAACTTTCCGCCCTGAAATTCCCGGAATCGATCTGGGTCGGAAACGATTCCGATTTTTTGCAAGCGTGGAATCGGAGTGGAATCGTCGGTGCGATTCCGAGCGCCCATCACTAGCTGTGACTAGTTAGACTCGCTTAATCGAAGACAAACGAACGCCAGTTAGTCATTTCGATAAGTTTTCAAACCGTTTTTTTTTACGAATTTTAAGTGACTTGTGAACCATTGTTGCTTCTTAAAGTTGTTATGTGTCGTTCTAGTGATAGAGCGAAGGTTTTCACGAGTTGGTTCCAAGATTCTACCACTTTTCTCTCTTTCTTTTTGAGACAAACCTCCACTTTTGTAAGTACGAAACCCTCGCTTATCATCAGCAACATATCATCAGCATATTAAGGCCTGCGGAGGACGGTTGGTTTGACGATGTTGGTTGCTGCATGCATCGAATCATTGTACCTCACTCGAAATGTCTAACAAACGAATCCTGCGAGGAAGAAAACTATTATTATTCGCCTGATCCCTAACGATCGCCCTTTTCTTTCTATATTTTCTTCTTTCTCTCTCTCTTTCTCTCTCTTTCTCTCTTTCTCTTTTCTTTTTTCTTCTCTTCTCTCTATCTCACTTCACGATATACTTTGCTTTCAACTGATAACACCTTTTCCTTTCAACAACAAAACCACTATTCTGAACGTGCACTCCCTGAACGCTTGAAACACTCAATACACGTACCGCACCCTACCACACCGCACTCCATCTTGGCCATTAAACATCATCAGATCCGTCTGTCGCAGGTACGCTGGCCGATCTGAAGAAGCACCGCTCGCAGAACCGTTCGAGCGTGAGCCCGGAGAACGGGTCCCTGCTCAGTGGCACCGCACCGAGCCTAACCGGTAGCCTCAGCAATGGTGGAGCCGGCAATGGCTCGATGACACCACCGACGAACGGCACCATGATGGGAGGAGGCACATCAGGAACACCGGTGGAGCTGTCGCTCGTATCGAACGATCTCCATCACCATCATCACCAGCTCCAGCACCATTCGCCCCATCTTGCCCATCATCGCGCGGGACAGCAACAGCAGCAACATTACGATGGCAGTGTAATCGGAACCGGAACCGGGAACGGTTCACTGCACGGTGGATCGTCCCTGGTGACAACCGGTGAAAGCGAACCCGGCACACCCGGCGGTACGCTGTCCAAGTTCAGTGGCAACACCAGTGACGTCGTGAGTGACAGCACCCGGTCCCGGCGATGCTGTGTGCTGATGTAGGAAGTGGACCGCGTGTACCAGCTCCAGTCGTTAATCCGCGCCACCATCGTATCAACCAAATCCAAACGTCGCCAGAACAGAAGAAGAGGAAGTCTCCGATTTTCTCTTCAATTCGGTGGTTCAAAAGCAAAAGGGACTGGAAATTGAGAGACGCTTCAGAAGGAGGACAACAGCTGTAGCCCCCCTGCAAGAAAGGAGTTCTACTTAATCCACTAAGCAATAGGAGAGGGTTAGAGGGGGCTGAAGGCGAATAAACGGCAGACAGGACATGATAGAAAGGAAAGCAAGCGAGCGAAGGAAAGGGAGTAGTAGTTAGGGAAGCAATCGGAGCGAAGGCATCGGAGTGTAGCTAGTGAGGAAATTGACCGGGAAACAATTGTGATCGGAACAGCCAGCCAGCGAGCGAGCCCCCTTTCTGTACATAGGGTTTTTGTGTGCTTTCCTTCCACTCACCTGGCACTTGGCAGAGGATCGGAGAGGAGCGGAGTGATCGTTTTGCGCACACGCGCACGTGTACTTAAGTGGCCGTAATGACTTAACCAGAAGCAGAAGGAGAAGGATAATCGTAAGGCGCAAACTCTCGCCTGACTCGCGAGAAGCAATTATGCGCCAACATCATCAACATCACCACCACCATCCCTTTCCGCTCCCAATCGCTCCCTGTCACTCCATCCATCCATCCCCTTCTATCCCTCCTTGTTCATTCGTTTAGTGTTTTGTTTTTAGGTACGCATAGATTCGTTTTTGTTTCCTGTCCTCGCGCACGCACACGCCCACTCATTTCATTTGGCTCTTCTTTATCATTTTGTGTTTGATAGTTGTGTATATTTAAAGAAACGCGCAGTCCTCCGGTTGGTCGGACATTCATTCATTCATCCTGTTATCGTTAGTAGCGGGCGGCGAGCAGAGCAAAGTTAAATAGCTGTAATCAGTAAGGTGGAACTAGGAGGAGACCACATTCGCAACAGACACACGACGTACACCACACATCACTGCATAGCGTAAACCATGCGTATGGTATGGTTTGAAGCAAGCAATGAGAATGAACCTATATTAGAGGCCCAGCTGGAGGATCCTCCATGCTGCAGGTACTAAGTGACGTTGAGGGATCGCTTAAAAGATAGTAGAACAGAGACAGAGAACCGGAGAGAGAGAGAGGAAAAGAAAGATGGGGAATATATTCTATGTTGAAAGATAACATTACGGCCAAAGCTCACCTGTATTTCCTATGCTTCATCCGAAAAACGGCACGGGGCGTCGAGGGTATCGAGTTCCTTCTCATGTCACAAACTAAACAGACTACAATTACCATTTTGGTAATGCTTTCAAATCGTTTATTTCCGATTTACTCAACGGTTACAACCGGCATTTCTTCACTTGCCTCCTCCGGTAACGAGTCGATAAAGTTTATCCCATCACTCATTTTTCTTCCGGCACCATTTTTTAAGGGACAGAACAACGGAACAATTTACAAAAGAAAGAACGTACTACTATTTTAAACAAAACTACTTGAACGAACCGCCGATTTTTCCCAAAAAACCGCGATTTAAAACGATTCAAACGTTAAACCTTTCGTTTACAACTAGCAAGTGCTTGGACTGTGCTGTTCCCGAAGGGGACTGACTTGGTTAAGGCCTCCACAAACCAGATGCGACTCTCTTTTAATAAGGCGGTAAATAAAAGTTTAAATTTTATTTTAAATCCTTGGATTTTCTCTTCAATGCTCGGAAGAGAGCTATGGTTTACTTGTAGGGAATGAATGCATTCATTTAATTAACGTAATTTATTATGACTTTATAAAAAAGGTATTAACTCATCACTTTATTAAATTAATTCCGTTCCTCGGATCGCTTACAACGTGTGTGGGAGAGAGAGAGAGAGAGAGAGAAAGGACGCTGCTATCTCAATCCAGAACTAAAAGCTAAAACACTTTCAGGAATGCTTTGCGGGAAATACCCGCGGTTGGTTTGTATGGCAGACGACGCGTTGATGCGCCACCATCCCCCCTTTTGGTGCCCACCATCCTCATGGCGTGGCATGGTTCCACCGGAAGCGCCGAACGGTCGAGGAAGAACGATTCCTTATCCTAGTAATTCATAACCTAGAGAGCGCTACATCAATGAACGCGTGTTATGCTTTCATAATCGTTTTTTTTCTTTTCAAAATACTAAGTTCATTTAATACTAGGGGGTAAGATCCTTCGGCATATATCTGAGTATCTGAGGGTATAGTAATGTCTAATCCGGTTCATAATACTACTACCAGGCGCGTTTCTTGGCCACTAATCTTGGTACCACCGTCGATGCAGCACCACCACCACCACCGGTTCCACCGTTCAACAACTCCACAGTCGATGCCGCAGCGGTTCCAGTGGATTGTGTACGGCACGTTTGCTTCTCCACGTGGATCATGTAGTTTTGTCGGTAACGGAAACCTTTCCGGCACCAGCCGCAACGGAATGGGGCCGGTGCATTATTTCCGTGCGTCTTCAGGTGCAATCTTAGTAGTTCTTCCTGGGGGAAGGTTTCCTGACAAAAGTGACATCTGTAGGGGATGGGGCCTGCATGCATCAGGGGCGTCGTCGACGTTGCTGACCGCTTGCTGCTAGGAGGAACAGCGCTCTGGTGCATCCCTGGAGTCCCAGAGGACGCTGAAAGTTGCTCAGTCTCATCGCCACCCGTCGTTGTGTGTCTTCGTTTGGAGGAGAGCGGTCCCGGGCGTGATCTCGGCAGCAGCGGGGCTGGTGGTGGCGAAGAAGAGGACGAAGAAGAGACTGGAAGGGTCGCACGCTGTCTGTCCGGTTTTTTCATCTTCCACGGATCCACATCCGGTGGAATGATCACTTCCGTCTCATCATCATCGGCACCGAGCTCGACGATCGCAAGGGAGGAAGGTTCCAGGGAGGACTCTTTCAGACTACCTTCATCCTCATCGAACCCATCGTCGGCCTGCTCATCGTCCTGGTAACCGTTGGTAGTCCCATTGGCGGTTGCGTAGATACCATTCTGTTCTTCTGTCTCACCTCCACCAGTAGCAGTAGATCCCTGCGACGCATTGACAACCACATCATCATCGTCATCATCATCATCGGACAGCTGGATGATGGCACAGGGTTCGATGTCGCTTTTTCTACCGAATGTTCGTACGGGAGGGATCATCATCTGTGATTCGTGTTGCTGCTGTTGCCGTTGGTGATCCAACGCCGCAGCCTCCTTTGCTCGCAGGTCCTTCTGTAAATGTGCCTTCCGATGTACGGCTAGGTGGGCTGGCATCTTGAAGCTCCGGGGACAAATTGTACACTGATACACTGGCTGCTGCTGCTGCTGCTGTAGGGATTGACTATTCATGTCGCTTGCATTGTCACCTGCAAACGCGTTCGGTTCTGCGGCTTCATTGCTCTGCACATGCAGCTCGTGTTGTTGTTGGTGCTGTTCCTGTTGTTGCCGCAGCTGTTGCTTGTCGAGGGTCGGCGGTCTTAGAGCGTAAAACTCTTCGGCTGGGCTTTCACCCACGATGATCTCATCCGCGTGGTTCGCTCGGATGTGTCGCCGGAGATTGTTGCGTCGCTTGAACCTGCTGCGGCAGATTTTACACTCGTATGGACGCGGAGCACCCGCTAGGATGTGCATCTGGCTGTTGACGCGTGCCCGAAACTCTAGCGACCAATCGAGACCCGGCGATGCCATCACCGTTTCCTTCGCCGGTGGAGGGACCGTCTGGTCCACGATCGCCGTTTCTTCCATCGGTGGTGTTTCGATCGCTGGATGGCCACCGTTGGACAGTGTATTGTGGGTACCGTTACCGTTAGTCGTTTCTTCATCGCCCAGCAACTCTACAATCACCCTCTGATCACCTCTGGCATCCGGCACGGTCCACTCAAACACGCTCTTCCGCCTGTGGGCCAAACTACTGGAACCACGGGGGTTCGGCTGCTCTGTGCTTGGAGTTGAATGCGATTCCGCGCGTCCATCGTGCACCATCGATGGTTCCTGTTCCTCCGGCGTTTTATTGGCCGCTTCATTGTCGATCCACTGGCGCATGTTGAACCGCAGATACTCATCCGAACCGAGGCACTGCTCGCGAAAAGCGTACCAGTCCTCCAGCCGTACGTGGCACAACTCGCAGATCCATCGGGGACCTTTCATCGAAGGATCGATCTAAAATGAGAAAGAAAAAAGTAGATTAGCTTGTGACACATGCCAGGCGCGGGAGATTGGTGGCTCTAAAAAACTAATGCTCATTGGTAAACGCCCTTTTTTGGCCACACAGTTCATCGAGCGATACGTACGAGCTGCTCGCATTCGTTCTTCAGAAACAGGGACTCTAGATAGTGTCCCAATTGTTTATGTTGCGTATATCATCTCGAACATAGCATCACAGAAATAGGGAGGCGGAAACCTTCGACCGGCACCATTTAACACTGCAGTACGTTCTTAAGTCCCCTTGCCTTGATCGCTTTGACTTAGTAACCACAACTATTTAGCTGAAATACTTATCGCAATTAAAAGTCGCCATTATTGCGATATTATTAAATCACCATATAGGTGACATGTTATGTAAAAATTGTTTTACAATATTGTGCGGTGCTTGGTCAATTTAGCATTAACTTCATATGAAAATTACATATTGATAAATCAGGTTGTTTTACTGTCTGCAAAATGGATTCTTTCAGTCCTTATTAACTACTTTTATGAGCAATGTTACTCTAGCAGTGTAATTTTAATAAAACAGCTTCTTAAAATATTGGAAATACTTAAATGGGGTCCTTTGCCATTGAATTCCGACTCCGAGCAGTTCAATTCTCTCATGATCAACAATATTTCAAGATACTGACACAGCATGTCGAGATTACTAACATTGTAGGCCAAGTCTAGAGGCCTCCGCTCTACATTTGAATAATTAGAATTCATATAGAGCACATTCCCACGTCTCTGCCCAAGGTACAAGCCGAATACGCTTAGTATTATTCGTTTTCAAACAGAATAGACACGGGATTCTGGTTGAATATCGAAATATTACTATGTTTATGCTCTTTTCTATTTCTACGTCTATCTATCAATCTAATAAAACGGAGATTCCAGACTTAGTCGTTGAGCTACATAGCATTCGACAACAGACCAAGTTCATCTACACTGTTTTAGAACTGGTAAACGAGCTCGATAAATAGACCATAACTCCTCATGAAGTAAAAGTATCCAAAAGCTCTTCCCTGGGGCAAGAACAACCCTCTAACGAGGTAGAGCTACCACTCGATATCGATCCTATTTTGTCTCTCCGACAGGCCCACAGCGCAATAGCGGCTTTCAAACTCTCAATCACCCATCTCTACGTGATAGAGACCTGAAACCCAACGTTCAGATTTCACTCTGTTCGACCCATGTACCGTCGTATGTGTGCACCATCATCATCATCATCATCATCATCATCAGCAGCAGCAGCAGGAGAAGCTTCGGCTAAACCGGACCCTATCTATAAGCCTGGCGGAGATAACTCTCGCTGTAGATCCCACACAACCGCAGAGTCCCGAGCGTTGTTTCCATTGTAGCGAGAAGAAGTCTCGAGTCTCGGGCCTGGCGTTCACCGGAAACCTCCCAGAGGAAGGCAAAGCTTCGGCGCATGCTCCGAAAAATATCTCATAATCGCTACCGACCAACCGACCCCACGCAGAAGGCAACTACTGCAGGAAGGTCAAACGCGGTCTCGATGATATTTGGTGGCGGGTCTTGCCGTATTCGTCGCGAAACTCTGTTAGGGACTCAGAGAGGTTGGTTTGCGAGGTTTAATTGTCGACCGTGATGCTATAGTATCCTATTGTAGAAGTTTAAGATAGATTCAAGCTAGAAAATTTATAAAATTTGTATTTTGGAATCAGAAAAATTGACAAATCAACAAAGAGTTATAAGTCGTCCACAACTTTATATTAATATCGTCTGTGGGAATATGAGAAATGTTATATGAGAAATGTTTGGCAACATACAATAGATTTATTGTAAAAGAGAACAAGAATTATCCAAAAGATTAAATCGCAAAATCGAAACAAAAATCCGAAAATCTTTCCCTCGTCCCCGAGAAGGAATAGATTCCCCAAAAGAACATGCTACACCACTTCAGCCTGCCTATCTGCCGGAGATGGAGTCGGGATATATTTTTTTTTCCTTTCCAGAAATCCATTTAGCCCCGGGAACACAAGAGCAATGCGAGGTGTGCTGGATATTCCGGCCGACATTATTTCTCGACATTCTCGCGCGCGCTCATGCCAAGAAGGGGGGGAGGACGGGTCAGACGAGAGCCAAAGGGCGAGCAATGGGTTCAGAATGCGAACGAGAAGCATTGGTTTGGGTGTTGCTGATGTTCGCTGGTCGCAATGCACGACGCGACGCGAACGTTGATCGTTCGTAGCAACGCTGGCTGGCTCTGGCTTATGCTGGTCCGACGTTTCCTTGAAACTCCCTACAGCGGATGGCAGATACTGCAGATACGCCGCCGCCTTGCTGCAACAATCCACCAACAACATGTCCAGTTTTTCGTTCTCTCGCTCTCTGTCTCTCTCGCTATCTCTTCCTGACGCACACGCGCTTTCTTAAGAGCAGCATGAAAACGGTGAACTAGTGAGAAGGTCCCCGATGCCAAACTGGACCGAGCGCGAACGCCAGCTGTGCCAGGTGGAGGAGGAGGAGGAGGAGAGCATATCGAGAGCACATCTCATCTCCCACCGAAGGTCCAAAAAGGGCCGGTGAGATTCCTTCTCGTCACGAGCAAGATGCCGATGACCATGATGATGATGCTGCTGCTGCTGCTGATGATGACGATGGATACACTTGATCCTAATCATCGCGGCATGGTCGAGCAACGGCGCTGGGACAAGTGCCAATAGCGAGATCGCAAATAACAAACCCGGGCTGGCTAGCTGGCGGGCCTAGAGGACATAACTTGATAGCCGCGGAAGCTGACGGATGTGGCACCCTTTTCAAACCCGTTGGTGGTCGTCGCGGGCTGTCGATTGTGATTCGGACGAGTATTCGATGCAGAGCTATCAAGGGGTTCAAGATACGCTCTGAAACGGAACACAATCCGCAGGACAACGAGCAAGCAAGCGGCGTCGTTTCGGTTCGCTATACGTGCTTGCGGCAAAAAGTGTGCGAATAATTGACATGAAACTTTATCGCCGATAAGAGGACGCAAACTGTCGGGGTTACCGAGGGGACGACGGATGCTGTCTCAGCGGATTTTCGACAGGTTACACTCTCGGGCGTCCTGAGCAGCAGTAAACTTCTAGGCACATCAAAGAATATAGCTTATCCTTCCGGCTGTACTCTAACAGCGATAAAAGGTTCTATAAAGTTGTATATAACGGAAATATAATGCAACTAGTATCGGAAACCTTTGTTTACTTGATTCCAAAAGAATATTTTATTATAAGTTATTGACTTTAGTAAAATTATATTATAAAAAATAGTAAGATAATGTTTACTTTTAAATGATCCAGCAAACTTTATATAGCAAAATCAAAGTATATAAACTGATTGATTTAATCGCAATTAAGTAAAAACAAGTATATAAACATTTAAACTGTTTGTAAACTGCTACAAACATTACTTGATATGTTATATATAACACAATCCATAGTAAATAAGACAACGTGTAATAATATAATGCATTTTATATACAGTGTATTAATTATGCAATGTCTCACTAAAATCAACGAAATTAATTATGCAACTTTTTAACAAAAAGTCCAAACAAATTTGCATAAGTGTAGTAATTCAAAAAGTTTCATATGGAAATGCTGCTATTCTTGCAAATATTAATTAACTTAAACATTCTTATTGAAATCTTCCATTCAACCGCAAGTAATTTGAACTTCTGTACAGTTAACAAATAAAGTGAATAACAAAAATAATTGAAAAAGCAAGTTAAATATAACATTACTTAATAATCCAAATAGTTGCAGGATAATGTTTATACAAAGTTCACTAACTCTATTATTTCATATTAAGCAACATTAAAAATGTTATATAACTTTACTAAAATGACTGTTGAATGTTTTCAAAGTTTAAGTTGTATATCCGATTACGCATCATTACTAGTAAATCTGTAAAATATAGGACAACAACGATCAGCGATTTCTCCAGGAATACACCTACATAAGCTCTTGTTTAAAAAAAACAACGAGGCGGTTACCAAGCAGTAGCACTTTACTGCGCAGGATCCAACCCTCAGGCAAAGCAATCGATATAACCTCGATCGCAGATTTAACGTCTACCCCGGACCAGTTCCAGAGACACAGCTACCTACAGCAACTCAAGCGCAAGTTCTGCCGGTAACATAGCAGCGGCCGCGTAGACGAGACGAGTGGAAAGCTCCGTCTCTCGCCTGTGGACCTCGGCGGATGCGGAGCATAAACCTACGCAAACTGGTCGGATGAAAAGAAGACCACAAAGACCCAACTGTTTCTCATCTTGCACATCGCGTCCAAAAGGAACAGTGGGAGCGCGAGAGAACGACTGAGAGCGAGATTTTTGGGGTACGGTTTATCGATTATTTTCGTACATCTGCACCCTAGTGTCTAGTGCTGCTGCTGCTGCATAGTATTTTCGCCAGCAGCAACAAGGGATGATGACGAGACCACTACCACCCCCTCGGGGGGCTACTGATGCCGGCTGTCGGATGCCGTTTCAAGGAATTTATGGCATCGACTCAACCCTCGCTCTCTGGTGTGCTACTAGACGACCGCAAGCAAGCGCGCGTCACGATCCCAGAGCAGCACGTTTCCATAGTGCCAGAACCCTTGGAACCGTGACGGGTGGGTGGGTGGGTGGGTTTCTGTGTATTATATACGGAGGATCGAGTTCACAACTGCAGCCGAGTTGTACATAGTGGATTGTCAAGAGGAAAATACATATTTTACGCCTCGACATCGGTCTACAAGAAAAAGTACGTGCGCTGTCCGAGGTCATGACACTACTGTACGATCCTAGCGGCATGATAAGGACGCTTGAGCCCCGAGGGGCCCCCGGAGTTGTCTCCGGCTGTACAGTGAACATAGACGCGCACACGGCGCAGATAATTTCCTGAAGCAGTCGCTGCGCTCTGCCAGACAAATACCAGACCCGGACCAGAAACCAGACCGAACCAGAGAGTATTAATATTGCTTGCTCTTCCCTACCTACTTCAACAGCGCTTGCTGCGTTATGCTCGACGTGGCAAGACCAGGCGCAACGTTGCCATCATTTTGTCCTTGCGCTTTGGCTCACACAGCATGCTTCGATGTTGTGCGCGCACGACAGAAAGAGAAAGAGAGCGAGCGTTACACGAAAGCAAGAAAGAGAAACGAGTTCGTGTCCGTTCGCTGCTGCGGCTGGTATATACCCAGGCACCTGAACAACGCCTATTCTGCTCTCGGTCCATAGTAGGCTGTTGCCGCTCTAGAGCTCTCGCCTGCGCTGTCAAGGCATGGGATAGACTTTTGCTGCTCGATGGCATGGGGACCGACAATGCGGGATGATGGTCTCAACGAACGGTCTTCTGAAGTGCTCTCCTCTGCACCTACAGCAGCAACCCCTGTGTACTCTCTTCTGCCCTACTCTTTCTGCTACAGCGCAACAGCAAGCAGTGGCTACTTCGACTAACATGGCTTCCTTTTCCACGCCATAGTTTGCGGTTCGAAACATCACAAACACGCCGTTCGCCATCTGTACCGACAACACCTGCCATCGCCAACCAATGGGCCTACCAGCTGCCCGATACTTTTCCCGTTTCCCATCTACGAGAAGCATCCAGATACGGCATCCACCTCTAGCGTACCGGATCCTGTCATTCATTCGCCGCGAACATCGCTCACGCTACGCAACGGATTTGCCCCAACCAGTCGATTTGGGTCGGGATGCCATTTAGCTGTTGCTGGTTAAAGCATCGAACTTGAGAGAGAACGAACGTCGTAGCAGCAGCTGCGGCTCGAGCTAGCGTCGACCGACATCGTGAAGATCCCTCCAGACGGTACAAGATCCACTCAGCGCCCGTTCGGCGGACGAACGAACGGTAGGAAATGAAGAAATGCAAGAGGAGAACTCTTCATCTCCGTGCTTGCAATGCACGATATCGCATGCTGGCTGTGATACGATGGCGAGGAGAGAGCAAACCACGAACGGAACGAACGGAACGAACGGGAAGAACAATCTCCTTGCACTCGTTGTTGAACGCGAACGCTCGCATCCCATGCTCCGTACGATGTCGGGGCGATTTGCCAAGAAGCAACAGAACCGGTCGCCTTTTGCCATCCGAGAGCGACATAAAGGCAGTGTGCCGTGTCAGCCAGCACGGTCGCATAGGTAACCGATGACGACCACGACGAGCACGATGATGATGACGGACCCGATGATCACAGTAGGCGAGTGAACGAAAAGCGAACAAAAAAAAAACGACCAAGAATCACGAAAAGAAACTGCCTCTTTTCGGGAAATGGTTCTTCCTTCGGTACCGTGCTTCGGGCCAGAGAATCCTTATTCCTTGCTGCTGGTGCTGCTGCATGCTTTCGCGCGCTCTCTCCCTCTCTTTCACTCCTCAACACTTGCTCTCCCTTATACGCTTACCGGCTCAGCTGCTACACTGCTCGGCGCGTAGGGTCATCCGTTTTGGAATGGTCTTGCCTCGAAACGTACGATTCAGTAGTTCAAGGGTGTCACACAAGGATAGCGCAGAGCGGATATATGCTTGCAGGACATGGTTTAGGCGAGCCCAGAACCCATCCCGCCGATGGCCTTGCTTTCTCTGTCAACTGCTAGATAGGCATTGCGTTGGCCACATTAAGGCGTGCGGATAAAGCGAGAGAGACAGAGAGAGGGAGAGCATGTAGCTGGACTGCGTGTACATTTCAAGCAAAATACGTACGAAAGCTGTCTGATATTCCCGGGATCGGACATTTGATGATGGGTCGGTGAACAGGGTGGAAACCTTCCCCAGGCACAGTGCGGCAACAAAAACTCCCAGTCAACGCTCCGGGGATTTGCTGCCACACGTAGTATTTCTAGCTGTGTCATCTCACTGGTTCCGAAGGGTGTGAACACTTGCTAGAGCGTTTGAAAACGGTAGGCAAAATATTGGATATTGGCCACGATATTGAAGGAGCTCTTCACTAGGATACTATCTTAAATTTAGCTCTTTAATACATTTAGAAAGTTGTTTATAACACGCCATTCAAGTAAAATATGATATTAAAAAGTTAAATTATATTCATTAAACATATTAAAACAATGTTCTAAAGTTTGAAAACTAGTTCTAAAGAATACTTGTTTATGGCCCATAATTAGCATAAATCTCGCATTGCCTTAAACATTCAGTAACAGAAGCAGAGAGTTTTTTAACTTGATTGCTCCGTTAATTTACTATGTACATCGAGCTCCATCGACGACAAAAACAAAACAGAATGCAACCAAGAAGCAATTCAACTGACTAGTCAGCACTTTCCAAAAACGCGCCCGCTCGATGTAAGGTCCGTCAGATGTTGCGCAAGCTATGGAACGTAACCGGAGCGGCGCATCGAACGTTCGAGTTTTATCGCTCCCGGGCCAGTTCGTATGCACTCAGCACTTTGGGACAACAACTGGCGAGCTAAACCTCAGTCGCGAGCTAAAATAAGTAACCCAGACATGGCAAGAAGCAGTCTGGTAGAATAGGTCATAGCAACAATGACCATGTGGTGTTTATGATATTTGATCGGTCGTCCGGTAGATGTTAACTGGTATATAAAAGCAAAGAAAAGAGGCGACAACAAAGTTAAGTATAAATAAGGAAAATCGTGAAAATAAAGCAACAGATGCTAGTTGTCGTTCCGACGATGGAGTTGTTACGTGCCGATGTCGAGATAGGTGGAAGATCTCATACTGGACTGCTTCGTGAGCTACTCCTCAGCTCATAGCTGAGGTCTTTAGCCACTTCCTCGGTAAGTCTATACAGTATCAGTTCATACTTCTCAAATATAAGAACAACTAATAGAGAAGCGTCTTTCGAATCAAGTCCTTAGTATACCCAAGGAGGAGAGCAGAAACAGCAGGTATAAGAAACCAATTGGCGACGTCATTTACCCTTTCCCCGAAAATCGGGTTCCAGAGAGTCTTGGAAAGGCTTTTGTTATAAAGTAGGGAGTCTACTGCGTAATGTTACAGAGGACAGAGTGTATCCTTGAAACTCTCAATTCGTTCCCAAACCTTGCAGTGTAAAAACTTGCGTCGCGTTCGGTTAAAAGCCAAGGCCACACGCTTAGTAGATGAAAGATCCGTCATACTGGGTCCGAAGAGTGCCGGGGCTACCTTTATGAACAGTAACAGCGCTTTGTTACACCTTAACTCTGTTGCTTTTCTGGCTGCGCTTGGATGTTTGAGCTAAACGAAGGCGGATTGTAACAGACTGAGTAGATATGATGCTGTAGATAGCCAGTAAAGAAAGTTTTAATAAATCCACAACCTGATCATCGCAGTTATATTGTAGACTAGAACTTATTTGACTTTTTTACGAAAATTTAAACAAAAATTGCCTACTGATAGTAAGTGTTTTTGTTAATATAAATGCTATCCACTAATAGATAAACTAATTGTATGCTATACTATAATAAATAATAAAAACATTACGTGATTTTCATGAGTTTTAAAATTGATTTCTTCCGCTATTAGCACAAAAGTCCGGTCTCCCAGTATAGCGATACAGTTCTGCAACCACTTATTACGGCTTTCATAGCACACTATATGCTGGCCTTTACCCGCAAAAACCCTGCACCCTGCAGGCCTCCTCAAAGTACACAGCGAAACAGGGCACACTCCTGTACGGCCAACCATCAATCCCAGCTCTGGGTATTCCGAGTATAGCTTTGGCTACCCACCCTGTGCCATGGCCTACTTTGCCGCGGGCCCTAACTTACACAAAGCCTACCTAGACCACAGGCAGGTATCTACTTCGGCAACGGTATAGGAAAGTACCAATCCTCACTCGTAGCACTCTACCTTGCCACCACACGCGGCACAATTCTTCGCTCTTTCGCTTTACCACTCTTCGTACTTGATCACAGAGCAGAACACACTTTTGCTAGGCCGAGGGTTGATATCTTGAAGGACATTTCACTACACGCCCAACAAGATCGTCCTAGGGTTGTAGGATTTTCTGGATATTTCAATGAAGGAACAGTACTCACCATCAAAGAGGTGCATTGCTGTATCCGATTAGTGATGGCCGATGGGTTGCTTATTTTCCCGCCGCGTATCGGAAAGATCGGCAGCAGGTCACCGACCTCGGTGGCATCGGCTAGGCAAAGTCTGCAAACTCGTTCCAGATTTTTCTGCTCCAACAACTGCGCCACGATAGCTGCCATCCTTCCGGGGTATCCTTCGGCGCCTTCAGCGATTCGCAGGACCTCGGAGGATACCGCAATCCGCGGGCACGAGAGAAATTCGAACACCGTCCACAAAGCACGTCCACAACGCTCGAACGCTCGGTTGTGTGTGTGTGCGGGAGGCGACTGACAGCCATTTGTTGTGTTTACGTTTCCCTTGACAGTTCATCCCCAGGAAACCACCACTCGTACAACCTTGAATTAAAATCAAAAACCTCCGTACAAACGGTCGAAATACTAAAGGAAATCATGGAAAATTAGTTCACGACAGAGTAACTGAAATGCCGCACAGAAAACCATATGAATTCGCTGCGAAATAACTCTGTTTTCCGATTGATTTCCCATCTGTGTCATCCATGTGATCAAAGACAGACGCCTGCCATTGCTGTGCTCGCGTGTCGAAACGTAAACAAACAAATCCGTTCGTCTACCCACCGCCCAGGTGGGCCTCCCGCGCCCAAAAATACTATCCGCCCACGGACGAAGTCACGTTCTGCACGAGAGTTGTGTGAAATTGGTAGCGCACGCGCGTACCCGGTAATATGTTGATGCCATTGACCGACCGGTGGCCAAAAACATGGATGGACCACACGACCCGACCCAGTTTAGCTTCGACCACCGATCCGTCGTCTGTTGCTGATGTCTCCAGCTGACGAGTGGCCGGTACTGGATGCGGAAGATGAGGAGGCTGATGTTTGCCTGTTGTCGGCGTTGATCGGCGTGCACGATAGTGTTATCGCAAAGGAGGTCACCTTTGAGAGTGAGTATTTGCCGCCTCTGGAGGAACCCCCGTACGCGGACTTTGCGCTGATCGATCCGCTTCTGCCAAGCGGAACCGGAACGCCCACACGGCCTCCGTTACGTAATGTACCCCAAAAGGACCTCTGCCAGCCACACTGTAAAGAGTGCGGATGCCGATTTCAGTGCAAATCCCACCAGGATCGCCACCAATTGCTATACCATGGCAACGGTTCAAACTGTACCAGCGGACGTCCGTTGAAATCACGTTGCCGGTTGTGCCGAGAGCAGTTGCCCACTGTCCTGCACCTGGCCGACCATCTTCGTGCCCAACATCCACTGGAGGCTGTTTGTGATGTTTGCCTCGCGACATTCCACAATCCGACGGGTCTCGCGTGCCACCGTCGGTACCATTTCGGGACCGCCGATGGTGGTCGGTATGTTTGCGATGTTTGCCAGAAGCCTTGTGTCAGCTCGAGCCATCTACATCTTCACCGGAAAACACATCTCGACGAAAAACCGTACCCCTGTGGACACTGCCAACGGCACTTTTCATCCTCGGGGAACCGGCAGAAGCACGTGGCACGGGTTCACACTCACGAACGGAGGTACCGCTGTACGGTCTGCTCCGAAGCGTTCATCTATCCCCGTCAGCTGAAGCTACACTTGCAACGGGAACACCCGGGCAGCAACTCATCTTGCAGCAAACAGCAACGATCCTTCGAATGTTCCGAGTGTGGCAAGTGCTTCAAGCAGACAACACACCTTCGAAACCATCTCCTAACGCACACCGGCATCCGGGCACATGGGTGTGAGTTTTGTGCGAAACGATTCGCGCTGGCTGGTGATCTGCGGATACATCGACGGATCCACACGCAGGAGAAACCGTTCCGCTGTGACCGGTGCCCGGCAGCGTTCATAATGGGAAAACAGTTGAACAAGCACCGGCTAGTGGTGCACAACGTGTGCAAGGCTTAAGGCCCAGGAATGAGAATCTTTCATTTCGTCTGTGACAATAATCGAAAAGCAGATCTCTGCTTAAACCTAGGACAGCACAAACAGGCATTTAGCGACAAGAGTAGAATTAAGATGTGCTTTTGGCAATAAAACACCGAACCGGTTTGTTTGGAACACTTAAAGTTCGTTCGCTACTGAGGATCGGTCACTTTGATGACATTCGCTCGTCGCCCGAGATCCATCCGATTAGATACGGATCGCCAACCTTGCTCACATTGTGGTACGCTACTTTGTACCGACAAAAACATCCCATCGTCATCGGCACGGGACGAATGCCATGAAGGTTGCGGAGGGCAACCATCTGTCGGATGCACTATACGCGTGCAGTGCAGAAAGGGCTCGTTTGCACACAGTGGATTGGCTATTTTTAAACGAAATGTTTGCGAATTTGCACAAGCGTACCTGTTGGCAAAGCAAAGAAGACGGAAGAGGTACAAATGCAGGCCATCGGGCCCTTTGGCACCCCCTTTCGGACCTTTGAGCCATTGAACTCTACGTGCCGGGGATTAGTGTGCTCAACAGGTGACTTTATGTTCAAAGCCGTTGTAAAAACGTTGTTTCTGTTTGCTCAGTAGTTAACAGTAGACAGTGCTATGACGCAAGAGGGCAAGGTACGATGTTAGAGCAAGAGTACTGCGGATCTGTAGCGGATTAGTCATTAATCCGTCTGTTAAACGGTTGCTTTATTTTGATTAGTCATAGCATTTCATGTTGGATAACATGAATGGAAGTACTTTTTATTGATGATGCAGTAAAAATGGTTTCAATTTTGTAAAAAAAACACTTTTCTGTTGAGACATTCTTAGTGGCAGCGGTGCTCTCCAAACCATAGTTGTCTTTAAACCCACCGAAAACGATGTCTACTAGGATGATGCATCACATTCCTGACAGTTTTACCGGTGGTCAAGGTTGCTGAGATCAAATAAAGGCCATCCGATTTCGGGTCCGTATCCGCTAATGCGTCGGTCACGTTTCAACTAGCAACATCCACACGAGGTCAATTTTTCGTTTTCTAAATGCACATTCAACAGCCAAAGTAAAATCCATGCAGACTTGTGTGGTATTTCAAATGTTTTGCACACCAGGCACCATCTACACCGATAACGTTTCACGATGACATGCTTTGCCATCGAAAGAAAGATGTTATCCAGCCCGCACTGCACTGGACTTGCATCAACGTTTGTACCACTCAAAGACCACACAATCAATTACATGTGTTGATTGATCTGCGTGCGATTCCATCGCCCTTATCGGTCACAAACCAACAGACTAACGAACGAACAATTAGTAATGTCTGCCCGTGAAGGGGATTCGTTTCTTATCGTTTTTTTTGATACTTTTATTCCAGTATCATTTGCAGGTGCGTCTGTCACGCGGCGATGTGACTGTGCACCGCGTTTCGCGCGTGCGGGGTGAATCATTTCTACGAATTGAATGTGTTAATCAGCACGTGATCATACCTGGACCGTGCTAAGCTATACTAAACTGATCAATTAACACCGCTGCCGTCGCCACGACGTGCCCTGTTACCCCTATTCAAGGTCTACAAAGTGCTTTCGAATCCCCAAAACCAACCAGTGCCTGTTCAATCTGTGACATTGTACCGATCGCCGTCATAATGTCTTACGAATGGGTCAGTCGTTGCACAACTGGATTAAGGTGCTACGATCACTGACTGCAGTGAGTGTGCGTTGATGCGTAATGATCGATCAATTTGAGATCGGGCTGTGGCAAGCGAGGCGTGATTTCCATCAGCGCAGCCTCCGTGATCTATCTCGCCGTTAATTGCGATTCCCGGTACGTGGACTTTTACAGCCGTTCGACTTCCGGACGCGTTTTGGGAATCGACGCTTTAGCGGCCCAGCCAGTGTCTTCAAATTAAGAGCTCCCGCAAGAAGCGCTTAGCCATACCGGATCAATTCGTTGCCTGTTCCTAAGCACGTGAGACCAGTGCCGTTAGCATGATCACCAACAGCATGAAGAGTGGCCAGTGCGATCGTTAGGATACAAAATGTCAAAAGATTTTAACCAAAAGAAGGAGCGGCTAACGACGAAAAACATTCGATAATTTAACCGAAATGTGCCCCGATTGTGATGCCTTCAATTATTCATAATTCATCGCAATCAACCACCTTCACCGATCTCCTGGTTGACTATTTCCCAAAAAAATAGCCAGACACTTGCCTTTCCGTTTTCATTCGACGCATTAATCTCCATCTGGTCCACCGTGATCGTCTGCGCTGGACGTTCACATAACGCGTTCATTAGCGAGTCACTGCGCACACCGTGCAGCCTGCAAATCCAAATTCGGTTATGGATTTCATTTTCACTTTATGATGGGAACCGTACGGTGCCGTGTTTGTTTCATTTTCCCTTTTTCGCACCGCGAGACGCTTTCCACTGCGTCATTGAGTTACGGCGCCCAACGTTTCAATGCTAGCTGGCATTTATCAATTGAATTACGGTGCGGTACTAGCGGTACTCCACGTGACACACGTGTCGTGGCAATCCTCCTGTGGATGGCCTTTTTGGCGAGATATTGCGTGTGTGCTGTGCTGTGCTCTCGCTCGGATGTTCTTGATCATGCGCCTATCGGTCGGATACATCTTAAAACCAGTGAGTTATAGTCATACTCCTCCCCCAATGCACCCACTGCACTGAGCTGGACCACGTGCCTCGCCGGTGGAGCGTAACGCATGTGATCGCCAGACAATGGCTGGCGTCGATTGTCACATCACGGAATGGTCAGGTGTTCTGCCTCACCGGTTGACGCTTGGTAGCTTCAGCGAGCGCGCCTCGGAAGTAGCGATCATGCATCGTGCTTGGACACTGATCTGGCCAAAACGAAATGGAAGCACTCGATTGTCGCATTAGAACACGCCGCTAGAATTGTCTCTGGAATCGAACCGTCGTCGTCGTCGTCGTTACAGGAAACCGATACAGGGGCCGTGGGAGACGCACAGGAAATGGCGGCGAAACAGTGACAACAAACGACTGGGACCGGGCACGAATGGCCGGTTCCCCGTGTCCATTGTTCCGTAACGGGAATTGTTTCCCGCTGTTTCCCGGCATCCAGTTCCAAGCGGTGAACAATCGCATCCGGTACCAGGCTGGATGGATTCTGTTCCGCCCCATTTCCCCCCTCCCTCCCCCCAATCGGCCATTTGCCAAGGTCACCGTGACAACACGCGCCTGCACTCGATGAGCAATCACACGTGACGGAAGAGAGAAAAAAAGTGCGGACAAATAAAACGATTCTAAATGATTTTTAAATCTCTACCTCCGGTCCATGTGTGTCACGCCGGCTGACTAGTGGCCACCCATGGGGTTATGAGCAATCATGGCCACCATTGTTTACCGTGCACTGAGGAAGCCTACAAAGTGCTTTATAGGCTACAAAGTGGAAGTGCATCCCCCGCTAGCAAACAATGGCACAATTTACTTCCTATACCTCTGTCTCAACGAACGTGCTGACGATACCGGTTAATGATCCAGTTTTGATAGATCATCATCCGGAGGTTCGCCAACACGTGCTCAACTGATGGCATAAGGAACTCAACGCACGCACTACAGTAGACGACGTGATGGCATTACTGCGAAGTATCCTCATGAAGATGCGAAACGCTGTACGCTGGTGACCTTTGGTTAGTTCCAGCGGAGACAATGGCCCCCGGAAGGACGCTTTATCCTTTCAGGGCACGTTCCAACGCCGTGACAGACCTTCCTTTCTTCAGGATCTACTCGTAATCTGTGGTCGTGTGCTGGTGTATCTTGATGTTCATTTCAAGTAACGGAACATCTTCATAGGAAGTCTTCCGGTAGACGTGTGTCCGAACAGAAATGACCGCTTACGGAGCTCCAGCGGTGAAGATCCTCGACCTATCCGGACAAGTGCATGTCCTTCGTCGAGTGCAACAAAACACGAAGACCTTCCACAGTAAATACTTACACGCCCCAGACAGTATTGTGTGCCATTTGTTTCGGATCGCTGTTTGCTCGCAACCGGAAGGAGACAAAGAGAGCTGGTTATGCTTACAGTATAAATATGTTTATTCTACTTATTACAGCTTTGCTTTCAGGTGCAAAAATCCGCCCAAGCTCCATCACTTCACCATCGCTTCGCCCTCACGTACACCCACTGTGTGTCCTCGTCCGGTTAGGCTTCTGGCAAACATCGCAAACATACCGACCACCATCGGCGGTCCCGAAATGGTACCGACGGTGGCACGCGAGACCCGTCGGATTGTGGAATGTCGCGAGGCAAACATCACAAACAGCCTCCAGTGGATGTTGGGCACGAAGATGGTCGGCCAGGTGCAGGACAGTGGGCAACTGCTCTCGGCACAACCGGCAACGTGATTTCAACGGACGTCCGCTGGTACAGTTTGAACCGTTGCCATGGTATAGCAATTGGTGGCGATCCTGGTGGGATTTGCACTGAAATCGGCATCCGCACTCTTTACAGTGTGGCTGGCAGAGGTCCTTTTGGGGTACATTACGTAACGGAGGCCGTGTGGGCGTTCCGGTTCCGCTTGGCAGAAGCGGATCGATCAGCGCAAAGTCCGCGTACGGGGGTTCCTCCAGAGGCGGCAAATACTCACTCTCAAAGGTGACCTCCTTTGCGATAACACTATCGTGCACGCCGATCAACGCCGACAACAGGCAAACATCAGCCTCCTCATCTTCCGCATCCAGTACCGGCCACTCGTCAGCTGGAGACATCAGCAACAGACGACGGATCGGTGGTCGAAGCTAAACTGGGTCGGGTCGTGTGGTCCATCCATGTTTTTGGCCACCGGTCGGTCAATGGCATCAACATATTACCGGGTACGCGCGTGCGCTACCAATTTCACACAACTCTCGTGCAGAACGTGACTTCGTCCGTGGGCGGATAGTATTTTTGGGCGCGGGAGGCCCACCTGGGCGGTGGGTAGACGAACGGATTTGTTTGTTTGGGGATCCGGTTCATTGTGATTTTACGCACTATTACTATCACTAATCATCGCAATAATCGTATCAGTAAATACTACAATCCACGTAAGAAAGAAATGATTCCTCGCCAAAAGAAATGGGGTTGCGATTAATTTAAACAGAACAGAATATGAAAGAAATTAGGTTAAGAACTGGCATTACTCTGCTGGCGCTAGTTGCTTGTTCAGTTGTGTGCACGGGACGGTTGGTTTGGGAAAAACTTCATTAGAAGGGATGTGAAATTAACGAATTCTTGGCACACATGTCGCTTCGACGATTTTTTGTTTTTGTTTTCAAAATGGTTCATATCTTCCTGCCGCTTTGTTCCATATTTTCACCACTTCCGAATACCTTTCCCCCGTTATTTATATGTTTCCGTTTTCTTCATTTTCATATGTTACCTTCAAATTTCCGCTCTGTACACATCGGCTCTCTCTCTGTTTTACTTTTGCTGCCCTATGAACTACCCTTACAATTACGAAATATGTATTCAAGAGGAAGCTTTCAAGTTTTCAAAGGTCGTACCTACAACTACACTACACACTAGTGTCTCCTGTCCCTATTGACCACGTTTTCCATCAACCAAAAAGCGCACTTCTAGTACTGTTTTGGGGCAGCAAAATCAATCAGAAGTCACTCCCGGGTCCAATTGGGCATGTTTTTCAATTTGGTTATCGATCGAAACCAGGGCTCGCGCATTCCGATCCAAGCTTTCGATAAAACAAGACAGAAAGATAGCTTGACGGCCATTGCCGTTCGTGTCGGTGTTATCAATCCTGTGCTGTCGGCGAGGTCCGTCGCGATAACAGAGTGAGTTTGATGATGCAGCCCGGCTAGCTAACGTGGCGTCCGTCCATCCGACGAACTTGTCAAAGAAGGAAAGAAACTCGATCAAAGTGGTCCACGATTAGGCACCGTGGCCCAAGGTCGCATGGCGTGCGAGCAATAGAGGGTTATAACCTTGCTAATCGAGCAGCTATAACGTTAAATCACATCGCAGTGGTTCGATTAACGATTCCTTTTGCTCGCATTCCCGTCGCAGATGCTACTGATAAGCCTGTGGCCGATCTTGACTCACTGCTGCTTGGCGACGAGTCAATCAATAACCGGCGACCGGTGGAGGGGATTTTCAGTTTATTAGTCCTGAAGGGCGTGTTGATTGTTACACCTCCGCTGTGTATCTATATGCCTTAAACCAACAGCTGCTAAATGAAGGTGTAGAACTCAGCACTTAGAAACCGGGAAACGGGCGCCGGGAAATCGGTTGCCGTAGTGGCACCTCTCTCGCTGATGCTACCGTTAACAAGACAAACAACATCGTAATTACGTTAGATGTTTTGTGTGACAAACAACCGACGGGGATTTACAAAGAGAGGGACCTGGGAATCATCTTGTTTGTCGTGTCTCTCCCTAAACTTCCGGTTCGTTATCTCACTTTCACTCTCTGCTCGTCGTTCTATTCCTTCCGCTTACTAGAATCGCTAGATAAGTTGCGTGGAAAACGTGGTCACGATCGCGGTCTCCCGGCGATTCTTACATCTTCTGGATGATTTCGTACTTTTTGCGCAAATCGCACACATCGTTCTTGGGATCGTACTTCTTGCGGGCGGCCAACTGTGCCCGCATCTCGGCCGCGGTCATCGGCAGGTTCAACTTCTTGCCCTCGGTGGCGGCAGGTGCTGGCGTGGTTACTGCTGCTGCTGCTGCCGTCTCTGTGGCCGTTCCATTCAGTGCCATCTTTCCCGTGGCAGCCCCATCCGTCACCGTGAGGACCTTCTTAGTGTCGTCAATGATTTTGTCCATCGTCGTCGCAGTCGTCTTTGTCGTGCTGTCCACGGTTCCGTTGCCGTTTTGGTGATGGTGACTGTTGATGTTGTTGTTGTTGTTGATGATGCTATTGTTCGTGATGCCATTGCTTTTCGGAGACTTCTCGTCAGCCTCCACCTTGATCGAATCCTTCTTCTGTCCGTTCTCCTTGCTGTGCAGCTTGCCGCCATTCTCCTGATGGCCGTTACTCGTTCCATTCGTGGTGTTGTTGTTGTTATTGTTGCTGGGAGCAGCTGCCGCAGTGGCCGCCGTCGATGCCTTTGCCAGCGCCATCTTCAGATCGTTGGCATCGGCCCGCGGATCGATCACCAGCAGTCGCGTCTCGTTCGGCACAGCCTTGATCAGCTCGACCACCTTCTTGTGCGTTTCGGTCGTGATGTTGTGGCCGTTCACCTCGATGATACGATCACCCTGCCGCAGTCCCGCACCCTCTGCCGGGGAACCATCATCCACCTTTCCGATGTACTGACCCGGGCGACCCTTTTCGGCGTGCAGATTGAACCCGTAGCCATCGAAATCGGCCCGCTTTACCACGTGACAGAGCCGGGCCTCGTACTTGGGAGTGCCATTCGCCACGGCTGCCGCCGTACCATTCGTCTTGGAGGACATGCTGTTTGGGGTTTGCAATTCAAATCGTCAATACTTTCGTTGTCCTCACGCACGCACGCACGCACACAGGCACGCAAACACAAACACAGAAATGGGGTGCACTTCAGCTTTCAAGTATTGATTAGCAATCACTTATCAGGGCAAACACAGGATAGCGCGCACGCTTGACAAGCAGAACACAGCCGTTACAGGGCACGGATCGAACGCAACTGGAGAGATCCACGGTGGACGATGCTGGTGCCTGGACTGGTGGACACCCGCGCACGCACGCACGCAAGCACGCACACGTACAACCTTGTGGATGGTGGCGGTGTCGGTTATCGTTCCGGTGTCGGTGGCGATGGCGTTATCTGTGCAAGTCGAGGAGGGGGATTCTGAAACGAGGAAGAAAACAACGAAGAAACATTAGTACTATTGACTCGGTGGGTCAAGAAAGCCAGTGGTACATCGGGATAATCGTGGCGGAAAGGAAAAGTATGCCATGTTTAGCACATCTAGTAGTACTACGATAAACTGTTTATAAGGTTTCGCAGTTGAATTCTCCGATACTCAATGCTTCGACAGGGAGATAGTGGTTTCTCTTCGTCGAGCTCACAGTCGCAACCATGACCGTTAAGAACCTCGAGAAGGTTCGAACCCAACCCAATTCAACCTTCACCAGTCAGCGCACGAGCCGGTACGGTATTAAGATTTCCTCTTTATCTGTTACGGCATCTGTCACTCCTTACTAACTTGCCGGGGCGTCGAAGTTTTGTAACTAGCGATTGCGCTGTTGGTACAGGCGTACAGTTGCGCCACCTGTCTGGGTGGCCTGGGGACCAGAATCACCCACCACCGAGAAACGGTTGTTTACGGATTTTAACCAATTAATTTGATGGGAAACTGTCGCTCTGTTAGTGCGAGTCGCGTGTAATTCATTTCATTGGCATTTTGGCATGAAATTACAGCTCCCCCGCCCGTGCCCGACGATTTCTTCTCGTGCTGCTCTCTTGCTGAGAGAATTCGAATTCGGAGATGATGATGATAGATGATGATTGCACCGCTGGCCTTGGTGGTGACGATCCTAGAAATGCGCTGGAGACAACAATCTGTCATGGGCCGTAGAGTGGTTGAACCTAACCCGGTTTGCTCGGTGTCAACAATTTAATGCTTCACGGCGTGACACGGCGTGCGTTCGAACGACAGACATTGGTTTTCAATTTTCTCTTTTTTTTGTTTGGATCAATAAACGGTGCACTCGCTGGTGCTGCAAGCGGTGCACTAGCCGGTGCAGCATGATTGAATTCAAGCCAAACGCTGCAGCAGCTTCAAGTGATTGTGGTGTTGTTAGAGATGAAGGTCGCGCCAACAGTTGGGGGGTTGTGTCTGGTTTTTGAAATAAAAACCATAAAAACTGGTACGATTTCGATCTGCCCTCCCGGGTATCCATCTGTGGCATCCGATCGCGCTGGTGGTGGCACAATCTTGCAACCAGCTGCAATTGGTGCGGTGCCGATCATGATCTGATCGTTGCAGGTGTTGCTGAAGTTGGCTCGCTGGCTGTTGAATACCAACGCCTCGCCATCCAAAGAACCGAAAGGAGGTCGCTCAGAGGTGTGGTGTGGCCTTACGCATTACGACTTTACGGGGTCGCTGCACGGTGGCAGGTTGTCTTGCACCCCTGCACCATTTCCGCAGCGATAGGACGCTGGCTGGGCAGGTGAATATGGGAATTTGCAACACACGCTGCAGCAGGAAACGCTGATTAGAGGGAGAATGTGGAGCACGCACCACGCTCCACTCTCACAAAATAGTTGCTGCTCAGCAATGCACAACATACCATTCTGGGCCAGGGTGCGTCCCTTTTGAATAATGCAACCCACAGATAGAGGTGCGTGGTGGCGTTTGAGGCCTCCATACAGGTCACCAAAGCCCTGTGCTGCTGCTGCTGCTGTACGTGGATGTATCATCATGCATTACCCAATTGCAATACCTTCTGGAAGAAGCCGCCACGTGCACCATGGGCTGTCAGTCAGCAGTGCCGGGGGCGCCCGATGTGGTTTTGACCTGCAAAACGCGCGTAGTGGCTGCGCTTCAAGGCTACGAAGGGGCTGAGCCAGCATGCTGGCACCAAGATTTATGTTTATTCATCATTCCCTCTAACCGCGCCTGGGTGGTGTGTGATCGATGGTACACCGCGGCGGCCTAGTGTTCAATTATTTATTCGCCATCGCCTAATTGCTCCGCGTGCCGTGTTCCGTGCCGTGCGTGGATGCGGATTCACCCTCAACCCCCCCCAGGGGGCTCGACCTACGGGCAATGATGATCCCAAATGAGCTCATCCCAAATGAGTGCGCCCAATGCAATGCAATGGAAGAAAGGAAGGAAGGAAGGTGGTTGTTTCTTGTGTGCCGCTAGATTGTAGCACAACAATCGGTGGCCACATGCAACGTGAGGTTAGGGCGTCCATTTGGGAAGATTCGCAGAGATGCACCAGCGTGGTGCAGCTTTCTCAGCCTCAAAGCGGCTAGGGGGGCACGGAAGCAACGAACTGTAAACAATCGCGCCTCCATTTCTATTGTGAGGGGTCGGTTTTAATGTGCGAAACCGTGCACAATGCACGCCGCCTGCAGCACACAGCAAGAAGCACTTTGCGATCAAAGAAGGGCAACTACTTTCATTCTCGTCCAGAATGAGTTCTACTGACGTGCCGCGCCGTTCATTACATTTTTTGCCATGGAATCCAGCTTGAGAGCATTAAGTGCTACGTTTGGTTGCTCTGCACATCATCATCATGGCCTCTCATCGTTATGTTTGGAAAGGAAAATTCATATTTCATTCATGCAGCATCATCTCAGACGTTTTATTCAGCAGCAGCCGCAGCAGCCTTATGTAGTGTCTAACCTTTTATTCAGTGACTCTAACTCTCACTCACGAACGAAACCGTTGGTAGGGAAGGGGGTCTGATGCTAATTACAGCGCCGAAGGAATTCACTAAACGACATCCGTCGTGCTCATCCACAAACCACAGTTGATAGCCCAACCAAAACCAGCCCTTTTACCGGGGCGGTCGGTTGTTTGAAAAGTAGGTAATGGCTCGAATGTTATCTCATGACCTGGAGGCTCAGATACCGAGTTAGTTGCGCCTCGAAGGCTGCTTGGCTGGGCTGCTGCTGCACGTGCGCGTCCGTCACCCCTGAGTTCCTAATTTAGCAACATAATAGGCCTTGGCGCGCACAATAGACGCCACTGACGCAGGCCAAGTCACGTGGCCTACTAGGCGACATGTGAGCCTTTTGTCAACGTGCCTACACCGAGCACCGAGAAAGGGAATGAGAGAGATTTGAGTGAAAATTCGTCACAAAATTCGCAAACATTTCATCATCTCGCTAAACGAAATCGATCGCTATCGAGCTTTCGTTGCCTAATACCGCTGCGCTGCTGCTGCTGTCACCGAGCACCGAGCCGTTGTCTGGCGTTTCGTTTAATGTGGGCAAAAGCAGCAAATGTAAAAAAAACGATTAACGCACGAAATGCGCTTTCCACCGCTCCGAGGCGGAAAAACCTCGTGGCTCGATCTCATGGAGCACACACCATAAAGTTGCAACTAGTACATCGTCGTTCGGGGGGCCACACAGTTTAATTTGTCCCCGACGTGTGCGGTCTCTCGGTGCTCCGGGATGTCTTGTTTGCGAGGCAGGCCTGCAGCTCGCTTGTTTGGTTGTTCAATGTTATTTTGTCACAACATAGCGACATGCGGCTGGTCTATGGCTGGGTTAGCTAACGTAAGATGCCACGGGAATGCCGCCGGTCCGTTTGTATACCACCGGTGGCAATAGTAAAGACACCAGGGCCCGGCTCGATTTCCTTTTTTCCGTTTGGTTGACTTTCGGCGCACGGATCGGCGGTTTGTTTGCACGCGGAGGGCAGCCCGCCAGCTTTTCAGCTGATTAACGGCAGATGATCGTGGGATGCTACTGTTATTGCGGTGCAAACAGCGCAGCACGTTCATTAAGTGGCTTCGCCGCACTAATTAATTAGTGCCACCGAGAAAACCGGAGAAGATTACTCAACACACGGTTATGTTTAAAATACGAAAAATTTCAAAATCTAACCAATGAGTGAGAGGCCACATTGTCTCCAACGTGTGCCTTCGATCGACACTTCATTCCAGCTGAGCTTACTCGCTTACGCTCGGCTTCGTTCACTTCCAGAAATACTGGATCCAGATGGAACCGGATGGCCGGATCGTGTGGAGATCGCGAAACGATGAGATCATCGAGCCCGGCAGCCGGAGAAGATGAGCAAACGCTTCTTCTCCACTCGGCAATCACTCAGCGAAGGTCATACCGATGACGAGCGCCGCCGACGATGAGGAAGAGGAGCCTGATCGAGGCAAAAAGGAAACAATCGATGACGCGCGAGAGTAACACAACGGCTGGCGGCCGACGGTAGGCTTATATCATCCCGCTTGTGTCGTGTGAATGAAACGTATCGAAATACCTTGACTGGAATGTCAAAATGTCATTAATATTGATCTTGGCGAATGTCATCCCCATCTACGCTGCAACGCTGCCCCGGTGGGAACCGACCACGACCACCTACCTTCCTTCCTGAACAGATCCATTATTGCCGCCCTTTTGATCTTCCACACCGACCACTCCGGTGCTAGTAGCGGACGGTGTTGATCGATATCGGCTTCTACCATTGTGCCATATCTTGGCGTTGGCCGAGTTGGTCCCGCTCTCTCGCTCCTTCTCTGTGTGACTTATCGTGAGAATGCGAGTTGTCAAGAATTCATTCTGGTACATTTTCACACCCCCAACCACTAGCCCAGCGAGGCCTATGATCGTGTGACGTCAGCCGGTACAGCTTCCAAGCAGTTTAAACGTTTGAGTCAATGCACGATTGACACTTCGACTGGGCCAGTGGCAGAAGCAACAGGATGTAAATCAACTCTCCGGATACGGTTTGTCGTGTTCGCCGACGATCGTCCGACATCTGTTTGTGCTGCGGACCCCGTCACCATCGACGGAAGGGTAGAGGAAGCGCGAAAATGCTGCCGAGCTCGGGCAAACAGACTCGCGCCTCGCTACCGAAAGCGATGATGCGTTGGTACGATGGGAAACACGAAAACGATAAAATTTTACGCCACTTTTACACACGGGCGACTGGGGGACTGCGCCAACATGTGCCATTCGATGACGGACCTCTCTCTTCACTTCACACACGGTTTGAGAGCCCCCGGTGGTGGGGGGGGAGGGGCAGCAATAAATTATTGTTTGCTTGCGACAACTTCAGCTCCCGCTATCAACGCAGCACGAACTTCCTTCCATGGCGTTTTTTTTGTCTTTATTAGCTTGTCGAACTGCTTTCCTCCATCGATCGTATCGCGATCGAGTACACACTGTCATGACCGCAGATGACTTTGGGCTTTTTGCTTGCGGGCGCGTGCGTGTCTAGGTGAATTTGAATGTTGCCCTATCGGTGGTTCGCTAGTTATCGGACGGCCCGTGAGTCCCCAATCGTGGCTTTTGTGTGATCAAAATGCAAAGTCATACGCCGGGCAGCAGTACCAAGGTCTGCGCGATCAACAACATAACACAAACGGTTGCTAAACTGTTGCTTTTTTGTTACCGTCTGGTGCAAGCAGATTCAGATGTTCTTCGGCTTGGTATTATGGGTCGCTTAGAAGCTCCAAAGATCCCTCAGATGACTCATCATCAGCAGCAGCAGCAACAGCAGCAGCAACAGCAGCAGCAACAGAGCGTTTATTATTAGCTTCGCCAATACTCTCGATACCGTGCTACGGTGCATTGCTTGCACTTTGGAGATTATTTTAGGATCACAACGGAGTAAAAGGAACGCCTCTTCTCCAAATAGCACAAATCTCTGCTTAAGCCAGCCGACAACATCGTTCAGAGTCGCCCAATAGCTGTATGAGTCACGTTTTCCGAGCCGCAGTGTAGTCCAATAAAATGAACTGCAATTTTCAGCACAAACAGCAACTAACCTGCATCACCTGCATCCATCGTGAACATGAGTCACAAGTCACCCTTATCGGCATCGGCCTTTACGCTGCTCGCTGGCTGTGGAAAGTCGAACCCTAGCTGTATGTTATAACCGGAACCGGGCTCCGGGAGCAGCAATTTCACCTTCGCCAACACGAATCACACCGCCGATCGATACAATTAGGAAAAATGGTGGCATTTGCGCCAGGGGAATCGAGAGGATACTGGGAGTGGTTAGGAGTAGGAGAGTGAAAGTCCGTACGGATTAAACCCTGTTGCTGCTGCTGGTACCGCTGCTGAAGCTATCTTACCCCTTAGCGATAAGTAACAAGCACCTCGGGAACTAATAATGAGGGATTGGCGGAGGCAATAGACCTCCAGCAGGTCCAACAGGCACAAGTGTTCCGTCTCCTTATCTCCTGCGGATGCATCTTTTGGAGTGCTACAATGTGGCGTAACAGTCAGCAAGTTCGACCAACTTTCAGCTGAGCAAACAAGCTCTCTCTCGCTCTGTATTGGACTTGGATCTGGCGTTTTAAAAGGGTGAGAGCGATCAACATTCTTCGGTTCCAAATAAGCCCCCTAGATGTTGTCTAATGTGCTTGAGTATCTAGATCGAATCCAAAACAACCGCAGTCGATCGGTTGCAGCATTCTGAGCTGCGCCAAAAACAGGTTTCCGGAACCCCCTCCGGCGAAGCCTTTTCTACTCAGTTCCAACGCTGCAGGAGGGGCCTTCTCTCGGAGCCCAGCATTATCGCCATAGCATGAATTCCTGAGCTGCATTGTTGCTTCACGCCGCTCCACCACGATATCACGTATTCCATTCGTCCCCCCTCCCCCGAAGCCAGGCGATGTGGTGGTATCCAATTGGCTCTTCCACAAAAATACCTGGATCCCGCCCAAGGTTACACGATCGTCTTCGCCTTTTACCTTCCTTCTTCGTGCACAGCTCCCCATCTCTTGCTCAAATGGCTCCTCTTCCTGATATCATCACCTTTGGCTCTTGCCAAAGTGTTCACGATTACACAGAGCGCACCCTCTCTCTCTCTGTCTCTTCTGGCTGTCTCGATACCGTTTCGTCAACGGTGTCCGCGCGTCCAGGGAAGGTCCCTGAAGGTTAAGTGAACCTCACTTATAGCCGTCCAATCGGCTGTCCATCACGAAGACACGGACCGATCATGATGAGAATCTCGGACCGCTGCTGCTGCCGCTGCTGCTGATGATGATGATGATGGGGCTAATCAGTGGAGGTGAATGCAAGAGAAAAGCAAAGCCAATGCTCACCGGGCAGCACCGGGTCGCCGGGCTTAGAAAGGGTTCACAACATGAACACACTGATATCGACGACATGCTGCTGCTGCTGCTTGCTGCTGCTAGTGGTGTTCGTGGTAGTGAGTCTTCTGCATCTTGGGACAAACAGCAGTGGCAGTGACTCCCGAGGGTTGCACCTCGTGGGTTGCTCCAACAGCAGCAAACGCAAGACAAAGGAGTGTAAAAAGGCGGAACGTCAAGCGTGTGTGGAGTGTCCGATCGCATCGTTTCGGTCGTGTCGAGCAAATTGGCTCTGCTGCGACCACTACCACCACTACCGGGGGCGCCTCCCTTCCTGTTTGTTCATTCCCGGGCCCCACCGAGATTCGTTCCGAAACGTTGACTTCAAAGCGCGAGCTCCAAGATTGATGTAATTCTTTTCGAATTTTCTTTCTCCAGCCAAGCCAACAGTGCCGGAGCATGCCGGCTCCGGCACGGACGGACTTCCATGACGCTGCGGATCTTCTTCATCTGCCTACCTCTTGGTGGTGATGGTGGTGGTTCTCCTCTTGGTCTTGGTCGCGCTAGAGCTTGGTTTACCTTTGCTTTCGTCCGAACCGGAAACCGGTTCTTATGTCAGGGTTCCGCTCTCTTCACCCTTCAGATATTTATGACCATCATATACACCCGTCCTGTGCCCGGGTGCTTCAGCGCCAGTCGCAGCAAACCAGCCAGAGAGACACACATGAACCGCTTCTAAAACCTTACGGTTGGTGGAAGATTGCGAAAACGAATCCTGCGAGTTCGCGTTCGTGCAATCGTGCGCGCGCCCGGTTGAGCCTCTTGTGTCTCGTGGTTTGTTGAACTTCTGTACGCCCGTTTCTCACCACCTGAACTGGACGACAGAACGGCCGCTTGTGCTGGTGGTGTGTCTGGGGTGGTGCTGAGACATCTGTGCGGTTCTGATTGAACCCCCGGGGTTAGTAGAGGACAATTGGTTCGACTACATTCAATTTTCTCTCTTCTGCAAGTCACACGTTCTAGTGTCTGGAGTCTGTGGACCTTTCGCATTCCATATTCCCATTAGATTGCATTCCGTCAATTGGAGATTGTTAGAAAGCATAACCATGTTCTTCGATGCGATACTCATTTGAATTTTTATTGGTCTCATATTAGATGTCCTTCAACCAGAACTCGTTTCTTCTGATCACCAAAAGAATGCGATCACAGTTCTCCCGAGAAATCATTTCAGAAGAGCCCCCTCGCAGCCTCTGATTGAAGCTCGATTCAAGCGAAACGGAAACACCTTATTTTCCTCTACCTCAACCAACAACCAACGCAACGATCGGTCCAATTGATTATGAACCCATTACCGGAGACCGGTAGCCCGGCAGCGGACCTCCGCAAACGCATCTTATTATTATTGCGCAGGTGAAGGCGGATCTCAAAACTGGTGCACTTTCGATACATTTATTGCAGCCACTTTTCACTTTCTCACTTTTAGATTTTCGCGCCAAAAAGTGCCAGTCCAGTCGTCCCTCGCGCCGCGTGGATGGCAATGGATTTTCGCCTTTCGAACGCCGCCACCGCCGCCTTCGAATTGGTGCTGGCACGGTGGCGGTGGCAACGCTCATGACCACTGCGCACCACCGAAGCACCGAGGTAATGAATTCGATCATTTATCGTCATTAGCTCACCGGGTAGATCGGCATCAGGCACGGCATCGTCCAGCATACCGGCGGATCGTTTTGCATTACAAATCGAAATGAAACTAGCCTCACTCGCGGGGCAGGCACATTCGACTCCAATCTCCAGCGAGTGGCGCCTCGGATCTTGGCCGTCGAAGCTGCAGAGAGCGAGAGAAAGATTTCTCCGGCTGGCTGACTGGCTGGCTGGCCGGTTAATCATAACTGCAGCACAGCCCAGTAGAGACCAAGTGATTCGCGCGGTTCGTTAATTAGATTACGTGATTCCGGAGCGGTGCGACGGTTGCTCCGACAGGTTCAAAGGTGACAGCAGCTTTCCGCTCGACCGGTTTGCGTCTTAAAGACGAAGAAGATGATCGAAACCCCCTCCGGGGGCACCAAATGGGCGTATAAACTGTGGCCAAACAACGCATAATCGTTTCTTTCCTGCTCCAAAAACCCCCTAATTACCCCGTTCATCGATCGATCGATTGATAGATTGATCACGAATCGGCAAACATTCGGAGCATGGGGATCTCGGTATTCAATTTAAGCACCGGACCCAAAGGGGCTTCACAGCTCGAGCGCGGATGAGATTGAAATCCCTGGTGTGGTATCTTCAATAGTTGGCTAGCGGAAGACTCTTCTGGTCCCTCACTTGCTGCAGTGATGGTTTGTAGCGATTGTTATGCGTAACCACAAACGGGCATCGGAGCCCGATCGATAGCACATCACGATGTGATGCGTCAATCACCTCGATGACACTGAAGGAGCTGGCCATTTACATTACCGCGGTACGGTGCGGTTAAATTTTGGTCACGTCTCTCTGTCAATCAACCAATGCTGCACCCAGTCCTTCAGGTCAAGGTTCCAGCGTGTAGTCATAGCAACGAAAATTGAAACCGTTACGTACCCCGCAACCGAGACACCTGTAGACCACTCTGAAGGCTACTCCGTTTGTCCGTTCGTTTCGGTCCAGTCTAGGACTAGTAGAGGGGAAGCCATTTGGACCAGGAACTCCCTTGGTGAAGGTTAAGAATGATGGCGATTGGTGGCCGTGGTACGGTTTATGATTTGCGTATTCTACCTTTTCGATTCGACCTCAAACGGTCACTTCGGTGGAGGAATCTTTACGCGAAAGAAATAGCCAAACACGATCAAAGATCACGCGTTGATGGCTCATTGTGTCGTTTTTTGGCGGTCATTGCGTGCGCTGCTCGTGGTTCGCGGAAATTAGATTTAAAAAAACTGACCATGAGTCATTTAGTACCAATCGAATGAGTTACTAATGTTAGCAAGAACAGGCAAAAAAAAACGAAAATACCATTTCGCTACCTCACCAGTGGAGGCAATCAAAGGCAATGCTAACATTCATCCGGTCCACTGGCATGCTGGAGGGTGGAGCTGGGGGGGGGGGCGGACCTCTGATAGTAATTTAATCGCCATAGGGGGAAAAGAACCAGATGGGAAAATAAGCAAAAACTGGTGATCTTGCATTGGTGGACGGTGACGGTGACGGTAGAGTCAGTTGACTGCATCGCTGCTACTGCGGTGACGTAATATGATCGCGACGGACGTCGAAGCACCCGGATCGCGCACACAGGAACAGGCAGACGGCAGCAAACGAAACGCAAATACGATTCGCCATCCGGTCCCGGTCCCGGTCCCAGTCCGGCGTAACCAAATGCCCCCACGTAGAGTGTCTGTCCTCGCCTGGTATAATTGTGACCTCCTCTCTTTCTCTCTCTCTCTCTCTGTCTGTTTGAATCCCTGGGTTGCATTTTATAGCGATTACGTTCAGGGTTTTTTTTTGGGGAAATACACGGCTGGAAACCATTCATCATCATAGGCGAAAAGGTGTATTTAGTGCATCGTGCACGCATAATCACGCATCACGCTCCACCAGCCACGGGATGGTTGATGGTAATTCGATCATTTTTTTTCCCCCGGAGATTTCTGGGAAAGATTTTCGAAAATATTCAAAACGGGGAGTTCCCTGGCTCTGCAGATTCGCAAGGTGACTCGAGGGGCCATCATCTCGCTGGTCTGGCTGGTCTTCACCTGCTGGACCTGTTTGCGTTTGACCGAAAGCAACCACGGGAAGGGCAGGGTACACACTACACCACACACCAAGGAAAGGTGGTCAGCTTCACGGTGGGGACAAGCTGAAGTTGCACATTGTAGCCGTCCAGTGGTTGTCGGCGGATCGACGTAGAGCGGCTCCCAGCAATTGAGAAACCACGATTATGTGATCGCCACCCCGCCGTGGTCCCGGTGTCTCGGCGTCACCATCTTTGAAAGATAGTCTCCCTCTCCCCGGGGGAACCGCTTTTTGCGTAAAAGGTTGCGGTGCGCATTTTCCAGCACCACCACCAGCATCGCAAATCGGTTACAAGTTGACCGAATAATCAAGCAACGAAATCGTGGTTACTCATTTGGGAGGAGAGGGCTGAACGCATGTTAGCAGCCTCCCCGGAGTGGTTTAAGCATCTCGAGGAGTGGTGTTTGTTGTTCCAGAAAAATCGCATCGCTCGAACCGAACGAAACCTCCAGAGGGGAACCGTCGTCAACCTTCGTGTGCTGTATTACGGTGATGAATCATTAGACTCCATCCCATCCCATCCAGACGATTGTGCGGTGCGCAAAAGGCTGACGTTCCGCTCCGTTCTGGAGCTCGTGGTGTGTTGAGCTAATAAATATGGATGAAATGGCAAAGGTGGTGGAGACAGAGGCGCGGGAGAGTCAAGATCGAACCGACGATCCGGAAACCGGTTGCTTTACGAAAAAAAAAAAACAAAATTTCTCACTTCCAGGTTCGAAGGAGAGCAAGGCACGTGATTTCTCGATGACGACAACTCGTGCGACGAGACGAAAAGTCGTCCCAAAACATCAACATCTACCTCGGAAACCTTCAAAACTGCTCCATTCTCTTCGGCACCACCAAAAGCCTGGCTGGCTCGGCTTGTTGTTGTTCCAGTTTCCCAATGCCGGCCGAGGGGTTCGATTGAACAGCTGCTGCTGGTCACCTTGGGCCACACAATGTCAAACCAACAGAGCCTACGATCTCGAGGGGCTTTTGAGAAACCGGCGTGTGTTCGGAAGGTCCGGGGTTTCGGAAGAAACCGGACCGGTTTGCTGCCCAAATAATACAACCGCGAAAAATGATGATAAGATGGACGCCAGCAGCGGTCAGCAGCAGGAAGGGACGAAGACGAAGGACGGTTGATAAGGTTTGCAACATACATTTTGCCCGCGGCGCTGCGCCATTTGCTGTGCCGCTGGTTGTCGATCGATCTGACCGAGCGACCGACCGACCGACCGACACACGACAAATTAGCAAACACATTAGCGTGTCGTGTGCGTGTTTGTTTTCGAGGTTTTTCGTTCAAAGATGCTGTTAGCATGATAAAATGTTTATCAGTTTCATGCTGATGAAATCACTGCCCACGACGTCACGATGGGATCGCGAATGGTGGAGCAGATCACTTCCAAGAAGTGCAAAGGCCACGCAGTTGAGGAGGAGCAGCGTGCGAGGAATGCTCGTACGCCGTAGCCGCCTCGAAGCTTACGATCACGTACTCCCCGCTGGCGCTGGCATCATCCGGTAGGCCGGTGCGAAGAGGCAGCGAGGCACGTCCCTTCTCTAGAGTTGTCGTTATTAAACCCTTTTTCGCTCTTTTTTCACCCCACCGAGACGCTTGCGAATGACATCAGTGAGAGGGAATTGCCTTTTTTTTGTTGTTGCTATGCAGACGATAATGATGGTCCGCCTCATCTCGAAGCAGAAAATTGTTCTAGAGAATCGCCTGCATGTCGGACTTTGTTTAGATGTTGAGAGCTTACCTTTTTTTTTTGTTCGCGATAGTGGATGATCGCTTAGCTAGCTCGAACACAACACAAGAGACACAGGAATATCGGTTTCACTTGAAGCAGCAAACGGCAACTGGAAAATGAGATTTCAAATGCCACGGTTAGAACCAAACATGCTCACAATGATCACTTCCGCCGATGCTAATAGGTAATTGAATTGTAGATTGAATCTTCCAACACGCAGCCATTCACCACTCGCCTGGCACCGAACTAGCCCTACAAGCCCACGAGACTGTTATAGCGTAGCATCTTCGGAGGTAAAACGACCGCTGAGTAAATAAAACTCCAAAAACAAGCGTCACTGTATCCGTGGATCCTGCGGCTTCCTTATAGCCTCCGCCTAAAGACGATTGGCGTTTCTTTCACTTGCCACGACGAGATTCGATGTTCGGTTCGGTGACACCTGTACACCTCTGCTCGGCAGGATTAAGAAGAACAAACAGCGGAACGAGAGCTGAGGATGAAGCCTTTGTCTTCTGCACGATAACCTTTAATCGACTGCCGATATCCTTACACCCGAAAACGATCACACAACCACACTGACGCCAACCAAAAACGGGGGTCTTAAATTACACTTAGTCGCTGGAACTAACCGTACCACCGCTTTCAGCAGATCGCAACCGAACAGTGAGGGAAGAATGGTGGCGCACCTGGAGTCCGCACTTGTTACTTGTCGCATCGAGAGTGGAGCGTCGAGAGAAGGTCCAAGCCCACAAAATGCGCGCTGTCCGCGGCGGTTGCCATCGAGTGCGTGCGTCACGACACAGCGTGGGGTGTTCGGGCTCTCTCCCTTGCTCTCTTCTCGGCAAATGGACGAAAGAGATCGCGGTACGAAAACGCAGGGGGTACGTATGGGTGCGTTTAATTTAATTTTTCCGTTTTGCCCAGGTTAGGTAGCGCATTTTAGGTAGCTAAACGTGAGTAAATGGCTTCTACAACAACTTAAAACACGTGTTTTTATACCCTTATTCTACGCTAGTACCCTTTGAGGGCGATCGTTTGGATGATGATGTCTGAAACATTTGCTCTGCAGTGTGCGAGCATAGCGACTGAGAGCGCAGCCTCTCGCGATCCGCAACATAGTTAGAGAAGAATCTCCGGGAAGAACTTCTCGACGGTTTGTTCAACGATAAAACCATTAAATGATCTTCGTGAATGATCTTTCTTTTTCTATTGGTATCCGTAGACGTCTCCAAACATCGGTGCTCCAGCATATTATCATTGAAAATTGATCCCAGAAGAAGCGGCGGGAAAAACAGGAAAAACCTGACTGTTTTCGAAACCAAAGCTCATTCAACCTGTTGCTGCTGGCTTTGGGGATCTTCGCGTTTGATCGAAGATGTTTCCTCATTATACGTGATCAGCTGGAGGAACGGGCATTTAGGAATTCATAAGGCACTGTAACCGGTTTTCCGTGGTGTAGCACGTGAACCGTCGTGCCACGTTCCGGTTCAATTCGTTCTAATGATTCTGATTCTAGTCTTTTCCAAAATGCGTATCAAGCCATCGATTTCACAAGGTCCTTGAGCAGCGATACGAAAATGAAATGCTTTAACGAGGCCGCATGGCCACATGATTGAATTCCGGATTTCAGACGTGAAAACCAGTTTAATTAAAAGGTAACGTTTGAATTTTACATACAGTTTTAGAAGTCACCGCGAGAAGTTATGCTCAATTTTATGTTTCATGTTTTTCGAGAGCATAAAATGTTCTCTCTTCTCTCTCATTCTCGGTCGTTCGTAAACAAACAGTT
>NC_064878.1:8282500-8295000 GCF_943734665.1 Anopheles aquasalis | reverse complement strand
CCGACGTGAAGATTGAGTACACGGAGGACGATTTCGAGAGTTTGGTCACGTTCAAGATGTTCCAGACGCACGTTCGACCGATACTGCAGAAGGAAAACCCGCGAGTGCCGACCGCCAAGCTGATGATGCTGGTTGCGGCCAAGTGGCGCGAGTTCTGCGCCCAGAACCCCAACATCCCGAGTGAGGATGCAGCGGGTGCGGGAGAGGACGAGGCACCCGAGACACCGGAGTACGTACCGAAGTCGAGCCGCTCGCGTAGCAAGACCGAGAACAAGCACGACGACATGGTGTACGATGATGAGGAGGAAGAGGAAGAGGAGGAAACACTCGAGCGGGAGCGATCGCAGCGCAAGAGCAGCAAGAAGGCGAGCAAAAGTGGTGGAAGCAGTAGCGGTGGCAGTAGCACCCGGAAGAGTAGTGGTGGTGGTGGTAGCAGCAGCAGTAGCCGGAAGCAGAAAGTCCCAACGCTGAAGATCAAGTTCGGAAAGCGCAAGAACGCTAGCTCGGACGAGGAGCAGGACGCGAGCGGTGCTTCGGAGCGTGATTCGGATGCCGAGTTCGAGAAGATGCTACAGCAATCGGAGGAAATGCCCGAGAAACCGGAGCGTGGTGAATCTTCTTCCGGTGCTGGTGGTGCTGGTAGCTCATCGGCAGGCACTGCCGCCGGTGCCGAGGGTGAACCATCTTCAGATCAGCCACCGGTGCGCAAGAAGGCCAAAACCAAGATCGGCAACAAATCGAAGAAGAAGAGTAAGGCAAAGAAGAGCAAGTTTTCGGCGGATGGAGGCGAAGAGGGTGAACACGAGCATCAGGATTACTGTGAGGTGTGTCAGCAGGGCGGTGAGATCATTCTGTGCGATACCTGTCCCAAGGCGTACCATCTGGTGTGTCTGGATCCGGAGCTTGAGGACACACCGGAGGGTAAGTGGTCTTGCCCGACGTGTGAAGCGGAAGGGCCAGCCGATGAGGACGATGATGAGCATCAGGAGTTCTGTCGGATCTGCAAGGACGGTGGGGAGCTGCTGTGCTGCGACAATTGTCCCTCGGCGTACCATACGTTCTGTTTGAATCCACCGCTCGATGACATTCCGGATGGGGATTGGCGTTGCCCGCGCTGTAGCTGTCCACCGTTGCCGGACAAGGTGCAGAAGATTCTGACCTGGCGCTGGACCGATAAACCGATACCGGGATCAGCGGAAGAGGCCAAAGGAGGCGCACCACAGCAGCCAACTCGTCGCCGGGAGTACTTTGTGAAGTGGGCCGAGAAGTCGTACTGGCATTGCGATTGGATTACGGAGCTGCAGCTGGACGTGTACCATCCGCTGATGTTCCGCTACTATACGCGAAAGTACGACATGGAGGAACCGCCGAAGCTAGAGGAGGCTCTCGATGAACAGGACAACCGGTACAAGCGTATCCAGCGTATGAGGGAAGGCGGTGCGGACATTAACGAGACCGAGCTGGAGGAAAAGTTCTACCGGTACGGTGTGAAGCCCGAGTGGCTGATGGTGCACCGTGTTATCAACCATCGGACGATGCGCGACGGTCGGACGCTGTATTTGGTAAAGTGGCGCGAGCTACCGTACGATGCGGCTACCTGGGAGGACGATGAGGATGACATTCCGGGACTGAAGATGGCCATCGAGTACTATATGGATCTGAGGGCCAACTGTTCGCAGGACATTGGTGGTGGTAGTTCGGGTGGTGGTGGTGGTAGCAGTAGCAGCAAAAAGAGCAAGAAGAAGGGCCGCCGTCGTGTGCGCGAGCTAGAGGAAGAGGAGCGTACGGTGGGGCTGAAGCGCTATACACCTCCACCGGAGAAACCGACGACGGATTTGAAGCGTAAGCTCGAAGTGCAGCCACCGTATCTGGACGAAACTGGCATGCGACTGCATCCGTATCAGCTCGAGGGTATCAACTGGTTGCGTTACTCGTGGGTCCACGGAACGGATACGATCCTTGCCGATGAGATGGGTCTGGGTAAGACGATCCAAACGGCCACCTTCCTGTACTCGCTCTACAAGGAGGGTCACTGTAAGGGTCCGTTCTTGGTTGCGGTACCCCTGTCGACGATCATCAACTGGGAGCGTGAGTTTGAAACGTGGGCGCCCGATTTCTACTGCATTACGTACGTCGGCGATAAGGAGTCTCGATCGGTGATCCGCGAGAACGAGCTGTCGTTCGAGGAGGGTGCCGTGCGCGGTGGCAAAGCGTCACGTATCCGCGCCAGTTCGATCAAGTTCAACGTGCTGCTGACGAGCTACGAGTTAATTACGATCGATGCAGCCTGTCTCGGGTCGATCGATTGGTCGGTGCTGGTGGTGGATGAAGCCCATCGGCTCAAATCGAACCAGAGCAAGTTCTTTAAGGTGCTAAATGGTTATAACATCGCGTATAAGCTGCTGCTGACCGGTACACCGCTACAGAACAACCTCGAGGAGTTGTTTCATCTGTTGAACTTCCTCAACAAGAACAAGTTCAATGAGTTGGCCGAGTTCCAGAGTGAGTTTGCAGACATTTCGAAGGAGGAGCAGGTGAAGCGACTACACGAGATGCTTGGGCCGCACATGCTGCGTCGTCTAAAGGCGGACGTACTGAAGAACATGCCGACCAAGTCGGAGTTTATCGTGCGCGTGGAGCTGTCGCCGCTGCAGAAGAAGTACTACAAGTACATCCTGACGCGTAACTACGAGGCACTGAATCCGAAGGGCGGTGGTGGTGCCTGCTCGCTCATTAACATCATGATGGATCTGAAAAAGTGCTGCAACCATCCGTACCTGTTTGCGGCCGCCGCAGAGGAGGCAACGCTCGGTCCCGGTGGTAACTACGAGCTGCAGTCACTGACGAAGGCCGCCGGCAAGCTGGTGCTGCTGGAGAAGATGCTGAAGCTGCTGAAATCGCAAGGTCACCGAGTGTTGATCTTTTCGCAGATGACAAAGATGCTGGACATTCTGGAGGACTTCCTCGAGGGGCTCGGGTATAAGTACGAGCGCATCGACGGTGGCATCACGGGCAGCATCCGTCAGGAGGCGATCGATCGTTTCAATGCACCCGGAGCGCCACAGTTTTGCTTCCTCCTGTCGACGCGTGCCGGTGGTCTCGGTATTAATCTGGCCACGGCCGACACGGTCATCATTTACGATTCCGATTGGAATCCCCACAACGACATCCAGGCGTTCTCGCGTGCCCATCGTATCGGACAGGCGAACAAAGTGATGATCTATCGGTTCGTGACGCGCAATTCGGTCGAGGAGCGTGTCACGCAGGTGGCCAAGCGTAAGATGATGCTGACGCATCTGGTCGTACGGCCCGGCATGGGTGGAAAGGGTACAAACTTCACCAAGCAGGAGCTGGACGATATTCTGCGCTTCGGAACGGAGGAACTGTTCAAGGAGGATGGCAAGGATGAGGAAGCGATCCATTACGACGAAAAGGCGGTGGCGGAACTGCTCGATCGGTCCAACAAAGGTGTCGAGGAGAAGGAGAACTGGGCGAACGAGTATCTGTCTTCGTTCAAGGTGGCCTCTTACTCGACGAAGGAAGACGTTGAGGAGGAGGCGGAAACGGAGGTCATCAAGCAGGAGGCCGAGAACTCCGATCCGGCCTACTGGGTTAAGTTGCTGCGTCACCACTACGAACAGCACCAGGAGGACCTCTCGCGAACGCTCGGCAAGGGCAAGCGTGTGCGGAAGCAGGTCAACTACACGGACGGTGGCGTTATCCAGACAGATCCGGTGAAGGAAGATTCCACCTGGCAGGAGAACGTGTCCGATTACAACAACTCCGACTACTCGGGCGCTTCGGATGAGGATCGTGATGAGGATGACGAGGAGAGCGAACTGGGACGGCGCAGTCGTCGGCGTATCGAACGGAAGGAGGCGGAACGGGACAACCGGCCACTGCCACCGTTGCTGGCACGTGTCGGTGGTAACATTGAGGTGCTCGGATTCAATGCAAGGCAGCGCAAGAGCTTCCTCAATGCGATCATGCGCTACGGCATGCCACCCCAGGATGCGTTCCATTCGCAGTGGTTGGTGCGTGATTTACGTGGCAAATCGGAGCGCATCTTCAAGGCGTATGTGTCACTCTTCATGCGTCATCTGTGTGAACCGGGTGCGGACAATGCGGAAACGTTTGCGGACGGTGTACCGCGGGAAGGTCTCTCGAGGCAGCACGTGCTCACGCGCATTGGTGTGATGTCGCTGATCCGGAAGAAAGTGCAGGAGTTTGAGCACATCAACGGATACTACAGTATGCCGGAGTTGATCAAGCGTCCCTGCGAACCGGTGAAAGCCCCGCAGCAAATGTTGGTAGCCGCTGGTGCATCCGGACTTCCGGCAATCGCGGGTACCTCGGGCATAGCATCGCAACAGGGCGCTCCCGAAGGAGGTACGGCTTCGACATCCGCTGCTACCGCTGGTACCAGTGAGACACCGAAATCGGCTACGACGAGCACGAGTGCTACACCGGCCACTAGTGCCGCTCCAAGTCCGGCGCCAAATGCTGCCCCTGCCGGGGACAAGGATGACGATGCGCAGACTGACAAGGAAGGAAAAGAGGACAAGAAGGTAGCAGCAGCGGAGGAAACAAACAGCACCGGTGGGGAAGAAGGTCCTGCGAAGAAGGAGAGCACGACCGCCACCGGCTCCGAGACGGACAAGAAGCCAACGGATGCTAATGAGGAGGGTGCGGATGGTGAAGGAGAGAAAAAGAAAGAGGAAAGCACCGGTGGCGCTGCTACAAAGGACGAACCGATGGAAATCGGTGATGACGATGGCGATAAGCCCAAGCGGCCTGCAGCGGATGATGGCGCGGTGAAAAAGGAAGAACCAGGCGCGGCCGAAGGCGAGGAGAAGGTGAAATCCGAATCGTCGGATGCAGCCCCACTCGAGCTGAAGAAGGAATCGTCTGGTGATGTGAAGAGTGAGAAGAATGACGAGGACAAGAAACCAGCAGTGGCCAGCGGCGGTGAGACGAACAGCGCTGGAACTGGTGAGGATGGTGCTGCTGCAGAGAAGGCAGCACCGAAGAAGGAAGAACCACCGTCCACGGCGGGTGCAGGCGATGACGACGATGATGATGATGATGAGGTGAAGATCGTCGAGGTTAGCAGTGTGGTTCCGGCTAAGAAAGAATCTGATGTGAAACCTACGGTCACGGCAGCACCGCCTGTCCCAACGACAACCACCACTACCACCACGATCGACGATGATGACGATGACGATGATGTGGTGATCGTGAAGGATGACGATGAGGAGATCGTACGCAAGCCGGAACCGGTCAAGGAGAACCTGGAGGTGCACAAGCGTGCCTTCATGTTTAACATTGCGGACGGTGGCTTCACCGAGCTCCATACGCTGTGGATCAACGAGGAGAAGGCAGCGGTACCGGGGCGTGAGTACGAAATCTGGCACCGTCGGCACGACTACTGGCTGTTGGCCGGTATCGTGACGCATGGGTACGGTCGGTGGCAGGACATCCAGAACGACATCCGGTTTGCGATCATCAACGAACCGTTCAAGATGGATGTTGGCAAGGGGAACTTCCTGGAGATTAAGAACAAGTTCCTCGCTCGTCGCTTCAAGCTGCTCGAACAATCGCTCGTGATCGAGGAGCAGCTACGCCGAGCGGCACTACTCAATCTGGCCCAGGATCCGGCCCATCCGGCGATGGCACTGAACGCGCGCTTCGCCGAGGTCGAGTGTTTGGCCGAATCGCATCAGCATCTGAGTAAGGAGTCGCTCGCCGGCAACAAGCCGGCCAATGCCGTGCTGCACAAGGTGTTGAACCAGCTCGAGGAGCTACTGTCGGATATGAAGTCGGATGTGTCACGGTTACCGGCTACCCTGGCCCGCATTCCGCCCGTCGCCCAGCGGCTACAGATGTCGGAGCGTTCGATCTTGTCCCGATTGGCAGCAACCGGCAATACGGTGCAGCAGAACCGTAAGTCTCCATCTTTAGCGGTTGATCTGGCTGTTTATGTTGGCGCAATTCTTATAATCCCCTCTTTCTCTCTCTTCCTTTCAGCACCTCTCTCACAGTTCCCGCAGGGTTACCAGGGCACGACGCTGCCCGGATTTGCGGCCGCTGCTGCCGCTAACTTTGCCACCTTCCGGCCCACCTTCTCAGTACCCGGACAGCCGGCCAACTTCCCGAGTGGTGGCGGTTCCGGTAGCTCCAGCTCGAGCAAGTAAAGCAAGTCGCGCTGCTCTCGTGTGTCGAATTTCTCTCGATCAACTCAATAAGCCGACGATGCTTATCGCTGCTATCAATTCCGTTCCGCGGTTCGCGGTATTGCGTACCGATAAATGGGAGAGATAATCCTACTCTGCAAAATGTGGAGGATGCGGAGGTTATCAATGTAATGTATCATTTTCTGTGTCAAGAGGATGACGTTCTCGTTCTCTTCCACTGGGCGATTCGATTTAGAATTAAAATATCTCCTTTTTTTAATCTATTCTACTATAAGAAGTAAACAAAATGCAAGTAATACACACAAACAAACAAACACGACACACACTATTGCACATACTAACGGGCAGTTTGAAGATGGCGCGAATGCAGGAGTCTGTTTAAGGTTTAAGGCACTAGAACTTGGAGTACGGTTTACCATAAGTTTTCAGTGTGACAGGACTTTACGCGAGATTGAAAAGCGGGGGAAGAGATGGTGTGCCCGGATTACTTCAAGATCTATACAGTGTGGAAGAAAACGATTACGGATAAGTTGGTTAAGTGAACTATATGAATAGCAGCATCACCAGCAGCAACAATAAAAAAAAAGTAGTAAAAACAACATTCAAAAACAACCCCAGTGTTTCTGCAGTATACTTCCGTCGTGTATGAATGCACGTGCAACATGTTAACAGTTGAGAAAAATGGTGTTTGCCAGAAATGGTCAAAATCTTCTTAGTATTTTAATGGTCAGAACAAAATATTTTCACAAGCAGTTTGTGCACCAGTGACTTGAAATTCGTTCCGAAATTGAGAAAAAAAAAACTACCGAGAGAGTGTTGGACACGCAAGCTGCAAGCCCAGTCACAGCTTGCTATGTTTGCTATCGTTGGCGTTTCAATTGCCTTCTTTTAGGTCATAAAAACATGCGTTTGGTAGTTGTAGCAGTCGAATCGGTCGACACATTTCACTTTTCTCCCGACGATTCTCTGGAAAAATGAGTAAGCAAAAAGATTATCAACTTTGTTTTAACTTTTTATTTGAATTTCAGGCAAACGTAACAAACCGGTGCGGCACTTTTTGTTGGTCACCATGCAACGGTCGACCAGCGTGCTTCTCTCTCCATCGTGCTCGCGAATTCGGTCAAACCGCGTTTGGCTCTCTTTCTCTCTCTTCCTCGCGAGTGATTCGCTCTTCTGTCCGAGAAAACGGCTTATCGCCGAGATAGCGGGGGATCCTTGAGATTCTCGCAAAGTTCCGCGAGTGTCATTTTCGTTCTGTGGTTCGTTCGGTATGGACGCGTCGGTCGCGAGTGCGCCCCCAGTAGCATCAGAATCATCAACAGCCGCTGGCCCAGCGATGTCGTCGACGGCGGTACCGGCAACAGCACCGACTGCCGCGGTTGTGGCCGCCGCTATCGCGTCCCGTTCGCTGCGTGTGCGTACCTCCAGCCAGAGTGGAAGCCGGCAAGCCGGAGAGGCGCTGAACGAGATCCAGCTCTGCCCGAGCGCCATGTCCGAGGGGACCCGCAAAATGCTGCCCCCAACGACCGAAACCATCCAAACGAAACCGTTCCCGATAAGAGGTGAGTTTGGGGAAAAGAGCGGCGGGGGGGGCCATGGATTACGCGCCCGTGGAAACTATGGCAACGATGGATTTAATTGGCGGCTTCTCGGTTGCTTTATGTGTTGGTGCTCTCCGGTGCGGTGAGGGAGAAGTGCGTGCTGACGACGACGCGCGGTATCACGCCACCTTGCGCTCGCGGCGGCGGTGTGGTCATGAACGTGACCGCTTCTCTGGCATATGTGTGTCTGTGCGCGTGTGTTTGTATGTGTGCTCCTGAGGGAGAATTATGGGAAGATATGCTCTGACGACTGGCGGGAGATGTCGCGATGATGATGATGATTGTTTGATGGATGGACGCGCGCGCGTTCCGGTGGTCCACCGGATCCAAGCACGCCTTGACTGCTCCCGGAACTGTGGTTTCGCGCGTGGGGACAATGTGTTGGAATGCTCTTTCTCTCGCCGGGGGAATCACGAAACGGAGTCACCGTCCGGGACGCGACACGAGAGGGGTACGGCAAAATATTCGAATATTTCAAACTAAAAATAGATTCCCGGTTAAATGTTGAATCGAATCCACGTTACAAACACACACCCATCAGAGAAGTAGTAACTGGGCAGCGTGAGCTCGGGGGGTCACCTAATGCTGGTCTGCTGTGCCGGGTGGGTTGTGAAAATGGTTCAAAATGTTGCGGACAACGTTCGCTCAGATGGTCGGATTCTAGCGTGCTTCTTATCACACCCCAAAATCCCGCGGGTCAGCTGGTGTTGGTTGTGTGGTGATGATGCTCGTGGTTATCGTTGTTTTTGAATGCAGTTTTTGTTTCCGTTCCGTACGGGGCTTTTTCTTTGGCACCCCTGACTCGTTACGAAATCCTGGCGAAGCATGATGGACAGTTTGACGAGCGGACGTTATTTTGTTGCTGTGCAGGATACAAAATACAACTACAAGTATGAATACGCCCTGGTATTAGAATGGAAGTGCAACAACGGTGTTCAATGAAGGCGTAGCTATAACGACCTTGAATACACGTTTCTGATGGAATGTGCACGAGATGCACTGAATTATATCCCTCTATAAATCACTGGGCATATCATGAGGCTGATGACGCCACACAGAGAGACCACGCATCGTTTTTCTGAAGAACACTAGATGAGTAGGCCATACCGCGCAACCACTCATCGGATGTAGCACCTGATAAGCAATTACTCAGCTTCACTACCTACCTCACACGGTTCTCCAGTTGAACAAAAGCTTAACCGGGCGTACATGTCCGCTTTTCCGTATGAGCAAGAGCAAGAGAGCATTTTAATGCTGCAATCCAACGACATATGTTTCGCTGTCCCACATACGTCCCCTTCTTCATTGTGCATCTTCATGAAACAACAAGTGCTTCTCTTTCTCGACTAGCCTACCAAGTTCATATGGGACCGTTGCCTTGGGGACTAAATCTGGTGAGCGCATAAACGGGTATTCATTAGGAGAGAATGACTACAGGATACTGTTGCAGCAGGTTGCCGGCGGTCCTGCATTCAATCACAATCACCAACGCCCTTGAACTTGAGCATAATGGGGGTCGGTCGGTGCCACATGCTGACGGTGACATTCCCTTACGTGTGCTGAATACTTATTCAAGCAAGGACCGCAACTGTTCAAGCGTTTGCAAATGCAACCCACGGTTGACGTCCACGGATGTGCGATACCCCGGCCATCCTAATCAGTGTTGTAAGGATTCCTTCGAAGCAGTAGGAATGCAATTGGTTGAAGGTCTAACAAAATCCATCAAAACAGACCCCCTATGCCACGAGCCACTTTCACTACTCCATCAATCGATCACAATATTAACAGCTGTTGCTAGCAGGGAATGGCTTCTGTTTAAATATTATCTTATTGATTGGGTTGACTCCCCTCACCGAACCGGTCTACATTATAGGGCCCGCACACCGCACTGTGTGATAATACGAAGGAATGAATAATCAATTAACGGCACAACAATCTAGGGGATGGTGGGGCTACGCCGCATACCACCCGGGGAACAGTATCTTATCCACGTGCATGACATGGGGCCACCATGCTTCCCCGAGACGCCACCGTTGAACTTGGCCGAATGAGCGTGAAGGGATCGATAAGATAGCGCCATTAACTGGCCGGATCTGTCGTTACGCGGTTCCGGGAATGAGTGATAAGAAGTGTTAAATCCTTTTCATAAACAGGGCCAGTAGGAAGCGCGGAATTATTTCACAACAAATACCGACCTTTGATGGACGCTAGGTTGCTATGATTGGCGGAGACGCCAAAAGGAAGCGCCAACCACAGTAGCCCTTGAACCGTAATTGGATATATTGGTTTGCTTCCGGTTAATGGCAAGGCCTCCTCTTCTTCTTCCCCGTCAAGAACCGACCAAGACGTAATGAAAAGGAGTAGCAAGGTCAAAGTATGCTCATTACCGCACCAATCGACTACTAGTGCACGAACCTAGTTTGTGCATTAAACGGCCCGAGGACATGATTGACGGCAATAACCTCTGCTTGTCCCGGTTCTTGGCGGGATGCCGCAGCTGCGTAGCCACCTAATCTGATCCGATAGTGGAAAACGCACTGATACCGCTCCGCATCGCAAAATGAGGTTGTCCGTGACGCAAATGATCTGCTGATGCTCCGCGACGCAATCAACACATCCCAATACGTCGATCGCCGATCAGCTTGAGCCGTCTTCCTGCGGAGTCCGCGTCTTCCGATGACCACAAGGTCGTCGATGATCCCGTAATCGGTTACGTGTAGTAGCGTGGCGCCTGATAATGTGCTTTCGCTCTGGCGGTTCTTTACCGCGCTCTTATCAGCCAACTGTGCTTATGCTCCTGCCGTTTAGAGATGGCACCGTTGCGTTGGTTGAGCGAAAGTGATTGCACAGCACGTTGTTGATACGGGTTTTCGGGGGAAAAGTGAAACTGTTGCCAGGGCCTCTTAGACAGGGAGAGGACCATTATCATTTGACCCGATGACAAAGGGCGCGGGCATTGTTTTCGCTATCACCAGGACACCATACGATGCGGCACTCGTTATTGTTGGAACCACCTTACCTATCTTTTTCTTGGCATGGCCTAGTAAAGAATATTGATACTAAAACCGGTGATAAAAGACGTAGTATCGCGTAGTGAGTCGCTTCGGTGCATACTGCAGTGGGTGACGCGCATTCGCTGACAGTAAGATATCTTATTTCCAGTTTATCGCATTCCCGCGAACGCTATGAAGCGTGAAGAGAGGTGGTATCACGCGGGAGTTGCTTGGCGGTTTCGCACCAGTTGATGATAAACAAGCGCGATGGGTGTGTTCGTCGCGATGTGAGCTGAATTGCGGCCAAGAATCGTGCGCAAACTATTTGCCAATGCTGAGAAATGGATTTCAGATATAATTAGAAGCACTTGGTAGCATTTTGTAGTCTTTTCTGCTCCAAGCCAAAAGAATATTATTATCGGTTAGAATAGGGTTCTTGAGGAATAACATTTGAGCTTCCTCAATTTGATGGCATTTTAGGTGTTCTATAGAAGTACAACTTACATGGTTTCAAACAAACAACTGAACAACCTTGAGACAAAGTGTAAAGAACTCGTTCATGTGACGCCTTAGTCAACTATTGGACTCGATTGACTCGCCCTAAACACGTGGTTCGACTTACAATCACCAGTCAGATGATCTCAAGGTCAGCGCCCTTCGTTTGGGAATGTTTGATATTTGTTTTGCCTAAACTATTTCCTGCGTTGCTTAATCCGGTATCCTCTCCACGAATCCATTCCGTATGATCTTTTTGTTGACACAAGCTTGGTTTCAACCGGTTTGTTATGGATTTTGCATGAAATGTTCACTCGCGATAAGACATTCGCTTCCATCGGCGTCAATTTGAGCAAGAATTTGTTAAGCATCTTAATTGATATGCTTTTAGCGCTATAGCGTGATACATAAAATTGCTAATAGGTGTTCCTCCACTCCTCGTACCCTCAGTCAGCTCTAGAATGTGCAGCAGCAATTCCTGATTCCTTCAAAAGGCCTGCACGTCATAAGGTGTGCAGGATGTGGCACGTGTATTGGACACGTTTTGGCGCGAACAGATCGTCACACCTGCTCGCTATGAGGCGTCGGGTGGTACACGGTTCACTTGCGTCCTCATTTCCACAACCAATTATTGATTAGCAATTAGAGCGACGGTTGATGAACGCGCCGTGCAACTGGTCCACTAGGATCGTGTTGACAATTTCGTTCAATTTGATCGGCGTAGTAGTCGTGGAAATATCTTTGGCCCCATTTTTGGCATCATTATCGTTCGGGGTTTGGGTTGCATGTCTCCTAGCACGCGCTTAATTGTCACGCTGCTCGCACAACATCAGTTCGATCACGGTCTGGTCACGTGACTTAAATTTGGCCGTCCATCAAGAGGGTCCCCGTGCTGATGATCGTTCCATCGCCAACGTTGGCGTTGCGGTGACGTCCGGCATCCGGTGAGAGAATCAGCTCAAAAAAAGACATCAGTAAAGTGGTATTTTTGGTACGGGATAACGGCAAAATGGAGACAAATTCGCGCTCCCTCCCTTGGTTGGCGCTTCCCGGGATCCGGTTTTCTTAAAACATTCGTCATTTGTCCGGTCGCCCGTTGACCTTCACGCCACTCTACCGACAATCAACTCGCAACGGCGCCAAGTGTATAGCGTGTTGTCTCAAAGAGAAGTTGAATTCTAAACTGATTCATGTGAGGATGTCACTTGGATTCTTTC
>NC_064878.1:8235000-8277500 GCF_943734665.1 Anopheles aquasalis | reverse complement strand
GTCTATTTCACACTCTTGATTAGCACATTTCCTTCTAACACTCTTCCTACGGGAACTCTTCAAATAACACTTCTTTCTTAGTCTGTATGCTTCTGATTAAAGTTGATCTTGTTCTATTAGATGGAGAAGCTGGGGCAGGATCATTGAGTTCTATTGGCCTTTACATACTTCCTCTTGTTTATCTAATAGCACTCCACTAACGGTAATTGGTAGTCACACTTGTTTTAGTGCAAATTTTCAAAACAAAACTTTTCATTTGTTTCACCTTCAATTAATCGATTATGGTTCAATTCCTCCCCTTTTAAATCGCGATCGTTCACACGCGATCGCCTTTCCAAACGCTTTTTTTTTCTTCTGCACTCGTTTCCGTACGCTCCGATCCATCGATCGCGCTGCCCCTTTTCCCATCCACCCGGCTCGTCCGATCCCGCCATATCCTTCCTTTCCGTTTTTCTCTTCTTCAGAACGAGCAGCAGGAGGACGATCTGGACGACTCCTTCGACAGCACCGTCGGCGGTAGCCCACCGAACGGAAAGCAGATCCTTATCAATGGCACGAACGGAGAATGTCGCTTCTTCCCCAACAACTCCTAGAGCCATCTCGAGCACAACAAACACCCACAAAAAACACATTCACAGCCTCACAGCTCTCTTCCCTGGTGGAGGTCGGAACATGTGTACTTCTTGTTTCGTTTATTTTATTTGCTGCTTCTTTTTCCTCTGCTGAATCGCTTTCTATGTTTGCCTGAAATATTCGCTTTACGGAGGAGGGTTTTTTTTTATCTTGTTCTATAATTTGTTAATGCTCCTTCTCTCCGTCATAGGAATGTCATAATCATTACGAAAGAAGCATTGCTTATCATTATTCGTTTTCATAAAGGTGATACGTTTACCGCTGTTTGGTTGTTATGAGGACTGCCTTATTAAGTTTTGTTTGGAAAGTGTTTTTAAAAATTATTTGTATCACGTTCGTTATCATACGGTTGTACTCGTTTATTAAATGGTTAGTTATCGCACAAAAATTGTCTGTACCTATTTGCTCTCTACATATTTACCATTCTGCACATTCCCCCCGCACCTTTTACATCTCTTTAATTGCTGCCCCTATGCTTAACACTCTTTCATCGAGCTTTCGTTATCAGTTGTAGCATTACACATAAAAATGAAAGTGAGCAAAGAACCACCGGGGTCAGAGCGCTTGGTTTGCCTGGGGCACGTGTAGCGGGGCGTTAAGAACACACCACGGCACACGCTAACCGCCCTTTGCTGAATTGGGCATTCTTCTTGCAGGTTCCGGGCCAGCTGGATGCAAAGTTCGTGGGAAAACCGGACCCCAATCCGACGGAAAAGAAGTAGACACGGATAGCACGATCGAACTCTGGCGTTAATGAGCAAAATGGATCGGATCGGAGCAGGGAGTCGTCCTTAAAGATGCATTTGATTCGTTGCCCGAGATCCCCACGAAAAAAAAAAACGTTCCGTTGGAATCAGCCACCAAACGAGCGACGGGTAGCCGGTGTTCTTTGAGGCTAAATAGTGATCCCAGAGGCGATGACTTAAGTTTAGGAACCACCCGTCCCTACATTCTTTTCCGCAATGGCGGCGGCGTAGCATCACTTTCTCATCTGCAGAACAATGCAGAACCACCCAGAACAAACAAACACAAACACCTGTAAATAATATTACAGTGCTGTACTAAGGAAGCTTTATGTTCGTCGAGTTTGTGTTGCTGTGGTTTGCTTTTATATGTTTTTTTACAACAGGCATGATTTCGTGTCACGTGTTATAATACTTTCTATATTTTTTTAAGTTAACATATGTTTTAATACTCTTAGCAATCCCGCTATAATAATAGACCAGAACAAAGTAAGTGTCCCACGCAGAAGGTGTGTAGGAGGGGAAAAAGACAAGCGAGTGCAGAGTTTCTATCGCTGCATTCCACGTGTTACGTTATGCGAAAAGCTCTTCAGTTGGGACATCGCTGTAGGCTAGGGAAGAATCAGAAAAACATGATCTATTATGCGAAAGAAAAAGATGATTGGCAAGGAGGGAGTGCTATGGACTAGGCTGACACAAAAAGTGAAAAGGCTTAATAAAATTGACCAATATCAAGGCAAGACCATAGGAAGTGGAAACTGCGGGTAGGTGTGCTCAATTTTTGTTGGCCTGAAAAATCATAACGCGTGGTAAGTTGTTCGTTGCACGGTTTGCACCAAAGTTGGTGGTTTGTTGGTCGCATTTGCTGTCGTGTTAATTTTCCACTTCAATAGTCTATTACCTTCGTTTTAATGGGACTTTGTTGGTCAAAAATCTTTCTAGAAATTGCCCGCGGGGTTGTGTACCGATCTGATTCTACCGTACGTCGACTGAGGGTGCGCGCTGTTTCTTGGCTCTGTAGCTGTTGTATTGCAAATAGTTGGTAGAAGGGGTGCGTTGTGAAATTGAAATAGAAAGGTGTATTAAAAAGATGATTTTTTTTACAAAAGCCGCAAAACACCCAGAAAACCATAAATAACGGCTTAGAATTACGAACGCTTGTTATTGTGTCGGTGAATTGCAGTAGTATTTGTCAAAAATAAAATCAAACATGGCGGCGAAAAAATGTTCATTTCTCAACCCGTTTAGTTTAAACAGCTTCGAGACAACTCAGAACTGCCACGATACAGAAAAAACAGGTATTTTTATCCGCCGGAGAAAACGAAGCAGAATTGGCCGAAATCTTCTGTATTCGGGGGTTTAATCGGTGTGTTTTTGTGTGTAATCGGTTAAGGTAAGTGCCGGTGAATTGCTTTGCGTATAGTTGTACCCCGGACGCGGCTCCTTTTCGACTGGAACATCCTAAGTTCACGCTGTGGTGCCGCTCCGGTTGAAGAAGTTTTGTCTGTTTTGCTCTTTTTTGGCCAAGTCATCAGTTTTTGTGGTGCAGATTAGAATATGAGGATTAACCGGAGTTATATGAGGATTACTCGACACTTTGATGACGGCATCAGCGATTAGACGGCCAGTTTAGCTTGAGATCAGTGCAGATGTTTTGATCATTAACGGGTCACTGACCCTCTGGATGGCCTAGTTCTTCTAACCCAGTGCCTTCCGGTGTTCCATCCGGTGTTATCTATTCCAGCAGAACGACGCGTGTTGCGAGTGACGGTCCGAAGCAAGCGGCTGCAGGATGAAGGTGAAAGAGCTACAGAAGATGGTGAACGTTGCGTGGTCACCGGCGCAGCAGAGCCCCATCATGCTGGCAGCCGGTACCGCGGCACAGCAGCTGGACGCTTCGTTCAGCACGAGTGCCACCCTCGAGCTGTACTCGATCAATCTGGCCGATCCGAGCTACGATCTCGAACTAAAAGGAACGCAATCGAGTTCGCAACGCTTCCACAAGCTCATCTGGTCACCGTTGGCCGGTAGCGAGGCTGCCGGTGGTGGTGGTGGCATCTCCAGCCCCTCCGGATTGATCACCGGAGGATGCGAGAGCGGTGTGCTGCAGGTGTACAATGTGGCGCAGCTGCTAGCGGGCCAGAATGCGCTGGTAGCGCAACAGGAGAAGCATCAAGGTGCCGTCCGGAGCCTGGACTATAATCCCTTCCAGCACAATCTCGTGGCCAGTGGTGCGTCCGAGTCGGAAATATTCATCTGGGACCTCAACAATACGGCCGTACCGATGAGCCCCGGCGCTAAGGTGACACCCTTCGAGGATGTCCAGGGGTTGGCCTGGAACCGGCAGGTGCAGCACATCCTAGCGTCCGTCTTTCCCTCCCGGTGTGTCATCTGGGATCTGCGGAAGAACGAACCGATCATCAAGCTGAGCGATTCGCAATCACGCATACGCTGGCGTGTGGCACAGTGGCACCCGGAAGTGGCCACACAGCTGTGGCTAGCCAGCGAGGAAGACCAATCACCGACGGTGCAGTTGTGGGACCTGCGGTATGCTACGGCACCGGCCAAAACCTTCCACATCCATCAGCGAGGCGTACTGGGGCTTACCTGGTGCCCGAAAGATCACGATCTGGTCGCTTCCTGTGGAAAGGATAATCGGATCATCTGCTGGAACCAAAACACGGAGGATCCGAACGGTGAAATACTGTCGGAGCTGGCGACCACGAATCAGTGGAACTTTGATGTGGCCTGGTGTCCCCAGAATCCGGCCCTTATTGCCGGCTCGAGCTTCGATGGGAACGTGACGATCTATTCGATCCATGGCGGTGTACATCAGCAGGTGCAGACGAGCAACAAGATTGCCGATTCGTTCCCCGGTATGGAGCATATCGGACACGAACCGATCCCGCAGCAACACGCATCGCAATCGGATGCGGCCGTGTGCAACGATCTCAAGCGACCACCACGCTGGATGCGCCGACCAGTAGGCGCTTGCTTTGGGGTAAGCGAACGCGATCATCAGTTGCGACGTGGGAAGCAATAATCAATCATCTTCTGTTACAGTTCGGTGGAAAGCTGGTTACGTTCAATGGCACAAGCCGCACGGTAACGGTCAACCAGGTCATAACGGATCCGGAACTGGTGCAACGCTCGAACCAGCTCGAACAGGCGCTTGCGGAGGGTAACTTTGTCGATTACTGTCGCCAGAAGGCCGACCAAACGACCGATCAGCATTCGCGGCTCCTGTGGTACTTCTTGAAGGCCAACTTTGAAGCCGATCCACACTCCGAGATGCTGAACCTGCTCGGTATGGATGGTGGTGACGAGGGAACCATTCTCTTGTATCAGCATTTAACGTTACTTTTGCATTCATTTTAGGGTACGAAACCGGTGACATGGTGAGCAAGTTCAAGAAGTACGTGGTCGATTCAGGGAACGATAATGACCAGTCTGGGTCTAATCCGGTCGATGGTCTGAGCGATCAGATGGCTGGCCTGAGTCGGGTGAGTGATTAGTGGTGGCGCATTTCTCTTTTCACCTTTCAGTTACTCGTTTTGGCTAACGAAAAGTCATGGGAATGATTTTGTTTTGATTGGATGTTGACAAGTTATCTTATCAATCGGTTTATCATTCATCGTTTCCATTTTGCTTTTGGGTTTTCTACCAATGATTCTTTCTTTTGTTATGGTTGTGGATTACATTTTTAAATTTGTATCTTCCTGTTTTTGGTTTCTTTTGGATGCATTTGATATGATTTCCATCACGCTTCCATTGCCTAAGAGTGAGGATCGCTCGATTATGATGTGATCTTTGCTTCTTTCTTCTTCCCTTTTTCTCTAATGTTCTTTCGCATTCTGTGGGGCGTGTATGTGCAGAACAATTCCACTGAAACGGAAACCAGTACAACGGATGAGAGCACCGATTTGTCGGTAAGCCGAATTGAATTAACTTGGAAGGGGTCTTGACTGACCAGCATTCACTTCGGAACCATCATAGCAAAGAATTGATTTTGTGCAGTAACTAATTCTCTCTCTATCGTTTCACAGATTACGGATAACAATGCAGTGTTCGATGCTATTGCCGCTTCCACTATTGGCAAACAGCAGGAGGAAGAGAACTCATCGAAGCACAACGGTGGGCAGGAACACTTGCCGTACAAAATCCGTACCGGAGGCGATAAGGAAGGTTTAATTTGTGAGGCTCTGTTAACGGGAAACCTCGAGGCTGCGGTCGAGCTGTGCATGCAGGCAGGCAAAACGAGTGAAGCTCTCATACTAGCGATGAATGGTAAGTGCCATTTGGGAGGAGTTATTGTGTCGACAGGACATCACTAACCATTCCGTGCTCACAATGCAGGTGGATCGGAATTGCTGGCCAAGGTGCAGTATCGGTATCTGCGCAACAACGAGAACTACCTCTCGAATTTGATTTCCGCACTTGTGACCTCGGATTGGAGTGGCGTCGTAGCCCAATGTACGATCGATTCTTGGAAGGAAGCATTGGTAGCGGGTATTACGCATTGCAAGCAACAGCTTCCGTTGCTCTGTGAACAGCTCGGTCAACGGTTACAGTACGAAGCGGGTAGCAACGCCGAGCTCGCCCGGAATGCCATCCTTTGCTACATCTGTGCCGGTAACACCGAGCGCCTGGTGGAAGCGTGGAGTCTTGCGAAGCAAGGCAACGGTGTGAACGGCACTGAATACGGCGAAGACGAGCTGGATAAGAACAACAACAGTAACCGTGATCTACAGGAGCTGGTCGAGGTAGCGATGCTGCTGCAGCGAGCACTCGAGAAGCAAGGCCGTGCCACACAAGCGACGGGCAAGCTGGCTGATCTATTGTCCCAGTACGCACGGTTGCTGGCTGCTCAGGGTTCCCTTCCATCGGCCCTAACGTACGTCGGTAACTCGACGGATCCCGAGTTGGAAGAGCTCCGGGAACGGTTGTACTACGCGCTGGGACACAAGAGCTATGCCGCACCGGCATCCGGTCATGGTCGTGTTGGATATGGTGCTGGTAACACACAGCAACCCACTGCCCAACCACCTTTCAATCCATTGTTCCCAACGATTGGTCAAGCGGCAAAGATGAAGGCCGCTTATGGGCAGCCGCAGCCACCAACGATCCCGCCATCCACGTTGACCTCCGCTACTCTCTCACAGCCGGGTTGGAACACGACTCCGTTCCAGCAACAGGTGCCTCCGGTTGGTGTGCCACCGATCACCACTGCTCCTCTGCCTCCAGCGGTATCCATGATGAAACCTCCGCTAGGACCACCACCATCGTCTTCGTCGATCACGAACGATCATCTTACTCAACCACCACGACCCTCGAGCGTGAGCTCACAATCCGGTGGCTCAACGACACTTGGCCGTGCAAAGTACGTGCTCGATCCTTCGGTTCAATCAGGGCCAACCTATGGCCAACAGCAGAGCTTCTACAATCCGTACCAACAGCAGCAGCAGCAATCGAACAGTGGCCCCGGACCGTACAACACTGCACCAGTGCAGGCCACACAACCGCAGCCCGGTAACTTCTACAATCCGACGGCACAACCTCCTGCACCAGCGCCGGTTGTTCCTCCAGCAAGCAACACCTTTAAACCATTCACACCTGCACCGCTCGTACAGCCAACGTTGAACAACAACGCCAGCTACATATCACCACTCGATCAGCAGCAACCGAACTACGGATATGGTTCTCAACCGGGAGGCCCAGTGCCCAGTTCAACGGCACCACCACCACCGATGGCGAGCCAAATGCAAAAGAACCCAACACCACCACCGGGCTGGAATGATCCTCCGGCACTGAAAGGCACGACGAGACCACAGGCAAGTCCGCGTTGCACATTATTCGCGCCCTGTTCCTCTGTAGCCTCCCGGATAAATCTTCCCGTCCGTGGACACTCGCTCTATCTATCTTTCTATCTATCCTTCTCTGTATCTTTCTATCTGACCGCGTGTAGTATTGCGAACAGTACGAAATGTCCGCGGTGCATGCGGGCACGAGACGCTGGCGGCGTATCATTGATTCGCACGCGACCGATGCTCGAAGCTCGCTCCGTTCCTTCTCGCCTCAGGTTAGCTCTCTCTCTCTCTTGTACGCTGCTCCACCTTTTCGCCTTAGTGCCAGCGTGTTTGTTCTAGCTCTCTCTTTCTCCTTCGCTCTCTCGATTGTCCGTTTTTTTTATCATTATCTTGTTTGAATGCCAGCTTTGCGCGTTGTTCCAGATTCTGCCCTCAAGCAGATCACTAATCTTCCTTTCCCCCGTTCTCCCGTTCTACGGGGGATTGCTAGCTGTTGTTTGTGTTTTTTGTTTGTTTTGTTTCGTTTTGCGTTAAACTAATACCCTGTGTCCTCGCTTACACGGTTTGCTGGTTTGCTTGCCAGCATGCTTCCTCATTTCTCTCAACAACGAGCCTCTGGACCATCTCGCAGTTGTAGTTCGAATTGCTGCGGTTGCTGGTACTGCCTCGAAAGTAGCTGATAGTTGCCACTAGATAGCCTTTTGTGCGACATTTGTGCGTTAATGTTTCTCTTGATTTCTCTTCGATTGCAGCCAAAGGCGGAACCAGCGACGATGGCACCGATCATGTCACCCCTTCCACCGGGCCTGGCACCATCGAATGGGTATCCGGATCCAAACAGCAACTACATTATGCAGCAGCAGCAGCAACAACAGCAGCAGCATACTGGTGCCGGTGGTGCTCAGTACATGGCACCATCGCAACCGAGCAACATGTACGGTGGTGGTCCTGGTGGTGCACCACAGGCAGCCCCTCCGACCACCATCAACTACCAAAACTTCCAGCAAACTCCCCTGGGTGCCGCCATCGGTGGACAGGCACCACCAGTACCGGCACCGATGGGTGGTGGTGTGTTCTATCCCGGGCAGCCGCAGGATGGAATGAACCAGATGCAACCACCGCTGCAACAGCAGCAGCAAGCTCCACCAGCACCGGAACCACCGAAACAGAAGCCACCACTCCCGGAGCAGTACGTCTTCATACAGACCGTGTTCGAGGAGCTGAAGCGTCAGTGCGTGGAATCGGCCGGTAATCCCGTAAGTATGCGGCGTTGGAGAGATGGTATTCGGTGGTCTTATGATTAACGGTCCCTTTTACCTCTTGTAGCAAACGAAGCGAAAGCTGGAGGACGTCTCGAAACGATTGGAATCGTTGTACGATCTGTTGCGAGAGAATAGGGTAAGTGTATCCGAGGGAAGCGATGCTGTAGTCCTCACAAGTTAATCTTTGTCCTTCCTACTTCCCACAAAACAGCTCTCCCAGAACACGCTGAACTCGCTTGCCCAGCTGGTTGGGCTCGTACAAGCCGGTGACTACGCCAACGGAATCGGACTCCACACGCAGATGGTATCCGGTCCCGATTTCGCCCAGATCGCTAGCTTTATGCCGGGCATTAAGGTGTTGCTGCAGTCGGCGATGCAGCTGCAGGTTTATCTACGATAAGCACCGGCACCAGCGGGATTTGGCATTCCAGTTATCGGTGTGGTGCAGGTGCATACATGCGGGGGACGCGCGAGCGCGCGCGCTAATTATTAGAAGCCGTCATCCCGCGGGACAGTGGCCGGAATAACTTGCAATTCATTTGGTTATTATTGTATTTTGATAACGAATAAATAAATCCCATTAACTATTTACACACACTACTCTCAATCCAGCATTACTTTCCGGTGCGTTCGGATCGGATCGAATGGAATGTTCTCTAGGCCCATATTTGTAACCGGTATAAATATAACATCCCAGGCATGGGCGGCCATCAACGTTTCGTGATTTATTTTGCCACTTGTCGCCACTTGCACCTCCTTCTTTGCTCCCTCCGCCACCACTGGTTGCTGATCGCGAGAGTAAACAAACGCCGATTCCATACCGAGCCTCCCTCTCCCATTAATCAACGAACTCCCATGCGATGCCGCGTGTTAAATAGAAACAATAACAAACTAACGTTTAAGCTAAACAACGTCCCCTACCCGCGCCAATTTCAACTATTGCATGCGTCTCCCTCTTGGTGATCCTCGCTGGTAGTGCTAGCTGGAACCGAGGGTGCTGGCGGCTCCGGTGGCAGCAGCAGCAGCAGCGACAGTCGGTTCACTGTTGAGATAGTTGCTGCCGATAAGCTTGAGAAACAGGGACACCAGATAGAGGAGGGCGAGCGTAATGATCGTGATCGTGAGCCAACCGGTCAGCGTAATCTCGGCCGGTTGCGGATACACGTGATCCTGTAGGCCAAGCCAACCGCCACGCTCCACTAGCCAGCTGGCCAGATCCTCCTCGATCACATCGGTTGTACCCTCGATCAGTTGCTGCAGATAATCCGTATGATCCTGCCGCACACAATCAACGGCCAGTCCGCCGGCAATGGCAAAGAGGGAGATCACTTTACCCCACGTTACACCCGTCTTGAACAGATCCTTTGCGACGATATGAAGCAGATAACCGACCGTATCCGGTTCCGTTAGCTCACCCCATGGTTCGTTCGAGATCTGGCGGCTCACGTTCGTGTACAACCGGGGATGCATCCTCTCCAACTCAATCCCCATACCGTGTAGGATGGGAAATGCCTCCCGAACGACGGCACCACCGCCACCAGCGATCAACATCATTCCACTGCCACCACTACCGATTCCAGCGCTCGCTCCATCCGGCACGATCGAGTTGCGCAGCCGCTGCAGGATTTTACGATTTAGCAGCCCGGAACGCTTCAACCGAGCACGGATGTACTCACCGCAGAGACATTTTCCCTAATGGAAACGCAAAAGAAACGATCATCACTCTCTTTGTTATCAATGTGGGCGACCATTACCCTTCACTTACCTGTTGAATCACATCCTGGGTCGTTGTGAGATGCAGCATCTGGTGATGATGGTGATGATGGTTGGAAGCACTGGGGCTGCGTTTGGCCGTATTACCGCGAGGGGAGATGGCCGCGGCTGCTGCGGCCACCGCGGCAGCGACAATCGGTGAGGAGGTCACGGTGCTCGACGGGGTACCTCGTGATGTGCCCGACATCTCTCGATCGCACGATCTTTCTCGATCGCCGTTTGACTCAGGTGTGCATATGGAGCAACAATAACAAGTTCTTGACGATGCACAGGGGAGAATTTAAGTGAGAAACTGGACAAAACCCGAGCTATGCTGTTGTTCGTTATTAAAATCTTTTTTCGTTTGAAATCTGCTATGGATTGGCAGCATTTTCTTTTCAAATAGCTTCATTTTGTGTACTTCAGAAGGACACTTCAAAAGACGTGCTAATTTCTTCTCAACATATTGAAATATGTAGCACAGAACCTTCTTGGTGCATTTTTTAAGTATCTGGCACAAATATTGCCTATATTTTACAAAAGCGTAAAGGTAATCGGCAAAGAGATACGACGAGAAATAATGTCAACTTGATTTATTTTCTAGAGACCTTGCACTTTTAAATGCTATCTCAATTTAAGGTGGGTATTGTCGAGCTTTTGAGAAAACTAAAATTGTAATTTTTACTTTTTGGGAAGGTTAAAAAATTGTGCCCATTTGTTTTGGCCAGCTTTCGTCTAAAATACTCCTCTGTGCGACGACGACGAGTTGATGTTTCGGTGTGCGTACAACATGCGTTATCTCCCTCGGCTGGAGGGTGCCTCCAATAGTGACCACAAGCGTGTCTCGATCGGAAGAAATCTCTAGTAAATCTGTACATTTCGGATTGCAAATAAACAGCAATCCATTTTTAAGTAGATTTTTAGTTGTTTTTCCTATACGGTCCCTCACAATTAATCTAAAGCCTTAGAGTTAATCGTAACCAATTCTTTCGTATTGATCATCATCACATTAAAGCAAAATGATTGGTTCATCATTCCACCAGGTGATGCTACCATTTTGATAGGCATTGTAGGAATACTCCAAGCAATACTAGCAAACATGTGAATCGATCGTGTTCGTTCGAAACTCCACTAATTTACTCCCCTCCCTCAGATAATCCTTTCAAAGGATAAATCGTCAATAAATATTAAAAGGAACTGAACTGATTGATGGATAGAAATTAGAGAGCATGTTAGACTAATTGTTAGAAAGTTTAAAAAGATAATATTGAACAAACCGTGTCGGAATGGAAGGCATTTTGTGTGACTGAAGCATTTGATCGAGCTTTCTTTTTCTGCGATCGGATCATGATTTCGGATGAAACACCGTCTTGTTTGTGAATGCCAGTGAAATAGAAAAATCGAAATAAAATACATAGTACTTAGTTTGGCGGTGCTCACTGAATTTATTTCTGACCGTACTGGGTTCTCATGGGATTTATTTGGAATCAGCTACTCAGGATTAAATTGAAGTGCCTTGTTATTAGATAAATTCAATTACTTCACAATAATAAAGCGACAACGGTGTTTTCGGTGATTTCTGTTTTCCATTTGTTACATTTTATTAACAATTACCAATGGCTTAGGAAGATATGTGGGGGAATAAATATAAACCTAGCGTCTTAAGCAGAAACACCACCACAAACAATCCTATCACACAGCTTGCACCGACCAGGCAGCGACCGGTGAAGGTTATCTCCTCCTGCGGTGGCCGAACCTTGTTCGCCAGACCAATCTGCACAGGGAAAAAGGGATCAAGAAAAGAGCACGAATTAATACAAACATTTCATCTCGCTTTTGCGTTGCTTGCGCCCTTACCCATCCACCGTTCTCCGAGATCCACGTGACGAGCTCATCCTCAATCACGTCCGCCACCCCTTCGACCAGCTTCGGCAGATAGTCCGGGTGGCCCTGCCGGACACAGTCGACCGAGAGCCCACCGGCGATGGCAAACAGGGACACCACCTTGCCCCACGTAATGTCCGCCTTGAAGAGATCGCGCGCGATCGCACTCAGCAGTACCGGGGCCGTTTCGGGCGTTTTCAGCTCACCACGCCCGAACCGCGTCAGTTGCCGGGCGATACCGTTGTAGATCCGGGGATACATTCGCTCCAGCTCTTCCCCAACCTATCGGGATGAAGTACATGAGTTAATGAAAGGACACCACACTCGCTAGTGATCGACTTACGCTCAGAAGTGCCGGGAACACTTCCCGGACGACGTGAATCGACGGTGTCCCCACGATACTTCGGATCCGTTGCAGTCCTAGCTTCCGATTGAACACACCGGACCGTTTGAGCCGGCAACGAATGTACTGACCGCAGAGACATTTGCCCTGCGTGATGATGTCCTGCGATGGGAGAACAGGTTGCTTCCAACCGATCGTGCTGGACAGTTTCCGGGTGACGACGTCACTGACGTTGCTGAGACGCCGTCGTGCGGCTAGGGCAGTGCTGGAAGCGGACAGGGACGTTCCACTCGGTCCATGGCCCATCTCCGGGAAGCCGAGTAACGCCGTGGAGTGTAGGTTGGCGGGGAAGCTGAATTTCCGGCGGGTCAGTATCGGTGCCTGGAGGCGATCCATCGAGGGCAGGTTGGGTGTAAGGGATCCGCCACGTTCGGTTCCATTTGGTCGGTGGCCAGCTGCGCTCAGGTTATCGCTGCTGAGGGAGAGACGGCCTGGGACAAGGCCACCACCACCACCACCACCACCACTGGCACCGTTTGATCCGAGACTTGGAGGTGGGTCCACTTTGAGGAATCCGGTAGACATCGTGATGGGTTTGCAGCTTGGTTTGGCGTCTCTGGTTGAGAAGAAGTTGATAAAAGAAAAAAAGGAAATAAGATTTTTAATGGTTAAATAATGCTCAGAATATGTTCTATATGATCTATTTGAACTATTCAATCGCTTCTAATCAGTCGCATGATCATAGCAGAGGAATAATACAAGTAGCAGCACTAAAATCAAGTCGCTTTTTGACACAACAGCTAGCGAGAGCATCTAGAATTGAATAAACTGATAAGCAGCTGCGGATTATTCTGTCGAAGTACTGGAGAAATGCAATATTTTGTGATATGAGTAAAGGTATTTTACATGTTTTGTTTTGTGATTATTTAAAAACTTTAAAACATTTGCCAAACGTGTTTTCATTTATTTCCGCAACGTATAGAACTATTTGATTATTGCTGTTTTAATATCTAGTAGCCCTAGAGTCTGTTATGATGACATTTCGTTCAGTTTTCTGTTGGCAATCTAGCTCAACTCGTTTTATAAACAGTTTACCAAAAAAGCAGACAAAAAGGGTATTTACGTCGTGCGGTAGTGCAGTTTGTTTAATAAAATTTGAAAGAAACAATACATTATGGCAAGTAAGTAACCGAATACCATCGAAGGAATGTTCCAGGAGGTGCACATTTCAATCCATTCCTGCCATGAGAACAAACATGCACCATCCACTGAGCCTTGCCCACACCTGCCACCGGCTAAAAGAACCCGGATCTTTCCGGATATCATATCCAGCAGTATCCACGGTTCAATATCGCACCGGCGCACCCATCACCACCAGCAAGCGCTGATCGATTGATTGATCAAAAGCAAACGGTACAATGTATGTTGCCGAGCCACAACCGATCGCAGCGTAAAAAGCAAAGCGAAGAAACCTGGACATAAAAATCGAACACGCGCCAATCTGCTTCCATGCCTTATTTAGAGCCCCACCACTCCGGACGAGCAAACAAAGCAAAGAAAGTCCACTGGTGGTGGCTCCCCGAGCCCCTCGAGATGAAGTAACGTAGGTAGCATGTCAACGATTATGTTCCCGTGGCCGAGCGATGGGATCTGTCGATCACGATAACAAAAAAAAAAAGTGGACGCACAGAGAGCAACAGGTTCAACCGATCGTTGAAGTTGTTGGCCGCGATCAGGGAGACAGAGAGGTAGAGAGGAGCAAAAGCAAATAAGGCACGAAGATGACGAGATAAAGAGACAACGATCTTCGACCTGCAAACGACCATAACGGCGTGGTTCGATCGATCGATCGATCGATTGCTGGTCGCTGGAGGTTTTGGCAGGCGGCTCGCGTCAGCTCCCACCACATGGTAGGCATGATTTTTGGGCAGCCGTGCATTCCAGCGCGCCATTCCGTCTACGGCGGCCGTGGTTGAAGAGCAGAAGATCGGCTCCATTGCCTCGCGAGCACTCTTGAAGCGGATATTGACGTCAAATCGACAGATAGCTGTCTGTGCCGCGGAGAGCTCCGCTTGTTAACGGTCCAATCGACTGTCTGTGGTCACTCCCGTGATCTTGTAATGCTTGGAACCGGTTACATGACTTCTAGGCTTCACAACAAAACCATTGTGGTTCGCAGAATTGCAGTTTTGTGAAAAGAATTCGAAGGTGCAATCCAAAACCATGTGTTCCGTGGAAACAATTCAAGCGGCTGCAGCTTACTTGTGCCCCCTGGACACGTTCTCATCCGTGGCAAAGTGATCTCGTGGGCCTCTGGCAGGCTGGCTGGCTGGCTGGCTGGCTGTGTGAATGGAAAATTGAAATGTTTTCCATGTAGTCCCGGACCGCCCTCCTATCATGTATCGCGCGGTGCAACAACGAATAGCATTACCATCATCACCCCCTCGAGGAGGGGGTTGCAATTTGCAATTTATCCTCCCTCGGGGCCACGCACGCACCATCGCACGAGCATAAGAAGGCGGAGATTGTTCCGCCGAACAAAACGGCCGCCTTGGCGTGGCCAACCCCCGACCAAAGAGCCCAAGCCAAGAGTCAAGTGCTCCGCCCCGAGTGGAGTGCATACGGTGGAGTGTGGGTTGCAGCGACATAAAACATGCTCTCTCACCATCGGATCGAAAGAACATAGATCCGAAACGATGCGCGATCGTACGGGAAACGCGCACCGCACCGAGCCAGATAGCGATCTACAGGCGGTCGTCGATTGCTTAATGGAAAAGGTGGTCGTGATCCGGTTTATGCATATTCCAATCAGACCTCCCCACTGGCAGGATGTGAGCAGAATCAGGGATTTAACACAGCTCACTATGGGCTCGCACGTTCGTTCAAAGCGCAGAAGATGAAGAGCGCTTTTGGCCAAACAAAACAAAGTCAGCACACTGTGTGGCCCTTGGCGCAATGCAAAATAAACAAGCATAAACATGCGCCGCCGGAACATGCGCTTAAGCACCGTGCTGGCTCAATGTTTATTTACGGCCAACGCAACCGGAGCAGCAATTGCGCAACGCATCACCTGTAATTATAACATTATTAAGATTTTATCACATCTTAATGTAGCCGGCGGCAGTGTGTGGGCCTCGGCCTTTTTTTTATCGTCCCTTACTTATTCTCTCAACTACCCTTCCTCCAACGGACGACGACGACGACACGCTAGAAGTGGAATGTTATTTTATGCGAAACGTTTTATTGAATCTTGATGCTGGGCGACCGTCGGCGGTGGTCGCGTGACACCGTTGATCGTGCGGTTCCAGGGCAAAACGGACCGTTTAGCGGATGCTGCAACACGCGCAGCCCTCTCTCCTCCCCCTCCCCCCAAAAAGGAGGAGTTTGCTGATAGACAGATTGGACTAGCGCTAAAGTGCATGCATGCGCTGGATGAGCAGCGAGACCGCTTGGGATTGAATTGTATCGCAGATGAGATGACCCGAAGGAGAAGAGGGAAGGAAAGGATATGGAAACAGCGGGAGTGAAAGGTAATTAACACGCACGCAAACGGACATTCCGTACGGCCGGAACTCGCACTTGCCGCACCGGTAATTGGAATCGAACCCGATTTGATGATAACGATTGAAACGCGGTGCGCTGTGCTGGTACCGTTTCTGTTGCTGCCATGCCATGCCGTGGCCATGTGTGCGCATGTGTAGAGTGGTGTCGATCGAGGCGTCAACGGAAATGAGAGACCATCGTTAATGAGATCGTTCTTGTTTTAACTGCGTGTTTTTGTGCTGGATCAACCTGCGAGTGTGACTCGGACACGATGCGATGCGCGAGGTGGTTCCTGGGGACGACAGTTGTGCAGTGACTTTGCCAGTCGTTGCCTCATGTTTGCATCAATCTGTATTCAACCATTATTGGTTCGCTTTCCTGGGTTTAGTAACACATTTTTAAATAATAAGTTTCAATACGTTGGATGCACGTTGTACCAGAATGCATGTAAAGAGGAAGAGAAGATCACGACCGATAGCTGTTAGGGAAGCTCAAATAATTAATTTTTCTGGTCTATGCCTTCTAGAGACCATTTTATATGACTTTTCTTTGACTTAACTTATAGCAAAATGCTTTTAGGCAGTTTTAAACAACTCTATACTGTTACAAACTATCACTTGAACATTTATGATCACGCTGCCATTTATGATTTGCTAGAAAAATGCGCGTGAAACTGGTTTTAGTACCTTATCCTGTGGATAATGTATCGAAATTAGTGCTTATAAAACTGCAAGGAATCACATTATCAACCACGAGAAAAAATAAATAAACAGCAGCGTATCACGCTCATATTGAGCACAGTGATAAATTCCAATGAAACCTAACGATCGGTTGATAATTAAGAAAGTATGGAAGACCTAGGTTAATATTTAAAGAACCACGAAGTAGTCTCCTCGTTAGCTTCATTCGCCACTTGTGATTGTATTTTATGTAAATCCTGAACGGCATAAGACGGTCAGCTTGTTGATCTAAATCAGAGTCACCACCACTTTATTTAACATTTTTAGGTGACAGTAAAAAAGGAGAGCAATTGGAACATTGCCATTGTCACATGGATGGAATTTCTACCGCCACGAACGCAACATCCGTTTATTCACTTGGCAGAACACGCTCGCGGTGGCCTATGAATGTCCCATTAAACGGGGAGAAAGCTGGTGCAAAATCGTGCAAATCCTCCCATTTGACGTGCGCCCCGCAGTTGCCAGTGCATTCCCCGAGGCATGATCCGTCACGTTTCCGTTGCGCGCGGCCCAAAAATTACATTTCTCGATTGCCGCAGCCACACCACCGGGGAAGGTTGAATGAAATCGAAAATGCGCAGGTCGCGCACGCCCAGGAAGAAAAACGGTACAGTTCTCGGTTTTTTTTTGGCACGGAATGGTCGGAGAAATTCGGTCCCAAGGGTTTGTCACGATTCGGGAGTGTGTGGCCATTGATTTCATAAAAAAAAAACATGCAACGCATCGTGACGGGGGTTCGTTTCGGTTGAGCGTCAAAATGTTTTGACGTACGCATTCGCACATACACTCGCACACATACATTCGGTGGCCACACACATACACTGGTGCTCCACCTGGAGTGGCCAGGCCATGCACGCTGATACTCCGATCACGAGGAAGCGACAAAGGGGTTCGTCTCCCATTTGACGCGGCGTCTGTCGCGGCGTTGAAGTCTTTTGAATTGAAATCGAAAATATCAAGCGACGAATTGCGACTTGCGATGCGTGATCGTGCAGTGGTGGTGTTGGTGGTTTTTTGGTGATTAAAATATTCTTTCCTTCTCCTACCACCCCCCTACCCCCCATTTTTTCCTCCTCCTCTTTCTCCCCATCCTGTGTGACAGTTTGAACCCGAAAAAAATCGTGCTGGACACTCGGTCTTTTCGGCGGGAAATTTGTTATAAAAACCCTCCGTTCGCTCCCGATCAGGAGTCAGTTTGGTTTGTCGGTTCATTTCGCGATGTTTCACCACCGTTCCCGGGTTCTAGTGCTGTACTTCGCCTTGGGAGCAGTGCTTCAGTTACAAACCATCGGTGCCAATCCGACAATCGGTGGAAATGGTGCACTGTTTGCGGCTTCGATCACACGCGCTCTCGTGCCCCCGAGAAGGGATGCACTCCTACTAGGATCACCCTCGAGGGTGTACGGAGGTGTGCTGGCGACACAACAACCGGAAATTATTGTGAACCGTGGCCCAACAACGAGCGTTCCTCCACAGCGCGATAGTGACGTTAGTTCGGGACCATCCCGGGGATACAATTATGATCCTCCCAGTGGCGGATATCTTCCACCGGACTCGTTGATCCCACCTTTCGCTGATGAACCACAGCCACCCTCGATTGGGAGCAGTTATTTACCACCGCAAGCACCGCAACAGGACATTCCGGCAGCTGATGAACCCGTTTATGAGTCTCCTGTCGGCGAGTATCTTCCACCGCCGGAAGAACAACCGCCACAACGGGATGAGCCACCAGTGTTTGTGGTCTCGACGCCTCCGTCTCCCCAGGATGTTGGCTACAATTACAATGTTCCAACGACCACCACAACCACCTTCGTGCCACCGTTTGCCGATGAGGGCGTTCCGGAGGTGAACGATACCGGTGAAGGAGGATATCGGTACGATCCTCCGGCCAGTATTTATCTTCCTGCTGGCACCTCAGTTGGCCGCTCACTACTCCGCGATGATGTACCTGGGGATGGTGCATCATCCGGACGTCCATCACCCATCCGGTTGCAGCTCAACGAACTGTCCTGTCTCCGTAACAGTGGAGGTTTCTTCCGTGCATCGCTCACACTCCAGAGTGCGATCGATAGTGTTCCGTTGGTGGATACCGATAGTGACGTAGCTGGTGATGCGAGTGGCTGTGAGGTACGTCTCGATCAATCTCGGCTCCTTCTCGACATCCCTTCGTCCGACTTTGCCCGGTGTGGTGTCATTCCGTGCGCGACCGTTAGTGGAGGACGCCCGGAACTGTGTCTTCGGATACGTTTTCCGGCCATTGCTGGGATGCGGACTGCGCTGGATCCGGTTCTTACACTCCAGTGTCGCATCCAGCAACGTATCGTTGCCCGGACACACTCGTTGAGGCTCGCGGTGGCGAATGATCCTCAGGCAATCGGACGGAGTGCGAGCTCCACGTCGACGGCATTCGCTGTCGGTGGTTCCCAGCGTCCTTTTCGATCGCAGCTCGGTATCTTTCGGCGTCAAACGGCGGGTAGTAGTGGCTTCACACGACCCCTTCAACCGGGTGGTGCGGTTGTGCTCGGTGAGGAGCTGATGCTCCGGACACAGGTTTCCGCTGGTGATGGTAAGAGGAACTACGGATTTTTTTTTTAATTTTTATTACTGTGTTCCTGTTCCTGAAAGATCCTGTTTTATTTCTTCTAATCAATTTCGTCCTCCCGTTCCCCACTTCATGTGATGCATTTGCGGCAACGAATTTTCCAGCTTTGGAAACACTTGCAAAAGACAACTTTAGGGATGGCCATCAGTTCCTTCTTTCTTTACAGCCGCTTGAATCTGTTCTATCGTTTCCAAACGATGTCCCAGGAGGAGTTCTTTGACCTTTTCTTAATAGCCAAATGTCACATGGTGCTAAATCAGGTGGAAGCGATGGCTTTGGAACGATATGAGTTGAGTTTTTGGCGAAAAAGTCACAGATAACCAACACCAGTCGTTGGTACTAACGCTACCGGTCCAGTGCTGACGCGTTTGAGGCCCAAAAAAGGTTTTCAAAATGTTATTGATAAATTATCCTAATATGCCAATATCATCAGCAAGGTCTCTAGTTGTTAATCGACGGTTTTGCAACACATTTTTCTTTTATTTAACGAGTCGATTTTTTATTAACGAGTCGTTGTTTGTTAGGCGTTGGGCCTTGTCTATTGACGTTGATGGTCGCCTAGGACGTTCTTATCGTTTTCAACACGTTCCTGCGATTCCTAATAGTCTTTTTACCACTCATAATCATTTTTATTTAACTTAGCGTAGTCACCAACGGCTTCCTTTATCATTCCTTACTTCAAATTTTGCGCAAATTCTTTGCTCAACTACTTTCGAACTATCAAAAACCAAAGAATTCGCTTTTAGTAGCTCACAAGAAAGTTCATATCTCAAATACTAATTATTTTGACGTAAAACTTGGCATAAATGTGAATCAAAGTACATGAAAAAACCAACAAAAAAAAAATACGAGAGCTAAAATACACGACCAAATAGAGTTCCCATTCATCTTACTTTCACAGTAGTATTTTCGTTAGTGACCTCTGATTCTTTTTTCTTGTCACAGGATGGAATTTTACGCGCCTTTCGGACGTGGTAATGCAACGGCTATCACCGACCGGGACCGTTCTTAACTCCGCATCGCTCGTTACTGCCAGCGGTTGCCTGAATCCGTTGATGCGTGCCATCAGCCCCGTGGCGCCGGTGTTTGAGGCACCGCTCGGTTATCGGCTCGGTTTTCGGGCGGCCATGTTCCAGGGAATGCGCAGCGGAGATGAGATGATCCTGCGAGTCCGCATCATCGGTTGTGTCGATCGGCGCGAGTGTCTTGTGGTGAGTTCGCCCAGGGATCTTCTTGGAGTTGCCTTTATCAACGCTTTGGTTTTTCTCCTTCATTTTCCACGCCCAGGAAAACTGTGCAATAGCTCGCTCGAAACGAGAAACACTCGAAAAGGACAGCGACGAGACGGAACAGACGACGGCCACGGTCGATACGACAACGACGGTGGTTCCGTTGCTCACCGAAACGGCTTCGATCGCGTTCCGCATAATGTTGCCCCGGAATGGTACTTCCGGAGAGGAGCCACTGGAGAGTGAGGGTGATCAGGAGCGGCTGTCTGCTTCCCATTCCACACAATCGCTGCTCTGGATTACGGTCGGTGCGACCGTGCTGCTCGTCATCGGTGGTCTGGCGCTGGTGTTGCTGCTGCTCGTCTTACGCCATCAACAGCGGCGTCCCACTTACGATGAGTATCGATCGGATTAGCGGCCCGGCACGGAACGGAAAGTGAACGTGATGTGAATGATCGATCGATGACCACCACCAGACGACGTAGATGATGAGACGTGCCACGGTTATTAGTGATGCGAGACAGACGATTGAGGCTACTGCCGCTACTGAGGCATTCTCGTCAGTTCTCTCTCTGTCCCAGGGGAGGCTCACGAGGTGGAGTTGTAGCAACATAAGAGGAGCGAGAAGAGGAGGAGGAGGGTCCACTGCAAAGCTGTTAAGTGAGTTATTAAGCCGCGCGCAAAGAATGTCTCCTCGGCATCGCACCAACCAACACGGCGCTCCGCTTCTCATCAGCTTCAGGCTAAAAGGGAAAGGGAAAAAGGTCAGCAAAAAACAACGGGGGAAGTCTCAAGGGATTGCCACCGATCAGAGACAGAAAAAAAGGAGCCAGAAGAGTGAAACGATTCGTGGCCAGTGAGGACGGGAGGTGGCGGGGGGTGGTCTGCTTAATGAAATCGCCGCCGAGATCGGTTCTGAGGTTGCATTGCACGATGCACACAACGGTGTGCAGCATGTAGAGCAATGCAGCGAGGCAGGACCATGACCACCAGCATCACGACACGATTGTTGCTGCGGCTGCCGCTTCTCCTGTTGTGTGACTGGCGTCTTAAAGGGACAGACCGCGTACGATGCGTCGTGCGTGAAGCATTGTGAAGCACTCTTTTTGTGTGCTCTGGCGATTTTGCAAGCGCAGCGCAACAATCGCAGAAGCGCGAGCGGTGGATGTCCTTTTTTATGGTATGAGTCACATACACGCCAAGCACCGACGGACCGACGGTCGCGTGAAGCGTGATTAATTATTTATTTTAAATTATGAAACCACCCGACAAGTGACAAGTTATGGTTGATGGGGCTCGATGATCGGTGCCCGCGGAGCAGCTGACTGGCAGGCAGGAAGGCAGGCTTTTGATGTGTTTCATCTTGTTGTGCATTCCGTTGGTGCAAGAATGGCACCTAGCTTCGCGTATTTTAAGTAATGTATTACGTGGTGCCGCTTTTGAAGTGAGCCCTTCTTGTTGTTAAAATAAATGAGTATTTTTTATGGACAAAGTGTGCTACACATTTTCTCTATCTTTCAGGATTTTTTGGAGATTTGGATTCCAATCAGTAATGGAATTTTCGATTTCCTTGTAAAAATCAAATCCCCTGACGTGTTTAATAAAATGTTAAATTTCTTCTTTTAACTCTTTTCTTCTGCAATGTTGAATACATTGAACATGCAGTCAGCTTCAGACGCATCGACTAGGCCTGCTTGAGAACTATATTGCCAAGATTAACACTCTTTACGAGCCAAACTGCCTTATTTTAGTATATTCCGACCACATATTTCTTTTCACTTTGCTTTGTTCTTATTGTCCCTGTAAAACATTTAGCATTCTCTTTATGCTGCATTAGCTTTAGATTGCTTTAGCTACATTGCTAGTTTTCCGACGTACCATTCATTTTTGAAGTATTATTATCTTAGAAAAGTACTACTTAATGCTTAATTTGCTACCAATCGTTCAACTTTACTGCATGATAACAAGGAATAATCTTTAAAAAATAAAAAGCAAAAGATTTGGTTTAAAGAGAGGAACCTGGAATATTTAATTTAAAATCATTTGGTGTAAAATATTAAGGCAAGGATAAACTTGTTTGCCTCTTATTGTCACAGTTGAGTAATGTTTCTGTCATTTCTTTTCTTCTGGTGGGCATTTTTTTAATCCTAAAAAGAAAAATGATGGTTTGGAAATTAAACAACAGCAAAACTGTCAAATTGTTGCCGGTGCGGCGAAACTTGTTTGTTTTTGCATGCTGTACACATCCTCTACGTTGTAAGATAAGCGAAAACCCATTCTTTTCCCGCCCCTGATTAATGATTCGCGCGTATCGGTTCACCTAACGGTTCCTCAACTTCCCTCCCCCTCACCGGACAAAACAATAGCTCATTACGCACTCCCGCATACTGAGCATAAATGGCCGAGAGAGAGAGAAAGAACATTAGCATACATTTCGAGTGTTCGTTTCCCCGATTTTTTGGCCACCCAGCTCATTGACCTCATCCACTCGTGGTGACGTCAGGAGTAAGAGTCAATTGGTGGACGGGCATCGATTTGGTGATAATTTTTCACAAGTTTATTAATTACCAACACAAACAGTGGCCACCACCAACCACGCCGGTACACAGAAACACACCCTATAAATCGTGGCGGTGTTGGAGAATGACCGGTTATGAATAAATTATCGTCACCAATCGTTCGTACCTCTCCATCGGCGTCGTCGTCGTCGTCGTCGAGTACCATCGATCATTCCTCACATCACATTCATGGGCGCGACGGAGGGAGTCGGACGGACGCACCACAACGGAAACGGAACTCTCGGTAACGGGTTTTTGGTGGGGAGCGAGAGAGAACAGATGAAACCAATCAATAAACTCCAAACGTCCTCCTCTCGTCCTCGTCCTTTTTTTTTTATTTCGTCATTCAAGCACCGAATTTGGGCCCGGCGGTGGAATGCTTCAACCGAGGACCACATTCCATAACGCGGGCACGGCTGGACTCCCGGTGCTGAAACAATTGGAATGGATGGAGCAGCGCGAGAATGCAACGCGAATTGCAACGCCGTATGACTTATGATGCTGGAGCTGTCGTTGAGTAATGGGTTCATTCTATGCTGACAGCACACCACCAGGTCCACCACCAGACCAGGGCACGCGGTACATGAGTTAACAAATATGGTTCACAATGCGAATGATCGACTCGATATGTTGTTGGCTGTTTGCTGGTAGAACGCTCGTGGCAGGAAGTTTATAAATTATGTTTTCTCCCCACCCCCTTTTTGAACAACGGGAGCATGTTGTATTTAGTCATAATTATGAGATTCCATGGACCGCGTGGTGATGTCAGTGAGTTCGCTGTCAGTGAGCACTTGATGCTGCTACAGGTATTTCATGCACCCCTTTGAGCTCAATGCTGTGCAAGTAACAAGTGAAAAAAAAACAAGCAAAAAACCACATTACAAGCGTCTTGGTCCAGCTTTGATCGCTAGCTAATTAAGATGAAAAAGAACTGGTGTCATCGAATGAAAGAAAGGCAAAAAAACATCTCGTTTGACCGGACCACAAATCTATCAATCATGTCCGAATGTCGGAAGTCGAGCTCCTGCTGACACAAGATGCGCTGCGACCGTCTGACGCGAGTGTTTTTATCACTCAATCGCGCACCGCTCGGCCACTGACTGTTCGCAGGTCGCGAACTTGTTCACCATCCAGAATTGGGCATACGGTAAAGCCCATAAGTCATCCGAAACTGGTGCGAGTGCGGTTCGGTTGGGCCTGTGCGTGGCCGCAAATTATGAAATTACCGGGCAGGCTACAAGTTATATCTTGTCCGTGGCTGTGCGTGCCCGTAGAAGGATCCGGCGATCCGCTGTACTTGTAACGGAACCACACGTCGTCGTCGTCGTCGTCGTCTACGTCGAATGGAATCCGCTTTAGGGCGTCCAGCGTGCGGCAGGTAACAAAACGAGATGAGATCGACATCGATTACGCCACTCGAGAGACACGAGACTGTCTCGACCACCGCCACCACCACCATCTCCCGTGGCCACGATTCTATTTACATCTGTAAGCAGCACCGCTGAGTTCTCGTTGATCTCCTTTTCGAATCGTTCAGCTGCTGCTGGAGTTCAGCCTTCGGTGGCCACGTAGTTGGTGTGGTTGGTAGGAAACTGCATTTTCGCTACGCTTCGTCACGCTAACCCCCGTGGGCTGTTTATGGTCCGGCCAGTGTCTCGGTGCTGGTGTGCCAATAATTTATTGCTTCTTTCACACGCTTACAAGTGTTGTCACGAACTAATGGGTGAACGTGGGGCATGGGGATGGGGATGGGGTATCATCGTTATCGCAGGGAAGGGAATCAAATTTATGTAGACTTGACAATTTTGATTGATCTGTGCCCACCGTCGAGCGGGGTTGAACCGCGTGCGCTCGGGATCCGGTTCCAGTCTCACGAAACTGGCGAAGCGTTTTGTTGTTCCGCCTCGCTGTAATTGTGGCCGAAGGCGGTGAACGACGATGACGACGAGTGGACCCAGACTGGACGCAGATAATCGCGTAAGCGCCACTGGACATAGTTGGACAAGCGCGCGATAGAGAGAGAGAGAGCGGAGCGTTGCCGGGCGCTTATCTTAAGTATGGTGGCTGTGAGTGGTGCTAATTCCCCTGACTTGTACTACAGTATCGACGGTGTCGATCTATGGCGATTGTTGGGATGCCAGAAGTGGGGGGGGGCGATGATGTTGCGATGATGATATGTTTAATTCATGTCAGTGTCAGATCAGATTGGGGGAGACGAGCTTGAGGAGACGCAATCGATGAATGGGATGACGAAAGTGGTGTTCAATTATGAGGTGATATCTCGAATACTTTCATGTTGTTTTGCTACTTATTTGGTGCCGAGCTTTGTTCTGTATCATCAGAGTAGGCAGTAATTTGAAGTTTGATATTCCTGTATTCGAATAACTTTTCTAAGTAAGTAATCGCGATAGGAGTCAATGCACAGGGTGAACCATCAGGATGTATCCCATTTTAAAGTTGAATAACTCTGTCATTTTTTGGCCGATATTAAAAAATAAACCAGTTTTATTTAGGTCATTCTATGCCATTTATTGTGCCATACTCAAAATATGATATCGTTCAAATGATCGCCTTCATTCGCGCATACAAAAAGCGGCCTTTTTCGGGCATTTCGTATTGTTTTGACAGCATTTAGGGGGGTTATTTGGCAATTTCAGTTCTAACTCCGTCATTTTTCAGCTAATCAAGACAAATCGGTCAGATTCTGAATCGCCAGTCTATTCCATTTTAGTAATTTGTTATTCTAATAGATCGATTCACGCCACAATTATAGCGGACTAAAAATGAAGCGCTGTACATTGAAAATAATCGTTCAACTATCCGTGCTTTTTCTGTGCGGCATTTTCAAGAGTAAGGTGGCTGCCAGCAAACAGCAGAGTTCTGAAGAACTAAAAGCTATTATCAGAGTGCAAGTTGAAGCTTTTACGCCCAAAATGCCTGAGTTTCGCGAGGGCTAATGCTTGATAATACTAATTAGCAAGAGTCCTGTTATTGGACAGTCTATGAGCAATTCAAAAATATCAAATTTATTTGCTAACGAGTGTTATACGAAAAGGAAGCAGTAACTAGCGAAAAGTAAGATAAACGGTAGTAAGAGTAAATCCAAATTTCCATATTTGATTCGCTTAAAAGATTGCCAAACCTATATGATGTGCAATACTCCGTGTGCCCGGATTCAGACTTATGAGCCCAAAAGATATCAAGCCCTTTAAAGACGACCTTTCGACATCATTAAGCACCTGTATACCTTTTGCCGATCCGGGATGATCAATCGATCACTTTCAATCCAACGGATCCCACAAAAAAGGATGCACTCCACAAACGTCGAGTCCCGCTCAGAGGGAGCCCAAGGGACGAGGACGCAGGGCAATAAATTATTTACAACTCTTAATTGACTTAGCGGATAGCGGAGAGGTAATTAAAATTAATTTATTACACACGCAAGGGCGGCCCCAAGGGACAGCAGCGGGTTCCGCCTTTGGTGTTTTGGGTACGTACCCCGATTCACGATCGATTCCATCGCGATCGCGTGAGAGCGTGCAAGGTCCCCTTTGGGGACTCTCATTGCCACCTATGGGGTTGGCACATTTCACCGACGGACCGGGGGACCGCGGTCCCGCTCTGTTCGAAGTTCAACCACATAAGGAAGTGCATCCCCGGGCGGGGGGTGCATGTGTCGGTGTCTTTGGGTGGATCGAGCTCGAGTTATGAGCTCCAAAGGCACCTAAAGGCCGTGGTCGGATGATGATCAAGTTATGACCAGGTGAGACTGCGGTTATTGTGGCCCTTCATCTTTGGTGGGCTCGCGATCCGCGAATCCGAAACCGACAACGCCACGCCATCACGACATGGTTCGCGGTCCAAAAAAGGAGGTGGGGGCATAAAGGAGTTGGCCATTTTTTTTTTGTTCGTTCGTCGATCGTACGGAGGGTCCGGCGATCATGGGCGGCGAGATTGAGTTGCGCCATAAATTAAACATGAGAAGATCGATATAAATTAACTCTCTCACACAGCGTGCCGGTACTGATCGCACCATGGGGTCGCCGGAGCGCTCCCGCGGAGACCCACGGCTCGAAGACGAATGATCTCCCTGTTGATCCTTCTCCGGTTTGGGGCCCTGGGAACGAGCCGGTCCGTTCCGCGTTGGATTGGCGGTTAATTACCGAGAAATGTGAACTTCCCTTCAAAGGCAAGCATTTTGCGGACAGACGGACCGAGAACTGAGGCTCATTTGTTCGTTTTTGACTCGAATGCGGCCAGCCCGATGGAACTAGGCGAAACTGCGGATTCTCTGGTGATAATAGAGTGGGATTGGACTCTTTTTCCACACCTACAGGTCATGCCTGCGTGTGAACGATTGTCGCTATAATCAAATCAGGGGTAATTGTAGATCAATAATTTTTTTACGACACTTTAAACAACGGCACATTACACACGCATGAACGGCCAGAGCCCAGAATGGGAGTGTGATTTGATTATAGGGTCGGTCGACTTGGTTGCCAACTACTTCCGATCTGAACTGACTACGACTGATCGGTGAAGAGGGCCATCGACACGCTCCACGCTGCTGTGCCACCTCGAAGTGTGAAGTAGTGCTAGCTTCTGCCCATTTTAGCCCCCCTTTTCACCCTCTTACCCCTCTTTACACAGTCCGGATGACCGCTCGCGCTTGACGTCTATAATTATGGCGTCTGGCGAGGGAAATTGGTTTCTGATTGGTATCCCCCTCGGTGCTGCCGAGATGCTGATTTGTTGTTGCTGTGTCGTAGGGGGTAGGGGCGCGGTGTTGAGGAGGAAAAACATGGAACCATCCTCCCTTGTCTTCCCCTTGTGATTGAACATCGAGAAACGGGTTAATTAGTGTGAGTTTGCTGATGCTGCAGCAGCATCAGTCCCGGAATTCACTTTAACATATTCATATTCTCGCGATGACGGTGACAAGACCGCGGTGGAAACCGTTCGATCAACCGGAGCACCGGAAACAGGTGAAGAATGACACAAGTCAGTCAGCCAGCGAGCGAGCGAGCGAGCAACAATGAGGACAACGCGAGAACGGAGCATCGCATCGAACCGGCAATCATCTCGTCGTTTAATCGTCCTCGCATGTCGAACCCTAAGGGCTGGTTAAATAATATGTTGCAGAGCAGTATGCTGTGGCTGCCTGTCTAGAGGAGCAGGGTGGTGCAGGGTGCAAAAGTGCCAATTGATAAGTGATGTGGCTGATTATAATTTCATTAGCCCCGGCTACGCATCGTTGCGTCTTCGGAATGGTCCGATGACCTCCACGAGTCGCTCTTCAACTCCTTTGCAGCTTAATTGATTTCAGCAAGAAGCGCCAGCTCAACAATTCCGTGCCCCCCCCCCCCCCCCCCCCTCCGGTATCGCGGATTAAAGCCTCCACTTCGGTGTGTTGCATGCCGGGCACACACATGTGCACGCACCCGTTATGCTGGCGCGGCCTCCAGGGCACGTGGCGAACATGGTAACAATGGTACACATAGTAAAGCTCTCTGCAGAGAGAGTGAGCGAGCTGATGGCCATTACTACTTGCTTATCAGCAGCAAAAAAAAGATGTGTGCCAAAAGGCGATGCCGACTGTCATCATGTGGTCGCGGCCATTCGGCGGTCGAGGCTAGAATACCGAATGAGGAGGGCTGCGTGCCATGGCCAGGCCAGTGCCCTTCACATGTTTTGCACCGCAACCATGCAATGCAACCAATGTTGCAACCATGGCGACGGCGACGAGCATGCACTGGTGGAGGGACCTTCATCGATTTCGCAATATTAAGAGCGAGGAATTTGCTTTTTTTGTGTCATTTATTTTTACATTTTTTTTAGCAAATCGTAAACCTCTTGGGAAGGTTCAGTGTGATATTTTTGGAGCAATCGATGGAAAGTTGATGAAGATGTAGCGTTTTGCTAGCGGGTTTTTCAAGATTAACGTTTTAAATGTTGGTTTCTTTTGTGGCATTAAAACTAACTGACCGATTATTTTTATCTTTTAAACAGGTAATCTGCACATCATTTACGAGGTAATCCAGTCAAATTTGGATGCAATTAGTTGATATTTTATTTTTTCAATTGCCTGAAAGACGTTGTTGACCTGAAAACAAAACCATAGAAAACAAACCCGTTTGCATCTTGAAATATCTATCAAAAAAATAAATAATTTAAATTTCAAAGTAAAATCGACGCAATTACTTAGAAAAGCTGCGAAGAAAAGCTACGAAGCTGCAACCTATACCGCATAAAGAAATGCACTTATGCAGAAATCCGTGGCATAGGAATTGATATTGTATTGACTGTATTTTTCACACACTTTCATAATGATAAAGGTTTCTTCAGAAAAATAAATCCCAAAAATGGGTTTTTGTTTTTGCTCGAATTAAATTTATTCCCCCGATAAACGTAAATCATCGCCACCATCATCGTCTTCGGCAAGTCGTCGCCTCGCTTCCAACGAAATCAATCCACCCGAGAGACATTCTTAAAGGCTCCATTACTGATAGTGGACTGTTGGATGACGCCGAAGAGGGATCATTAATAAATGAGTGCTGCCCCATCCTTCCGCCCCATTAAATGGTTCATGCAAAAATCATCGCACATTAATGACGATTCCATTTAGTGATTCACCTCAACCGGGCGGGCCGCTTTTGAAGCTGCTGTTTGTCAACGTGGCCGGGCCCGGTGTGGCCCAGGATTGAATTAAAATTAAAACTTTCCGGAGTGGCCAGGGATGCCCAACGATTGATAGAGAACCTGTTGATCCTTGCACTAATTGACACAATGATCATTCGGTTAAATATTTAATTGGTAGCAATTACAAACCGTTTTAAGGGGGTCACTCTCTCTCTCTCTCTCTATCTCTCACTTTGTGTCGTGATTATTGGCTTTCCATCCTGGTGGCTCTATCGTTGACGTATCGCCACTGGCTTATCGCGAACTCTGATGCGCTGATGTACCGATGATGTGATCCCGAAAATCTCTTTCCCCGGAAATGAAACAAGGGAGAGCGAAAGAGAGAGAGAGAGGGGGGCGTCGGTTGATCAAAAGCCCCACAATCGGCAACCACAATCCGTTGGAACCGGAATCAGCATTCAGCGAGTGCTGCGATCGCGTTCGCAACTTGCCAACATTTATTATGCTTCAGCATATATCGCGATGTTACCCTCGTGACTTTCCCAAATGCCGCCACTGGTCTGAGGCTCTGTTTGAGAGCGCAAGCCGATGACTGATAATTTAATTTGATTTTTCTGATAATTTATTTTTATAGCCTGCCAACTGGCCAGCCAGCCAGCCAGCCATCATCTGATCAGCGGTGACGGCAATGGCCACGTTGAATGTGGAAGCTCGCAACGCGGAGCTATTTGGCGAAAGCATTCCAATTAGGTTTTGTGGCTTTCGGCTGGATTCGATTTGTGAACAAATTAAACTATTTCGCACCTGGCCAGCCATTGGTGGTTTATAGATAGAGGAGCAGAGAGAGAGGAAGAGAGATGTGCGGGATGCGGACGAAGCTTGTTTGATATGCGCGGCATCACCGAGGCACGGGACCGAACAGCGAACCGATTGTGGTCAGTTCAGTTGATAGTTGAGTAAATACGACCGAATGCAGCTCGCCATATTTATACTCTACCACCGTGCCACAGAAATTTGCTCTTTTTATCGTCCCTGTGTGGTCCTGACTTGTCCGGAACCGTCGAGCATAATGACTGTTGTGGCTTGAAAGTGCGCAAAGTCATTTCAACAAACCGCGCGCTCGACGCTCTCGTTTATCTATTAATTGAACGTCTTTCAAGCGTGTTTCGTTGGGTGAGAATCGACGCTTTTCGATGGCCATACGGTTCGATCCGGTTCATTCGAAGTTCTTATCGCGTTGGTTAAGCTGATGGCATTAAAACTTTGCTTCACTTTTGCTGGCCGGAAACGCATTAACCCATTTCACCCTCGAAACGCGCCTCGCGCTATCTACGGAACTGTCCTTGACATGCAGTTCGACTACCCCTTCCTGAGAGACCTTCGCCAGCGGAGGAAGACAGATAAGTGGCGCCAATACGCGCCACGCGAGTCACCGCCAGGGGTGGATACACAATTGGAACCGGTACACGCGGTAATTGAGTTGATAATTTGGATGATAATTTGTGGCCGCGGCCATAAATTTCGGGCCCCCGTCAGCCCAGACACTGTCAGCACACATGCTGGCTGGCTGGTGTGCTGGTTTTTGCCTTTTTTCGGCCGACCACCGACACGATCATCTGGGGTTTTGGAATTTGATTTTTTTTCAGCAACCAAATTCGGCAACGAAAAAGAGAGAGAGAGAGAGAGCAGAGAGGGGAACTGTGAGGCAGTAGTTGGTGGTTACGAAATACTTAATGCCAATACAAACAAACGCGATTTGGATGCTTGGGTTTGGAGATCAGAAAAGGGGGAAGGAGGAATAGTGTTTGCATTGGCCCGGAGACGGGGACCGGGGACCAAGGGGGGTTTGAGAACATATTAAAAACTGTTTGGCGGATGTTTACGAGATAAAAATAATTAAAGACCATCAGGTGGGAGCAGCAGAATCAGAAGCAGCTGCGGAAGAGGTACACAGTGTGCCGGTACGTGAAGCACTTCCAGAGAGCGAGAGAGAGAGAGAGGCCGGTTGGCATCAAGATAACGGATGAACGTTTGTTTCGGTGCGCTGCAAACCTGCGACCCCGAGAACACATTTGACATTCGATCGAACGATTGAAGATGGTTCGATTGGATGGCGATTTCTCGTTAGTTCTCGTTAGCCTTCGAATGAAGAATTTATGAAAATTGGTGTGACATCTTTCCTCTCCGAGCTGTAGTCGCTAATGATAGGCTTAAACCGAGTTGAGACGTAAGTTGAAGTTCTTGGCACACTTTTGGCGCGGCTTAGCTCCCTCTGCATCCTCCATCTTCGCGTCTCACTGTTAAAGATGAGAGTTCAAAAGTGATAAATTTGAGCTGACGCTCCTTGTCCCCTCAATCAGATGTTTCAAGATATCTCAGACACTTGTCTGGAAACTCTCGTGGCTAGCACCCCAGGATTCCTCATGAACAGAACAGGTTCTCGGCTTAGGCTTATCCCTTGATGCGTACTAGAGCCCCGTGGACACCAACCACAATAAAAAAATTGCGCAATATTAACTTAAATCACAATCGAGGGCTACAAATGACGTCAAACGTTACACAACGGACCTTTTGTGTCTTTCTTTCGGTTACTTCGAATATTTGTGTGGCAGAATTTGCATACCTATGCGGGGGGAATGGGCGAAAGAATTCTTATCTATCACCGACGCACTGCCTTAATTTCATATTCCGCGGAGCATCGCACTCAGCATCGTTCTCTTCGTCTGGGGAACCGGTTCCTAGCGCGTCGATGCCGATTGTCTGTGATCGCGTCGCGCCATTAAGCATCCATCCGCTCGTAGAACGTCCTTGAAACCGATGAGCCACACGCCGGTATAATGACGTAACCGACCGACTCGTTGTCAACACCACATAACGCCAAGAACTTTGCTCTGACGACGATTGCCATAATGATGATCATTTCTGACGTTTTCGCATCGCTTCGGTGCCTGATGGCCGGGGCGCTTACACAGCTTAGTGTCTTCCAGTACGCCATAAGTGATCTTCTTCGTCCGGATCGCCTATTACCGGGAGCGATGATGATCGATCACCGGTTGCTGTCTGCACCGCGTACAGCCCTTCGCCACGCAACTGGCAAGTCGCAAAATTACAACAAATTATTGCAGATTGTAATGCTAATTGGTCATCACGGGGCTGGGCGATAATCTTGTTATTGCGATGCGTCCCGTTTTCCGGTCTCCCCTGGTACTGCACACTGGTTCGAGGAGCTTTAATGCGAATTAGTGCGGTCTCCGTGAGTGACTCCAAAACGCTTTGTACTCGACCTTTCTTTTGTGCAGTCCCCTATCGCTGGCTGGATGGTGATGATGGCAGATTTATGTGTATAAATCATCACCATAATGACACCTGCAGTAATAACCGACACGGTGCACCAGACACGCAGTGCGCCGTTCGGTGGAGGTAATTTATGAACAGAGAGAGAGAGAGAGAGAGAGGTCCAAGCAGGTCGCTGGCTGCTGATGATGATTATGATGGTGATGTTGCTGTTGATGTTGCTGCCTGTCTGCTCGCTGATGCTGTGTTGAATGCCCCGTGACATCGAAAACCTCGTGCCGTTCGATTCGTAATGATGCCACTGGTCTTCTCTCTCTCGCTCTTTCCTGCGCTCTCTTTGTCAGGTGCACATTGTTATCACGATTGTTGCGTGAAAAATACTCAAACGACAGCGGTGCACAGCCAGGCCAGGCATCCATCCCAGCAACCCAGCAGCCATCGCAGGAATTAAATTTAATTATAACATTTTTCAACAACAATTTACTATAATTTAATTACATGCAAATGCCTATAATTACGTATGTTAATCGGTGGTGGTTAGGTGAAGAACCACTCGGAGGCCTCTGCTTTTCTTTTCTCTCCCTCGGCCATCCCGGGGACGATGATGATTTACACAGTACCACAACAACATCCCAGCAGCAGCCCCTAGAAGGAGGTTCCCTTGAACAGGGCAAATGCTCGAAATTCTTTACGAAAGTTTCGTAGCTCCAGATCCTGTGCGGAGATTCTTTCGGTGGTGGATTCGAATGTTGCCTTCACTTCTGGCGTGGCTGCCTCCGTTTCACTCCGCGATTCACCTTCATTCGATTGAAGGCAATAGGTCCGGGCCGGACAGTTGGTCTCCATTGGGAACCGTTTGCTTGTGTTGCTTGACTGAACACGAACCGGAATAGACTGTTCCAATGTTTACTAGGACACTAGGTCACTAGGGTTCCCCGGGATTCAAATGACGATTGTGGTCGCCTGGCATGTTTCAAAAAGGGGACATGCCTCCTTTGATCATTCATCACAGTGTGCTCACTGACCACACAATCCTACTGTGATCAAAAAGGCAAAACACATAACGAGGATGATGATAATGATGATGACCCAGGATCCGTGCTGGTGTAATGAAGTGACAATTTCTCTCCATTCCCATCAACTGCACGGTGGGTGGGGCGCCAACGAGGTCAACACAGCATCCCTGTGTCAGCGTGCTGCGGCATCATTTTGGATCGGGAAACATTTTGGTGCCCGCTGCGCTGCACACACCGGATCATCGCGCTCCGTAATGTCCGGAAGGTAAATCGATAAATTCATGGCTCCGTTCAATACTATGGACGTCGTACAGCGCAAAGAGGTTTCGTGGGGAATCATCTTACCAAGCACTGGCTTCGCTCGTATGGAGTGCACTCTACGCCGGCGGACTCCGGTTTATAGTTGTGGTGCACCGATCGAATCGAAATGTAATCGAGGAATCCGGTGATTTACCCTTAATTGCCTTTCTCCGCCGAGGGTCAAGACGGTGAAGCAGCCGGCTGGAGGCCACAGTACGCTACGCCACCATGCACCATGCGGTGAGGCGATGGTGGTTTTTGAAATTTATGAACCCACGAACCAGACCAGCGCTGCAAGGTTCAATTCCATGGTCCTGCCCCAAAGGTTTCCTGCTCCTTGTGGCCATAACTCGTGAGCATTCCAAGATTGATCACAGTTTTCGATGGAACCGTGAGTGAAGCGCCTCAACAATGAAGTCATTTTGGGGGGCGTACGCTGCTGACGATGCTCAACATAATGCTTATCTTATCCTTATACCCTCTGCCACTCTCCCATGGGATGGACTTGACATAATTTTATGAGTTGGCAATTACGCACGCCAAGGAGTTACGACATAATTCCACCACCACCCCGGGGGAAGGACGATAGGAAGTCTTGCTTTAAATTGGGAATAAATCAAACAATTACCCCCCTCCGGTAAGAGATAATATGAGTGAGTGTGCTAAACGTCTGTTGTGTCTGTCGAGACGTACCGTGGCGTGGAACGCTAAATGCTTTCCCATAATTATGTTGCTGTTATGTTCGTCCAGCCGGGCAGATGGAGCGTAAAATTTGTTGCAGTGTGAATCGTGCTGGCAGCCGGGCGCTGATTGGAATGTCGTTCTGCTCTTGTCGCTCACCTTTCCTTCCCCCCCCCCCGCCCTTTCTAATGAGTGTCTTGGCAAGCGGTTGCTGGTCACGGGAAAAATGGTCGCGTTTTTAACGACCCCGCTCTCGCTTACTGTTCCGCTTGGCGTAATTAAGATTGTTTCACGTCAGCGTGCTCGCTGAGAATGTGTTTTGCGCGAAACTAGAACATCACCATCAGTAGCACGTCGTCACATACAACAGTGACGATGTGCAATAATGTAAATTGCACAATTGCACACACCGTGTCAGTGCGTGGTCGGTACGTGTCTGCTCTCGTTGGGAAAACTCGGTTGGGTGGAGATTTTCCCCTAAAAAGTCACCCTGGTGACTCTCGATAAGATTTCGGTCGATCGTAGCCAATCAAAATGCTTCGCCAATGGAGTAAGGTGCGCGCGCGCAATTGCATCACGATTGCGTCGTGGTCCATGGTGGTGGTGATGGTTGCACTGTGCAGTCACGAAAGAGAGAAGAAGGCTCTGAAGGCCCCCGGTGTGGCGAAGGCAACGGTGTGGTGCGAAGCGCAAAGGTGTCGGTATGCAATGAGCTGCGTAAACTGCGTGTTTGGTGGCAAGCATTACCGAACAAGCCGTTGCCACGAATGGGGATTAAATCGTAACTAATGTGACTTAAATGCTCGCCTTCTGGTAAGGAGGGGGAAGGGGTTTTAAAATATCATTGTGTAATTTATTTTTTACATAGTTTTTCGTTATGTTAAGCCTTTCAAAAATATTGTGTATATTTGTTGGTCTTTTGGTAGAAAAACTGGTAAAAATACGGTTATTTTAATAACCAATCTTTTGTACCAAACAAACAAAACATTGTTTGAAAATGTTTGAGAATGTTTTGTGACGAAACCATGGAACTGTATTTTTTACCTGAGTTCTTCTTAGGGGGAATTCGGTATTTTCGGGCCAAAAATGGCCCGTTTTTGACGATTTTTTGTGACATAACCATTTTACTTTATTTTTTCAAATAAATGGCATATTAATTTGCAACTTTTGAAGAATATTTGGTTTTGTGTTGAGCAACATTCATTGAAAAATCAATCCATGGCATCAAATTTTGACAGGCATGTCGTCGAAAAGGTGCCTTTTACGGTGCCCGTCGTAGCGACGTGACGGGTCATCTAAAATATACAAATTGATATTCGAAAGATTATAAGTTTATCTAGGTAGCCCCGGAGAGTTTTTGTTGATATTCTTATTTTTCGATATTTCGCAGATTTTTGAAGTTGAAAAAGTGATGCTTTTTGCGAATCTGCCAAAAAAACGAGCTTTGCATAAATATTTTAAAAAAAGTACCATCAATTTTTATGAAATCTCGACGGGGTTACCTGAAAAAATGTGTACAAATTATGTGTTAAAAATTTCAAATCGATCGGTCATCGACTTTGAAAACGTTGGTTTTGGAAAACGCTTTTCGCGTTGGTTTTGGAAACGCAATTAGAGAGACATTTGACAAAAAAATAACGATCATGCACCATTTTGTGCACAAAACCGGTGCCGGTTTACCTAATGATTTTTAAACAAATAACTTATACAAAAAAAAATTAAAAAAACGTAGAAAGAAGGTAAAACTACTGACAAACTCCCCCTTAAGGCGATTTTAATGCTAGCCTCCATCTTTTCGCTCCGTAACGTGGTAATCATCGCAACATTGTTGACATGCTGGGCGCCATTTATCAAAACTCAAAATCGCTTCACGGTGAAGCGATTAGCTGAAATTGATACCCTCCTCCGGCGGGTGGAAGGCCGCACGATAAATGGCTGCCAGTGTTCTTGCTTGCCCCAAACCAATAATCATAACAATGCTTATGATTCTCTTTCTGCGCCGCGCGCGGAGGATCGCGATCGCACGAAAATCGCAGTTTAAGCCGCGAGCGAAACTGTGAATCTTCCTGCTCTCGATGAGCCCCTTGATGGTTTGCTGGTGGCCACAATCGGTAATGATCGCGCAAAGGGACTCTGCCTCAAAGCCCCGAGTGTGTGCCGGATGTCATCATTCATTACTCGCTCGTGCAGCTGCATACTGCATGACCACTCTAATGCCAGAAACGTGAGATCGTGCGGCCATGTGATACCCGCGAGATACGCGACAGGCCGACCGCTTGCTTCGTGCCGCTTGAATGGAAGCGAGCAATGCTCGGTAGCAAATCGCATTGCGCGATGCGCGACGCCTGATCGACTAACTGACTGGCTGGCGCGTCTTATGTCTAGAAGCCAGTCAGGTAAAAGGCTCGGTTGTGGTTTGCGGTTTCAGTGTTTTAACCAGAACTCCCTTGTCGTCGCCAATGGCACAAAACCACCACAATCAGCAGAAGGTTTTACTTGTTGACGATGCTTCGTGGCTCATCCCGCAGCTAGAAAGCAGTTCAGTAGCTGAGACAACATCCAGTATGTCCGGGAGGCGAGCGGTTTATTCAAATTACGCAAGGTAAAGTTGTCTGTTCTGTCCACTTCACTGCCCACGCCAGCACACGCGGGTGCATTCATTGTTTGTTCACGCGAGGCGGACGCGGCAGAAACGCGGCAAACAACCGGACCTCGGGATTCGATTCGCTTCGAATCGATTGTGATCGTCGTCGTTTGCCATTGGTGGGGAGGTTGTGAAAGGTCTCTTCATCGTCATCAGCAACAAACAGCAAGAGTGCAGCGGTACCCCCAAGTAACACCTCGCCGGTATGCCAATATTGACGCCATCACGATCACCAGCGAGCCAGCCAGCACCTCTGGAGGGATCTGGTGCGAAGCAATAAACGAATCGAGTTCACTTCTCACCCTGGGACCACCTTCACTGACCTTCTCTTCTTCTTCTGCGAGTCAGCGTTCGATCGCGCGAGCGCGCCCGTTCTTCTTTGCGCCTTTTATTAAATTATCATTTTGCACGTGCATTCGATCCTCTCTCTCTCTCTTGCTTTGTATCTCTCTGCGATGCATTCCTTTCCCAGAAATGCAATGCAGCGTAACGAATGAGAAGCGTTTTGATTTGGGCCGCAATCACTCCCAGCGCTTTGGTTCAACGGCTGGCCAGGGCAGTTGGAGTGACAGTTTTGAACACTTCACTTGCATGAAACATACCAAAAAGGACGGACAGTTTATGAGCATGAAACATGATCTGGCGGCTGCGGTCTGCGCTGGTACGGAAACCACGGAATGACAGATCGACTTCAAGGTGCGTTGTGGTTTCTGATCGCAACCAACACGCATTCCACCTGACTGACTGACTGACTGACTGACTGATCGACGAGCGAGGATCGAGCCGGGATCAAACAGTGATTCCGCCTGGGCAATTGTTTGCCAGGATTTAACACCGGTAGTAAGTGTTGGCTTCAAGGAAAGGCCGTGGTCCCGGATGGGCCTCCCAGAAGCTAGCGTGCTACGAAGCGCACCTTAATATGTCATAATGAGTGCCACAGCAGCAGCAGCAGCGGCAGCCATGCGTCTGATTTATGACATCGCGAAGAACGGAGAAGCAATCATTTTGCGCCGTCAACAGCGTAAGATCTCGTGTCCCGATCGTCGTCCTCGTCAGTGCGATCACGCATCCCGTGCAAAAGCTTCGTTTCTTCAACCTTCCAACCTTCAAGCATCATTAAATTCGCGTGCTGCGCCATGCCGATCACATACATTATCGCCTCGGAAAGGGAAGGTTTTGGGATAATTTCGATAATAATCATTCCCCTGTAGTCATCATGTCAACTCTGTTCTCTCTCTCTCTCTTCCTCTGTGTGTATTTTTGTGGCGGAAACATGAGCCAGAGGGCTGCTCCGCGGGCCAGTAAACGGTTAGGTGATAATGAGGTTAAGTGAAACGGCGAAGCGTCTTCTGTGTCTCTTTCGTTCGTACTTGCGTCAAAATGGGAATGGCCAGCGAGTTGATCGGCGAGCGAAGAGTTTAATAAAAATATCATAAATCAATTACTTATGCAAACAACCACCGATCTAGGGGGCTCGTCGATGGGCTCTCCAGTGTTCAGGTTCGTTAAGGGAGAGAGAGCGACTGGCTGCCACCGGGATGATGCTCGAGTGATCAATAGAGTGGAACGTTCGTGATTCGTTCGAAACTCAATCCCTTTCCACTGCGTCGAAAAACAACCACAACAGCGATCGTATGTTTACATCTCGCACAACATAATGCTGCTGCTGCCTCACCGTGCACTTCCCACGACTGCACGCGTCCGAACGAATGGCCGAAGCCATTTACGATCAATTTACATTTGATCGCTGTGATCCCGAGTTGCGAACGGTATTTCGGTTCGGTTGGCCAGCTGGCACCAGCAGGAAGCCTCTACGTGCGTCATGCTTCTTCTCATCAGCGATCGGGCGATCAGCGGCCAGCCAGCCCAAGCCAAGCGGGTCGTTTTTTTTAAATGGCGGATCGTTTAAAAAGTCGTCATATTTCACTGAACTTTAGTGCCAGCAATCTCGACCGCAAGGGGGGGGGGGGGCTGCTGATGAGGGTGGAAGGAAATTAGCAAACAACAACAAGAGGGGAGGGAAGGGAGGAGCCCTGCTCTCTGTGTTTCTTGACTGTTTCGCGTTGATAGCGAATGTCGTCGGATTTAAAGATCATTTAATTTTCATTTTTCATCCTCGCAGGTCTGTCGCTCTCTCTCTTTATGCCTGTGCAGAATTGGCTGGACGACAGAACGGATTTTTTTATGCTACTCGACGAGCAGACGAACAGCGCTGGACACCGGAAAGGCCACGGTGGATTAAAAGGAAACCAAATGACAAGCCTCTAGCAGCTTCTGCAGAGCAGCAATCTTCACCATCACCACCATCATCATCATCATCATCATCATCAGGTGGCGGAAGGAAGAAAATTCTCCCCACGCTACTCCTGAATGGAGCTGTCAGTCAACGTCATCTTTACCACCTTGTCACCGTTTTGCTCAAGTACCGCGAGCTGCACTGGAAAGCTTCACGCAGCTGCACCGAAGGTTCCAGCTCAGACTGCTCTATTCGCCGCAGCGTGCCGCCATCGATCCGTGGGATTGAATTAATGTTTATCCAAGCGAATGGCACCAGCGGCAGAGCTGAACTGAGGCAACATTGGCCTTTTCAATAGGCTGCTAAAGGGAAGCGACACAGAGAATCCTCCATTTTGTCTATTTAATACGTATGCCCCGTTTGTTGGAGTGTGTTTACGAGATGATTGATGTTTGATTGCACTGATTACATCCTCAATTTGGTCAACAAAACATTTGCTCAAAACATTTGCTGCTTGACGCTAAACTCACCAACTTTATGCTCTTCTCGGGCGATGCTGCTCGCTACTCGTGATCACGCGGTACACCGGGATGATAACTAATCAAACTTTATTTTGTAATTAATTCAATCGATAAAGTGAGCGAGTAGAAACACTTCACTTCCGCCGTTTGGTGGCCCTTGTAAAGTGATGAAGCCACTCAACGACAATGCTCGCTTAAGCGAACAAGCCAGCCGCTGGAGCTCCGTTGATATGGTAACCGCACCGACTCCCCGGATCACGCATGATGCGGTACAGCATAAGCAAGGGTTAGGGTTGAGTGTATCATCCCGAAAATCTCCCCCGAAAAAAATAAATCCCCACGCACAATACTATCGCGAACCACTAGAGGCGCCAAATTTGCACTCGCGATGTGACTCCCTCCCTCCCCAAACACTCCCACACACTATGGAAAGCGCGTTGCTGTTTGCTCACTTTACGCGCGATGCCTTTCCCGTAATTGAACAGCAATAAAACCGAGTAACCATCGAAACTACGGGCTTGGCCATGGATAGGCCAACCACCGGCACCACCACCGATGCGGGCACTCGTGGTTTCGATAATTTTAGAACGTGGCCCCTGCGCTACTGTTGCTGCACTAACGCGGCCACCATCATCACGACGACACGCGCGATGGCGGCGATGCCTTTTTCACTCTCTTATCACTGGCGGGCGTACACTAGCAGCAGCAGCAGCAGCAGCAGCAACGGCACCCCTGGCATGCCATGCTCTGTTGTTTGCACTTGCGCGACGCACAACGACGATGACTCCAGCACCGATGGATTAGCTCACTATCCGGCAAACAAAACACACATAAAACCCACTCTGCTGCTGGTGCTGGTACCGATTTTGAATTATTTTCGAAATAATAAACGCAAACACGGGGGCAACGGGCACTAAACGATATCAACAGTGACACTGACGAACGGCATGGCAGGATAAACGGTGGTGCGGTGGCCACGTTCAAACAGGTTGTCGATCCTTCGTCGACGAACGACGCGTCTTATCCGAGCACGTGCTGCTACGAAACTGAACCCGAGCCGAGCGCGATGCTCGATGTTGCTGATGTCGCTGGCGTGCCACTTGTCGTCGCCAGTGATCGCGTAGAGGCGCGCGCTACACCACACGGTACAGCGACAGTGATCGGATACCACTACTAGGCGTTGTTCTTGGGATTTTGTTCTTTTTTTTTTTAACTGCGAGGCGTCGCGTGTCCGTAATCGAAGCTTTTACGGGATTTTTCCCGTGAAAGATTAATGCACTTACGTGATGTTGGTATACACGTTTGGTGCGCTTTAAAGGGTAAAGGGAAATTGTTCTTTTTTATCGGGATTTTTTTCTCCGAAAAAGCAGGTTTTGTCTTTATTTTTTAGTCCGAGCCGAGAACATGGTTTGGGCTGTTGATCTTGACTTGTAGTACAAGAAGTTTGAAATGAAAAGAATTCAAATTTCATCATTACATAACGTGTATGCTTCAGGAAACATGCATTTGCAATCCGCATACGGAAACTGCGCGATCAAAAGCGATCAAAAAGCCGTGAACGACGATAAAATTTGCTCCGTTTCGCGCTTCGTTGTTCTTGTTTCAATAGACGAATGTTTCATATTTTCTGATGGGATTTAATACATAACTTCCACTACAAAATGGTAGAGTGCATAGTTTATTCATGAAATACTGTCTTTGCCTTTATGGGTGTCTTTAAAATTTAAATTCGAATGCAATGCTACGCATAACAACGATCATTTGCTCTGAAGAAAGGAATACGGCCTAGAGCAAGAGGTGCATACTTTATTGTTGCCCGTACTGTACGCCTGAATGAACGCAAGGTTACAGACACCGAGTGCTTCGCTGTACTAAATGGTGCTTTTCACCTTTTTACCTTTTTTAATTCAGAATTACTTGTGCTTTTTAGTGTTGTTGGGTGGGGTTGTGGGATTTATAGGGTTGTTGAACACCTCTACTTCCACACATTCGATGGCGTTTTCAAACCAAACTTACCTTTCTCAAGTATTAGCTTATCAAAGAAGGCTATCACATTGCGGACATTAAACCACG
>NC_064878.1:8215000-8217500 GCF_943734665.1 Anopheles aquasalis | reverse complement strand
TTTGAGTTGAGTGATTTCGTAAACTAGCAACACGTTTGACAAGCGGAAGTATAGAGCACAAGAGAGAGAGAGAGAGAGATAGACAAATAGACGGCTAGTAGAAACCGAAACAGATAACACACAACGTCACGCGCAGACAGACGCACACGCACGCACACACATTCAACGTCGTTGGAAGTTGGCCCAGGATGAATGGTGGTTGGCAACCGGGGAGAAAGTGATTGAGGTTCTCCGATGGTCTTCCGATGATCGAAACCAATACGATACCCTCGAACACCGCGCCGATTAAGATTAAGAAGATTTGCGCCGAGGAAGATAGCTTTGAAGTGGTGAAAAGGTGCAGATTTAGTCCCTCATTTAAAACTGATTTTCTTTTCCTTTTCGATTAGTTCCATTGAATGGGTTTGAAAGTTGTATTTTGTTTTTGTTTCTTTTTTTTTAAACAAGTACAATTGTTGTTTATTATTACATTAAGGTTTACTAACTTTTCTCCATCTTTTTTGTTGTTTTCTTTTTATTTTTTGCTTTATATAGGTCTAGCCCTTGTTTCACTCAATTCACTCGCCCTAGGGTTTAACTCATTCTGGTGTGTTTGTTCTTTTTTTTTTTTTTACCGCAATACGTCATCCCTGTGACGCCTGATTCAGAGGAAGCCGATCGAATTGCAATTCCTGTTGCACTGCTGCTGCTGCTGCTGCTGCTGATAATTTACAAAGTAATCTGCCCAGTAATGATGTCGAATATCGAATAGTTACGAGTAATGTGTTCGAATTGTATATACCATTCACGGTTGACTGTTCACTGATTAGACGTTTTAATGCTTTTAGATCGATTAGGTAGTTGTGTCTCTGTTCTGATCTCTGTGTTCTTGATTGCTGTTTGCATATGAAAATTCCATTTCGCTTTCGCCTAGTTAGACCGCCAGTGTCTTTTCGTTTGCTAAGATGAAGGTTTAAAAGTTCAAGTACAATAATAGTTTCTCAATTCTGGTTTGTTCTTTTCTTTTTTGGTTTTCCTCTAGAGATACTGCTAAGGATGCTGCTTCTATGCGCAGATGCTACCGTTAAATTCCAAAAAGTGTAGTTTATTCTGAATATGCTATCAGTTAACGCGCATCTACGGTAAATGTAACCTTGGTTAATGATGGTGTTTCACTCTACTATGTATCGTCAACTAGGAATAAGATGCATCGAAATTGCACTTTGCTTAATGCTGTTAGAGGTACCGCATTCCGTCACCAAACGGCACGGACTGGTTTGATTAAACGTTTAGATTTGTCTCTGATTAATGCAACTCTCTCTCTCTCCTCTTGACACTACGATCGGCAGACAGCCTGGGCTCTGCGAATACGGTACGGTACGGTACGTGAAACTAATACAATTATGAACACCAGAAAGATAGTCGATAGTAGATGAATCGAAAAGTTCCGAAACGAAACCTACAAACACTAGGAGTAAAGTTCTAGTTTTAAGACGATCGAGTAGGAAAACGCCAATTTGTCCAGGAACAGTAAACACTAGGCTGACCGAACGCGGCATTCAATCGTATATTATGACTAACTTATTATTCTTTCGCTGCAGAAGGAAAGGTGCACCGGAGGGGGCGGCTCTTTTTTGGCCGGTCCTTCCAGCTCACTAGGCTACGCACAGGTTCCGTTAGTGGTAACTGCTGTATTGCGATTTCGCATTCGTTTGAATACTCTCGTTTCTCTAGTGTATGTGTGTTTTCTTGATTCCTCCCGTTTGCTTTCAAACGCGCTTCAAATCTTCACTGTTACATTAGGCACTTGCATGAATAGTAATATTGTGACGGTTTTTCCATGTTATTCTCAACTTTCAAGTTACACATTTCCGCGCGTTCCAATCGTTTTTATCGTCTTTTCCTCGATTTCACTTTCCTCTCCTTCTCTCTCTCACCTTCATTAAATGTAAAAGCAAAAATGGATAAGCCCTGGGGTGCGGAAAAGGTTTAATCGGTTGGATTTTTCGTTTGTATGGTCCTTTGCGGCTGCTTTTGCGCTACTACCGCGTAACCAACACGTGACGTCGAAAGACGAAAAGGGACGAGAGTGGACAGCGAACGTCTGTTGCCATAAACTTGGACGTAACCATCGTATGACAAAATATCACCTAACCTTACTCCGTGAGTGACGAACTATGAAAACATGAGTGATGGAATAGTCGTTTGAGAGATATTTGTTTTCTTGTTCATTTGCTCTCGATTTCTTCTTGTAAAGTGGAACTTGTAATCACAATAAAACTACTTTGTTTGTTTCGTGTAGGGGTTGATGCGACGGTCGGAGAAATGTGCTTTCCATGTGCTGTTCAATTCGCTACTCCTCTCGGTTGCTCCAGCGCCATTTTCATAGCCACAGACATACAGGGAGCGGCTTGCAATGGCTCTATTGGACGGACGGATTTGCAGTGACTGTTCCGGTCACCGCGGGGGGGAGGATATCATTAAAAAGACAAATGATAGCAAAAGATCGACAGCATTTAGC
>NC_064878.1:8205000-8210000 GCF_943734665.1 Anopheles aquasalis | reverse complement strand
AAATTACGTAAGATTGTCGAGAAAACTAGCAAAAAAAAACATTAAGGAAATACTCACGATACGCACGTTACGCACGAACTAAACCCAAACAAAAATGCAAATCGAACGCGGAACAAAAAGAGGTGTTAGGTAAGTGAACGAAAACGAAAAGGAACAGAATGACTTTAGACGTTTCAGAAACGCGCCCGGTCGATCGTCTTGTGTGACGTTTTGTTTTTAACTTTTTTTTAGTACGTTTACTTAGCTGGCTATAATCTTATCGCCTCAATCGGTCGCCTGAATTTGAGGGGCTAGATAATGAATTTACGAACCGGAACACCGGTACTACAGTGTATAGCAACACAGTTCTTGGTTGAGGACAGGAAAGAAGAGCTTAACGATCGATGAATTCCATAGTTCGTACGATCGAGAGTGTGTTCGGCTAAAGTCCTTGAGGTCCTCAAGTGTGAGATACCAGTGGCTTGCTCCTTTTGTGTGTTGCTATTGAGTCCTGGTTTCTGGCCAAGAATTGCAGTACACGGATGGCGATCGCTCTGGATCGCTTCCTCTCGCGTACTGCGGCCCGACCTTTTCACAGTTCCAAACTACCAATTATTAAGCGTATGATGAACGAACGACAAGAAGCATAAATTGCGGGGTGGATAAGGGTGAGTACTTGATACGGATAAGCTAAGATACATTATACTACGCTAGGTTCCATCTTCTTGCTGCTGTTGCTACGCTTCAGTTCAGTGGAAAACTCTCCTCCCAAAGGGGGAGTAGATGCAAAAGACTCGACCACACCGGACAGTCCCTGAGGTGGACTTTGAATGGTTCGAGCTGGCAAGCTTGCAAAGGTGGTGGTGGTGGTGGCGACTTTGTGCAGCGTGGGGCTTTTGTTTGCAAGGTGTTGGCAGCGGGGGCGGCGGGCGGGATGTGTGGATGGCAAGCAGAGTGGAGCTGGTAGTTTGATTGCAAATCAATGTTCAGCGCGACGCGATGGTTATGAGAAGCTATCACAGTTGACTTCTTCCTCCATTCTTCACTTCACCCGAGATCGAGAGCACTCGGCCACTCGGCCTCGGGGTCTCAGTTTTAGCAGCAGTCTGCTTGACTTGACCCTAGGACCCTTCCTTCCCCCACGAAAAAAACTGATCGGTATCGATGACGCTGTACGCGCCACATAAAACACTCCTCTCCTCCTGCGCTCTCAGGCACTGAACTTGTATGTGTGTAGTGTGTTCTTCTCCACACTCTCATCCAACACACACACGACGCACACACACCACGATGTGGCAAAATTATTGTTGTTTTTTCGGGCGCCCCCCTTCTCCTGCGTTCGTCACCTGGACACTGGACACTGGACACTGGACTGTTTCCCTCTACGAGGGCTTGGTATTTTCTTTAACATTTAAGCTGTGTGTCTATCTGCCTGTCTGTGGTTATATATTTACCACCTTATCATCTGTTTATTGGTGGTGGTGGCGTTACTCCAACAGACTTGGATGTACCCCCTCCCCCCCCGCTCTCTATCTATCTTCCTCCCTTATTCCCTTCTCGCACTCTCTTTATGGCAAACTTTATGTTTTAACGAGCAACACCTAGATCGTCTGCTCTGCTCTGCTTCTACAACGTCTCTCTACCAATCCCCCCCTCCCACCTTTTGGTTCATGAGGATCGCCTTGATGGCCACCAGTTGCTGGTGGTACTGCTTAGGACGTTTTCATCTTCTTGTAGGGATTGAGGACCACGGTAGTGGCGCCAGCGGACGCCGCCGACACCTGAGGTGTCGGGATGGCGGTCATGGTTGGAGGGATGCCTGCCTGGGCCATCTGTGGGAATTGGTAGCCACCGGCGGCGGCAGCCGAAAAGGCCGGATACATGAAGCCCGGGCTTATGAACTGTTGCTGCTGCTGCTGCTGCTGCTGGTGCTGCTGTTGCTGGTGGGCAACGGCAGCGGCAGCGTAAGGATGGGCCGCAGCACCGTACGCGGTCGGCATCTGTTGGCGCATCAGCTGCGGATAGGCACCGGCGGCCTGCTGCATAATGGGCGGTGGTGGCCGAGCCGTCAGCGAGGGAGCGAGCAGGGCTTGCTGTGGTGTGGCCGCTGCCACGGCCATCGCTGGTGACGCTAGGCGTGCCTGCGGATAGCCGGCAACAGCTGCCACGTTGGCGGCATTAGCAGCGGCCGCTGCGTTTGCAGCCGCGGCCACCGCATACTGTTGACTGCTCGGTTGCGGCAACAGACCTCCCTTGTTCAACGTCATACCAGCATAGCCGAGCGCGGTCAATGGCTTTCCGGTGAGGGCAGACGAGCTACCGTGCAGCTTCAGCGCGTACTGCTTCTGAGCTACCTCCTTGGCCATGCTCGCGGCATCGGCATAGGCATGCGCTGCGGCACCAGCGGCACCGGCAGAGTACTGTGCTGCAGCTGCAGCTGCCAGTGCTGCGTTCTGGTTGGCAGCGACTGCCTGAGCTTGGGCTTGGGCTTGCTGAACGGCCGCCTGTTGAGCGACGGCCACTTGAGCCGCTTGCAGTTGCGCCTGAACCTGAGCCTGATGGTGGCTCATATGGTTTGCCGTGGGGTACTGCAGCAGCGAGCTGGTGACCGGTACGGTAATGGCCTGCGTCGACGAAGTGGCCAACGATTGGGCAAGACCCGTGACGCTGCTACCGGTACCGGCCGTCGTCGTGGTCGACGAAGTGCTCGACAGGCTGGTGCTGCTCGGAGTGTGCAGCTCCTGGGCTGTAGCGTCCTCCTTTTCGCCCGAACCATCCTTCAGCTCACCCTCACCGCCACCGGTACCCGATTGTCCGTTGGTGAGTGTGTTAACACTGGTCGCGCTTGCCAGATGACCGACACTTCCCGACAGTGACGCCATCGATTGCAGTGACATTGACTTGGACAATGGAGCGTTCTTGTTGCTCACCTTCGGACTGTTGTTGTTGTTGTTGTTGTTATTGTTGAGCATACTGGCAACACTGTTGGTGCTACCACTCCACCCTCCCCCTCCTGCCCCACTAGACCCACCGGAGGTGGTGTAGTACAGCCCACCGAGTAACATCGACGACGAGGGATAGCTGACGGTCGCGTTGGCGCTGCTGCTGCTGCTGGCGGCGGCCGCGGCTAGGGCGGCCGCGATACTACCGCTACTACTACTACCGTTGCTGCCTAGACTCGACAGATTATTAGCGATTTGGGTTGCTGTGGATGTTGGTGGTGGAATATAGGTAGCGGCGGACGCGCTAGAAGTACTGGTACTTGGGTACTCACATGACACTGGCACGAACGGCTGCTGTAGCTGCATCAGCTGCTGGTAGGTGGCGCCCGGCTGGTAGACTGGAATGCCGGACTTTTCGCCGGCCGATCGCTTGTAGGGGACCATACCCGGGAAAGCCTGCACCATTATGTTTTGTTTGTTTGTTTGTTTGTTGGGCACACATACATACACGAACCGGCATAAGTGCGTGTACGGGCACACACAGAGACAAATGCAGAGAAAAAGAGAGAAAGAGAGAAAAGGACGAAAAGATTTGGATTTCGTAATTAGTGATAGGTAGTGGCAACTTCTTCATATGTTGGTCGGTGTATTACGTACTAGGTAAAAAGGTAACAAAGAAAAAAAAATGGAAAAACAAAAATAAACATGTGTGAACAAAACCAATGGAACAGTTCTAGTGGCTAACTATCAAAACCAGTAGCAATAGATTACAATAGTTATGTACAAAAGAGAAAAATACAGAGAGAGAGAGACAGATAAAGAGAGAGAGAGTTTCAAACTTAACCGATTACGAATAGTGATAGACACCAGTTGCTGGACAGGAGTGAAGAGAGGAGAGAAAACAAGAAAAATACTACGAGTTGACAATGTTACACCGAAAAAGTAAAATGGAACCGTGTTAACCGAGGAACCAAGGTTAATTGGCAACCGAAACCGAACCAAATGGATGTAACGAAACGGTTTAGATGGAAAGAGATAGTTCGTAGTAGAATGAGCTTTGGGGGGATGGGAAAGATAGATGGATAGAAAGAAAAGCCTATCATTATGAACACATAGTGCGATAGTGTGTGGGGTAAGAGTGGCGCTGGGCAGGGTTGAGCTAACGTAAGCGTCTAAACTAATGACTGCTACTACTGCTACTGCTGTTCCGCGGTTCGCGGTGGCTGCGGCCCAAACTAAAGCACCAACAAACAACCGGGAATGCAAGGAGAACTCACACAGGTAGTGTACAAGTGTGAACGAGTGAGTGAGTGAGTTTGGTATCTTTGGAGTATCTTTGGAACGAATGGAGGACAGGAGATTCGATTGTGTGTTTGTGGTGTTGTTTGCTCAGATGTCCGAGTAGAACCTAGCTTTGAACCCCGACAAAATGTACCATTTGCCCGAAAGTAATTATGTTAAATTTTGGTATCGATCAAAATCGAGCACCATCTAGCGATACTTATCAAGGGGAGTCAACAAAATACAAACCAAAAAAAAAAAAAGAACCCGCTACAACCAGCCTAACCCCCAAAAAGCAAACTAACTACACGCCTTGGGCGAGATCGCGTATATCCGCGCGGTTGGCGAATGAATGGAGGAATAGAGGGGAGAGCACAAATGATGATTCGCAAAATATTCGGGCATAATGTTTTCGGTTACTTACAAAGTTTTCATAGTAAATAGATCCCATCGTTTTCATGTCCATCTGAAGGTGGTGGTGGTGGTGGTATTGTTTATTTGTTGGTGCATATGTGCAGATGATTTCGTGGTAAAGGGTGGTAGTAGAAGTAGAAGGTGAATTTGTTTTAGTGAACATGAGAATAGTACGACAAGGTACGATGTGGTTTTTGTGTTTATGTTTGTGATCGAGTTTGAGAACGTAGAACGTGTCGGTTAGAAAGGCACAAAAGGATGGTTGAGGATGATGGCGTTTCATATGATTGCGTTTTCCATAGTAGTGGTAGTAGTAGTAGTAAGAGAAGTAGTAGTAACAGTAGTAGTAGTTGGATGAGGTCCGTGGCGTGTGTGATGTGTTGT
>NC_064878.1:8182500-8190000 GCF_943734665.1 Anopheles aquasalis | reverse complement strand
CCCTAAACACCTTGTTTCAACCAAGATTCGGACTATTCGGAGAAGATGAGGAGCGTAGATGTACCAAACCACCGGCACCGTGTGTATGTGTTTGTCGACTACCTGCAAGCTGCATGTATCTGGCGCGAGTAATGGCACTGATTTGCTACCACGCGACTCGTTGGCTCAAGGAGACAAGCATTTTACGTGCCAGTAAACGTAGCGGTCGAGAAGCGGAGCAGTAGGAGGGGCCTCCGGGGCGGGGTGGGGTCACCAGGACGTGCACATCGTTTTTGGGAATGTGTTCTTACCCATGATCATCCACGGCTACTCCAATTTTGGGCGGGATAAATTTTTCATTTTGGACGAGATCCCACTAATGGGGGGGCCACCACCACCTGTAAGGGGCGAGGTCCTTCGCAGAACACCACAGTGTGCTCTCGCTAGGTTTGGAGGTACCATTTTGTGACGTGACAAGTGGCCCATTCGAGTATTCGCGGGTTCAAATGCTTTTGTACGGCCTTTGGTTTGAAATCCTTAAAAATCATAATTGGAATAGACAGAAAAAAAATGGAGTGTGAAAAGAAGGCGAAACGTAACCATTGACAGGGAAGTCTTGATGCTAATGAATCCTAAAGACCCTTGAACGTTTGAAAAGGGAAGGTTCTCGAGGCCCTCACCACAAGGACAAGCATTTTGTGGTGATTGCACTTGGGCTCAATTTGTTGCATGATTTTTTTTGTATCTTCTGTTATCATATTTTGGGCTTGAAGCTCTGGCGAATGTTTGAAGCCGGATGATTTGATTCATTTGAACTGGACAATAGTGAAGAGTACTCTCTAAATTATTCCACTAGTTTTTGGTCGACTGTGAACCATGGAAGTAAATTTTTTGGTTTTCATTTCTCCATCGAGGGGCTCATTGCAGTGGAGATGGTAACGGAACATTGCTGTGCAACAGCTATGGGTAATGAGAGTTAACAGAAACAGTTCTTGTGTCCTTGTGAAAATTTTTTACGGTAAAGATTATATTCGCGACCCATTAAGGAATAAGCTTTAATTATTCTTCACCACACTCGCGACACACTCAGACATACACTCGCAGTTAGTTCACTCGACGAACGCACTCAACACACACAAAACACATCCTCAAACACGCATTCAATTAGTTTGCTTATAGGCAGTAACCTCGGAGAGAACATCACTATGCAAAAACCCGAATTGAACGGTTCGTCATCGTAGCATCGAGTTGCGCTGATTTGGTTTGTTTCAATCTTCCACGAATCATTATTAGCGACTGTGTGTTTAATGCTTCGCTAAAGAATCGAACGGGAATAGGCAAGGTGGCTCCCATTGGTCGCTGCTTTTGTTGATGCTGCTGATGCTGCTGATGCTCTGATCTCCACGGCACACGACGGCTGTCGCGGTTGCGTGGCGTGTAGTGGTGATGGTGGCGGTGGTGGGAGTGAGCGGCAGACGTAAACCCAAAATCAAATCATAATGCTCAAGGAGAAGGGTACTAGAAGGCATGGAAGCGCGCAACATAAAGTGAAATGATTTGCCAAGATGCCAATTTCGGTGAAAATTGTGGGGATCAGCGATCGGTTTCGAGAGAAAGAGAGAGAGAGAGAGAGAGAGAAAGGGGGGGGTGGTTGATGAGGGTGGAAAGGGGGGCGAGGGATGGGGTGGCATGTATGATGAAGGATAATGATTCGCCAGACAGAAACAGAGTGAGAGTGAGAGAGAGAGATCAAGAGAGATCGGGAGCTCCAAAAAACAAACGGCACAAGAACACGCGATGGAAATCGATCGTGATCGAGCGATCATTTCATCTCGACACGGTTGCGAGGAGGCGCCCTGGGCGGAGGGCAACAAGGTGGTCGCGGTCTCTGGTGGCACATGACGACGATGGAGGACGATGATGACCAGTGAGCAACACTGGACCGGACACGGCAACGAATCGGCGGCAACGACACGCCACGGTGGACCGGACTGGAGGACTTACCACTGCTGGCACTTGGCCGGGGAGAACCGGCTGGCCGGGCGAAATTCCCATCTGTTGCATCAGGGCGTTCTTCAAGGCGAGATGGTTTCTACCGTTGATCAGCAGCTGATCCTTCAGGTGCTGGGGAGGATGAAAGTATTTACACGGTGGTTTCTCACGATTGCAACGACCCTGCGGGGAGAGAGAAAAAGAAGAAGAAGGAAAAAGTGAAAAACATGCGTTAGTCTGGTGGACAGTGCACGGTTTGGGCTTTTCCCGATTTTCCCAACCAGAAATTACAACTCCGGCACTGGAACGCAACGCGCAATAATGTTATCCAACGGCAACAGAAGCGAAGGTCCGAGTGGTGCATGTTTGTTGGAGAAATTAATTTGCTGCATCTAATTGACAAACACACCGTGGCATCATGTTCCCTCTCTAGCGCGCTCTCCCTATCCCTTTCTCTCTCTGGCGTGCGGTGGCATTTAATTTAGCGAACCTGTTTCTGGGAGCTCCCGAAAGGGATACTCTCTGGATCCTCTGGACGACACTCCGAGGCATCCCTAGTCACAGCACACAGCCACAGACACGGACACAGTCACAGAAGAGAACATGAATGCTCTGTCGCTCATGACCCCGGTAGGATTCGAGGCCTGAGAAGTGCGGAACCCGTGCGGTATTAATGTTGGCGAGCCTTCTCGAAACACCGAAGCCCCTTTCGCACAGAGGCACAATGTTGCGATTGCGATGTTGTGAGCTTGCCATGCCATGCCATGTGCTCACAACATGAATTGCACACAACACCAAACACGGACAAGAGTATGAGGGGAAAGGTTGAAAGGTTATTCGTCCAACAAAGCCCCGTTTTGTATCGTTTTCCGAAGTTGGCTGCGAAGCCCTTGCAGCTGCTATTTCTGTTGTGGGGCTGTTCCTACAAACGGTTCGAAGAAGCCTGGATGCAGTTGCAGCCCTTTGCGTTGTCAGTAGAGTTTTGTCGGACGGCTCAGTATTATGTTTATTGCAAAATGGAGGATTTGTAGTATTAAATGTTCGCTCTTTAATTGAATGTAACGCAATTAATTGAAACTGTGCTACTGGTGCTCGGACTGGAGTTAACAACAGAAAGTAAAAGAGAGGTTCTATAGGGGTGGTGAACGCCTCGCTACAGAACACTCCCTGTGTCGCGTATTTGTTTGATAGAAACATGATTAAGCTTGGAGGAAGCGAAATTTCCAGGCTAACCCGATTTGACGGTTCAAGAGACGCAGATTTGGAGGTAAATGTCACAAACGTACACCACGTACCCACACTTCACGGGCACAATCTGTGCTAATGTCGAGGCCATTGCTGTCCAGTGCTGCCATAAAGTGCCAGCTTTGGCCACCGTTTACGATCAGCCAGAAACGGGGGAGGAGATTGTGGTTATCAACCCGAGGTCAAACCCGAAGTGTTTTATGCGACTCAAAGTTATGCATCGCTCTTTTTTATAATTCATTTATCTCAATCCACATCCAACCACAGCCTGGCACAAAACGGTCATCAACTGGTCATCAACTGGGCCGAGAGGGTGAGTTTATCGGGGCGTTAAGGTCGCTCCAACGGCCTACGAAGCCTAACCTCCCTAGAAAGACCAGTCTCTCTCACTCCAACCCATATTTTACGATAAGCCAATCGAGAGAGTGGGCTCGCGGTGACAAAAGATGATCCGCTAAGAGGTTATGCGTGTCGCCGAACCGAAATGACATGCACCACCATCGTTCCGAAAGTTGAATTACCCCGGTTTCGGATTTTACGATTATCCTTTTCATCTGTAATCCTGCCGAAAAGCAAGGAGAGAGGGAGTAGCGTGTCTGGGGGTGAGTACTTTCGGTGACTTATCCGGATGAGATGCGGTGTTTGTGGAAAAAAAACCCGAAAATGAAATAAAAAGTGAAAGCCACAGATCGGTGCGCTGTTACGCTTTAACAATTGCTCGTGGTGGTGCTGAAGTGTGAGAAAGAACTCCAAGCCGACTCGTAAAAGACGAACAGCACACACCAACACACATGCGCACAATTACTCATTTTAACGCCGCGCGGAGTGAAAGCTCTTAATTAAATTAAATTTACGACGCTGGCGCTCGGAGAGGAGACGAAGGGCTCAGGGAAAGTTTTGTCACTTTGTCAATGGCAAAAGGAGGGGATGCGCGATGGATGATGTCATGTACGTTGCGTCGCATTCTTCTCCTCCCCCTTCTCGTACCTGTCGCGAAAGCCTCGTAAACGGTAAACACATCTTTCATCTTCTCCTGCATTAAATTATTACTTTCCATCCGAGAACAGTGGAGGAAGCGTTCCGTTCCATGTCCCGGTCGCTGTTTTTGGGGCGGTTTTTGCCTTTTTAACAACTTCACTGAGCCGCTCGGCATCGAATTGACAGAGGAGAGGCCGCCGCCTGAACCATCTCACACGTTTGATTGTGTGTCAGTCAGACCCTGGGGGTGGGGGGGGGGGGGGTGATGAAGAGCCGTGGGTACCTTCCGCATGTCACTGCCACTTCCCCTCTCCGCCCGGCCACAAAATTCCTAAATCACTCTCGCGCCGCAACCGCGATGGCAAAGCTGGCTAATGGAAAAGTGAAATAAAAGCAAAACATATCGCGGTGCTGCTGCTGTGCGTGGCTTGGCGATGCCGTGGCGCGCTGTACTGATGCCGCGATGATAATGGTGATGGAAAATCCCAAACTCCCCCAGGCCGGTGGTCACCCAGCGCGCGAATGCGAAAATGCAACGCCCGTGAAACGAACGGGCGGAGGGGATGAAAATGAAAACAATATTCATTATCATTATGATTACGATCAACATCAGTCTCACCGGCAGCCACGCCGGCATAGCCACCGGGGAGGGGTTGGTGTTTATCATCCCCGGGTCCGGAGTGAGGCTGTCGTGGGACCAGAACCGCGACCGTGACGGTCTCACGACGACGACAGCATCGCCGTACGAGAACCACACTGGCAAAAGGGAGGAAATGGCGCGAGTTTGTTTAGAGACAAGTGAGAGAGAGGCAGAGAGAGAGAGAGAGAGAGAGAGAGAGAAAGAGAGAGAGAGGGAGAGAGAAGGAGTGGAAAGTACAAAGCACCATGCGCCTCCACCGGTAGAGAACCTTGTGTGTGCTGATGGATTGGGTGCCAGTAATGGCCACACCGGCCATGAGCGCTGGCTCGTTCGCGTAAAGGAAAATGAAAGTGACGAACTGATGGGCCCGGCCTGGCCTGCTGGCATGCTACACTCCCTACAACGCGATCGAATGTTCCGGCTCCTCGCGTCTCGCGGAATGATGATGATGATGATGTTGAGGCTGAATGTTGTCACTGCCTGACAGAGAGAGAGAGAGAAAGAGAGGGCACACGTTGGCACAGCAAGAGGAGCATAAATTTCAAAGCTTGTGTACCGTAAATTAGCATCGAGAGGTCCGCTATGGCGACGATGATGACGAGCGCTTGGCTGTCTGTGTAATAGTGAAGGACAGCTGGCCATGTTAGCCACGATAAGGCCACGACATCCTGTGTTAGATCATCTTTAATGTCTCGCAGCACAACAAAGAAGAGTGCTAGAGAAAAACTGGCTTGCAGTTTGATGGAATAAGATGTAAGAGAATCTCTTTCGTGTGGCTTACAAATACACGAACACGTCTGACCAATGGCGTGAAATGAGGAAGCTCAAATAGTTTTACAGGAGTAATTTATGTTTAATGAACATCTACCAGAGCTAAGCTCTTGATGGTGCAGCTGGTGCCGCTAATTAAACCAGTGGCCAAGCTCACCCTCACCCCCTGGAGATTGCTCGAGTGTGTGCTCGCGTCGTAAATCTGCAAAAGCTGGCTGGGATGTAAACATTGCCCATACGAGAGTGCTCTCCCACCCCGTCTCCACTCGCTCCCTTACTCGCCATTAATAGGATGTAAATGAAATGACCATCGTTATAAATTTCAAAACACACCCTCTCTGCACCCCCCGGTGCAACCTTCCGAAGCGAATTAGATGAGTCCGGGTGCTCGCGGCACCGGCAGGGGCACAGACAAACAAATTGGCATCAACCCAGCGTCGTATCGTCGCGCATTCTCACGCCGCGGGCCACAACCACCAGCCCCCAGCCCTGCCCAGCCCACTAATAGGTTCGAGTTATGAATTTGAATAAAAACGCCATTAGTTCACCGCCGGTGCAGCACCCAAGTTTCGGCCAAAACGATCGCAGAACCTCGAGGACGGTGCACGGTGATTAGGTTTTCAGTGACCATCCCCCATTCCGTCGGATAAATTTCGGGGGATGGCAAAACAAGGGATGAAAGAAGCACCAGGAACGCCCACGAAAAGACACCATCTCCGGGTAAGAAAAAAAAAAACAAACCAGCCCAGGGCTACTGCATAACGACACCAAACGTCCTTCCCCTCTAGCGGGTTTGTTGCGCCGCATTTCAATTGCAAAACGCAACAGGTCCTCCGGGGCGCAAGTGTCCCTTTCGCAACCCCCCGTAGCGAGGAAATGGTTGGAAAAGCGACCGAGGGCAATTTGTCTCCAGCCAGCCAGCCAGTTAGCACTCTAAGATGCAGGAGCGCCCACAGGACAGCGACCACCGGATGGGAAATTAACGCGAAAAACGGTGTCTTGGGTTCGGTTGTTTGGTCTCTGCAGCTGGAACAATTGCATTGAAAGGGCAATAAACATATGTTATTCGGTTTATGAGGTCCTTTGTTTTTTTCATTCGACTGGCCCCGGGTGCGTTCTCGTTTACCGTAAATCAAAAGACAATCCGAGACAATAAACGAAAAAGAGAGAGGCATAAAACTACCGCAAAGCAACGACACAGGACCCACAAAACCAACTCAAACTCAAAGCACAAACACTGAGGGGACCGGGGATCGGTTTCGGAATTGTTTGGTCGTCCCGTTTTTGTGCCCAACCGGTTCGCCTTTTCACTCGGCCCGGGTTTTTGTCGGGAATTGTATTATCGACAAAAAGGACAAGCTCGGTACCCCACGCTCATCACCCGATCTTGGCTCTGCACAGAGTTGCCGAGGCAACTGTTGTTGTTTGGCAACACAAAAGACGGGCTGTGGTGGTGGTGGTGAGCAGGTGACAAAAACCGACTGGTGCTCCCCCGGTGCTGCTGATGAGCTGGAGTTAGTCGAAAGGGAAATTGTCATTTGCTGCCAGTCGGTCGGTTGGTCGGTCGGTGTTTGTGGTGCACTAATGTGCCACTGACGAAGGACGATTCCTGAAAGAATCGCCTTTCTCGGCTTCACCTCGTTCACCCCATTTACACCTTAACCAGTCCAGGCTCTGGCGCCGTAGAAGGACGGAAACGTCGCTCTACCAAGGTCTTAAACCCGAGGATCCGAGGTACCACGAGAAGGAAAATTTATGAATGCCTTCCCCCCGACGAGCAGAGACTCAACAACAACAACAGTTGCAGGAGAAGCACTAGCGATCAGATAGCCCGCGCCCACGGACACGTACGGTATGCACCGTGAAAAGAAGGGGAAGCGCAAAGTGTCAAATCG
>NC_064878.1:8165000-8175000 GCF_943734665.1 Anopheles aquasalis | reverse complement strand
GCCCTTTTTTTTAACCTCACTTGGCATCACTGCACCTGCCAGGCTCGTCAGTGTGTCCGGTGTGGCTGACACCGGAAGAGGAAGAGGTTAGAATTAATAGGATAAGTTGTGGCGCCTTAAGCTTTGATTGCAACCACGGACGACAGACGTACGACACGTTCCTGGCGCAAGTTTGGCACCAATTTATGCTCTCATGCAAGAAACGTCCAGGAATATGTGCGTGTATGTGTGCGCAACTCATCGTCATCTTCTCCGCACTCTCTCTCTCTCCCCCTGCGGTGCTTCCAGCATAATTGCATCACTTTTTGTGGTGGAACAAACCACCACCACTTTTTTGGGCTCCCCCGGAAAACGGATTACAACTTTACCCCCGGGGCGTTACGGTGGTTCGCGGGGGTCCTAGATACCCGCCCGAGACCAGCCACAATTGCGATAGTTTTCAAGTGCTTTATGGTACCCGCGGACGTCACAAAACATGTTATGTTGCTGAGTACGCTGGAGTGGAGTTGGAAGGGAGGAAGCAGAAAACAAAATGCATAAAATCCGCATAAGGTGCTTGCCCAAGGTTAAACTTTTTATCGCATCGCGGTGAGCGTGAGAGAGACAGAGAGAAAGAGAGGGGTGCGATTCATAACCGCATTACCGGAAAGTGTGTTGCAACCATAAATCTTATCGATGCATGCATAAATCGCAACGCGGTGCAAGATCGATTGGCAGGAAAAATCCTCGCAAGACGAGGCGCAACTTTTGTCAAGTTTTTACACCTTTCCTCCTTTGCCAAGAGCACTCTTTCTTTCTTTTGTTTCCATCTTTTTTTGTGGCATTCCGGTGCGCTTCCTCTTAGTTATTTTTTTTGTTTTTGCACCGATGAAAGTTTCGGTGAAAGGTATTGTTTTCCACTTTTTGGAGTAACGCCATGCTTCACCGTGAAGGTCATGGCGGGGTGGTTTGAAGGGGTGTGTGGAGTGGAAAATAAATTTAAAACTTTCCTTCACGCCTGTCGATTCGGGCCGCAGGCAGCCAGTCGTCGTTGGAAGTGATCCTGCTACCTTCTGCACTTTTCTGCTGCACTGCGTTCCGGCTGCTGTTGCATCGCAAAACCCATTCAGCGTTTTGTCTGGATGCGTTTAAAAAAAGGACGCCCCGGAAGGATAACTTTCCAACCCACCGCTGTACCTCTTTCTTTGTCTCTCGCTCTCGCTCTCTGTTTTATTTCTCTCTTTACTGTGGATCTAGAGAAGTATTTAACCTAGCGTCTTACCCGCGGAAATGAAGAAGAATGAGACACGCTATTGCTGTTCAGTGAAACTCCTCGCAAAAGAAATGGAGAATGCAAACTTATGCGCTGCTTGGTCCTTCTTCTTTTGTCGATCGAGCACGAGCGCCATTTTTCACTGCAAACGGTTCGGGCGCATGATGCTCCCTTTCAGAGAACTTATGCTTGCAGCTTGGAACTCCCGGCGCTGCGGCTAGAGAGAGCGATGCGTGTGTCTCAACCACGAGGCGCATCGCTTTTCGAGATCTTTAATAGCGGAACGAACAGCGGCCCGATGATGCCGATGCGCCTTCCGGCTATTCGCGACGAAACAAGCGCGAAAAGGGTTTCCACAGACAGAGAGACTGTCGGCGAGGCGCGAGACGCAAGTTTATAATCTAAAAACTGTTGCGATGCTCGAATTTCCAAACTTTCGAGCACCTCCGCCAATGTGCCGTACACTTTCCGCGCCCTGAAATCGAGAGCCACCAAACCAACCAGTGCCTGCCAGGGAAACCCCTTCAAGGCTGATGCTGATGGAATGGTCTTTATTACTGTTGCCTGCCTGTCTGGCTGTCGACGATCACGACGCCGACGGTGGTGAAAGTTTCGCGAAAGAACAATTTATAGAAGTAATTGTAAAATTTATATCTGTTCTTGTTTGGCAAAGTTTTGTGGCGACGACGGCGACGACGTGCGTCTCCTGTTGGCCGAGATCACTCGCGCGAGTTGAGACGCAAACCGGGCAGTCCTTCGACAAGACCGGAGGTAACGTTTGATGAGACGGAAAGTCCAACAGAGAAAGTGTTTAAAGTTTCAAGTATCGTGCTTGGTCGTGGTTGGTCAAGTCAAGAAGGGGTAATAGAAGAAGAACCACCACAGCGGTTTTTGCTCCGGTTGGAGGATTTTTAATTCCAACCCTGAAGAACCATAACCTCCAAAAACCACATCCGGTAACACGCAAACCGCGCGGAACCTTTTCTTCTCCGAACGGAGAGAGAGAGAGACGTTGCATGCATGAGTGTGTGAACATGTAACACGCCCGTTTAAGGGAGGGCGAGGAGCGGGGTCATGTTTCCACCAGCATGTGCTAACGCCTCGCCTCCTCCCTTGCAGGGTGGTGGAAAACACATTATACGAAATTACTTCTAATTATACGTATCCTCCGTATTTAATTTATGACTTCGAAGCGTTCTCGCGCAGCAAGTTGTAGCAGCCAGGAAGCAAGGAAAGGCCCGTAAGGACCCTTTCTCCTTCACTTCGAGCGAGCGTCAGCCGAGAAGTAATTTATGGCCGCACAACGCCGTACAGGAGCACAGCTTTTCTACGGTTTTTTGTCCGGAAGGAAAGTTCAGTACCCGCACTCCCTCCTCCATTGTGTGTCTGGCAGATGCATTTGGCGTGCATCAGGCAGGCAGGCAGGCAGGCAGGCAGGCAGGCAGGCAGGCAGGCAGGCAGGCAGGCAGGCAGGCAGGCAGGCAGGCAGGCAGGCAGGCAGGCAGGCAGGCAGGCAGGCAGGCAGGCAGACAAGACCCAATTAGATTCACACATTCGCCTGACGACTACACACTCGTGTGTGGAGTGCAAAAGAGGGAGCTTTTAATAAGTTTAGCCAACACTTTCTCGCCGAGAGAGAAAGGGAGAGAGAGAGAGACAGAAGAGCATGGGGAAAGGGTTTATAAAATGATGATGGGGATTGTGTTTTCGCTGATCTAACGCACCGCACACACCTCTTTCTGTCTGCCTTTATTGCGGCTCAGCTCGCATAACATGTTTTTACCGAGACCAACCGAACCTTTGAGTCTCTAAGTTCCTGGGTGCTGCTGTAGCGAAACATGATTCCAACCAACCAACCAACCAACGCACCGGAGAGGAGAAGGAACATCAATTTAGTGCGAGCGAGAGTTTTTCGGGGGAAAGGAGATAAATGGGAAAAGTTGCTTTCTTCATTCGAAGCACCGAAGGTTTGTTGTTATTGTTGAGATGGTTCGTGCAAGCGAACGAACGAGTGCCATCTGTCGGAGTTGTGAAATGTGCACTTCCGGTAGTGAGCGGTAGTGCGTTTCCCATTCCGGGCCCGTTGGTTCTGCAATGCAACTCGGTATTGCTCGTGCAATCCTCCCATTGGGATGGCGGGGGTGTGGAACGTGGGCATTAAATAGTTCAAGTTGAGCAACAGCCATAAAATCAAGTGCAACTTTCGCATCGCACATCGTCGACGGCGCCGACGTTCGACCATCATAGTCGTCATGGTTTGCCAATGGGGCCGTTGTGTTGAGTGGTGCATTGTTGAGGAAATAGTTGAGGAGTTGCCGACGAGCCACCGATGAGTGCGAGGTGCCGAACAGGGAACGCAGCCAACGATGCGGCGCCCAAGAATCAGCTCGCATGATTGCTAGAAGTTTGGGCCACGCCACGCCACGGCCACAGGCGAGCACTTTCCATGTGAACATTCCGGTTTAATGAGACTTTTGCTTCAGTTGATTAGCGGAACGAAGCTGCCCTTCAGTTCAGTTGTGTTGCAGTTTGCAGTTGCAGTGTTTTGATCTCAAGGTCTGCAGTGAAGTTATCTGTTCCTGTGAGTTCTGCTTGCGAACCCCACTTGTCGAGGATTTTCATCCCTCATCACTTGCCGCTTGGTGATTAAGAAGGGATGAAATGGATTTATCATAAATTCAACAGCACCGGGGGCTGCAGCCAGCCAGTCAGGCTAATCGATTTAAAATTGTCCATTTCACTTCCTAAGAGCTCCAAAGCTGGTCGCTGTTGTGTCTGCCAGTTCCGATCGGCTGCTAGCACTTGGGCAGGTAGACAGACGCGAAGGGTGGATCAGATGGTGGGAGAAGGAGTGTTTTTCCCGAAAAGTATTTTGATGGCTTTTAAATGACTTCACAGATAACCCATAAAATAATCTTCCATCTGTGGTGCACCGAAGCGGTGCGGTGGTTGTTGCCAGCATGCCAGGATGCCGTTCGTTTCGGTCCGGTTCGGTGCGCTACGCTTAGAGCGCTCCGGTCCTTATCGATGGGAGTTCATCATGGGACCGGTAAACGATGGTAGCTCTTTCCTGGCAAGAGCAAGAGAGAGAGAGGAAAAGAGGGCCTTGTAGTGACGGGGAGAATGTGCACAACATATGCGAAAACCCGCTCTGTCGTCCTCACGTATTTCTCGACCGAATAAGGTTGTGTCCACCCTGGGAGGTCAGCCCCGGGACGGAGGAGGATACCACGGACGTGTCCCTGTCAAGTGACCAGCACAAATGGTTCCCTTCCATTCCCTCTCTCCCTCTTCCTCTACCTCTGCTAAGGGTGAGGACAAGCGCAACTACAATTTAATTATATATTCATGAATTTTATGCGACAATGAACTTAACGAAACTACACCATCACGCAACAAGAGAACCAGAGCATCCGGTTGGTTGGAGTAGGTTGTCTTATGGTTTTGCGGCCGGACACAAAGGCCCCCACCCCCTCCGGTCCGGTGATGGTCACAGCTCAGTGTTGCTGCACAGCAGTTTGATGAGCTGAAGCCATAAGCATCAATCCTTCGGTAAATCGGCCCCGAGGCACCCTTTTTGCTGCCAGATGCTGCAGGTTGCTGAATTGTAGGAATTCCTGGGGCCTGCTGCACGTGTGTGCGAGTCTGGGACTGATGACTCAATCGAGGGATTTGCTTCCTTTCATAGACGTTTTGCGAACGAACAGTTTGCATTGGAATACATTTCCTGTTATTGTTTCTGGTTCACAGGATCGACATTTTGTTTTCTTTTTTCTAAATGATAACATTTCTTTTTGTGAAAAAACAGGCACCGCAGCACAAGGTATCGTGTTGTATTGATTGCCATCATAAACGCTTTCTTTTCGGTTTTGCTGAAAGAAAAAGGGGACTTTGGCTACCCCTACCGCTTGCTGCTGGGGACGAAGAATGAGGCCTTCACGCCCCCCGAAGAGAGATAATAAATGTCCAGCGTTTAGAGTGAAGCCGTATTGTCATTAATTGATGATGAGCGATACCGGTCCCGTGTTTTTTTCCTTCATTGGGGGGGAAGGTTTCGATCGTGAAACTTACAACCCTAAAGCTGTCATCCTTTGTCAACGAACGGTTAGTTACCGTTTTATCGACACCCTTCATCCATCATTGCCTCCTCTCCCTCCATCTTTTCCTTGCCCTCGCGTGCTCATGCACTAGTCCGTACACCCGAAAATAGGGGTAGAAAGTTTTTTAAAATGTTGCTGAGGAGGGTTGCAGGCTTTAACGGTGGGTCTACCCCATTTAAAAGGAGTTGACATTCTTTTTTTTTCGAAGAAGAAAATCAGCATAAAAAACCGGCAGAGAGGAGCTGACGTGTCAGAGAGAAGGGTCCAGTCTCAATCCAGAGGCTCCCGGGAACCCTGGGTAATCGGTTTCGATGTGGCATTAGCTCGTTCGCTATCAGCTATCACGCGCGTCCTTCCGTCAATCAGTGGAACGACGGAAAAATTGATTTCGTGTCGAGGCATACCTGCAGCGAGATGAAAGAAAGAAAAAGAAAAACATGGAATTAGCATAAAGACACTTTTGGAAAGTTTTTGGTAATTTCTTAACAAAAAAAAAGGGAAGTGAAGAAGAAGAATGGGCGAAGATAAATAGCTCAACATGCTACAATGTCTCCCGCCTCCCACAAAATTCACTGAGCACAGCATCGACGGATGGGAGGATAATTAAAAACGCACGTTCTGTCTCGTCTCACCGCCACCGGAACCCAGATGGCCCCCATTCAGGTGATCAGGTGGTCCGGTCCGGCAGGCCCGAAAAACAGGCAGATAAGTGAGTCTTCCAAAATAATAAAAATAAATGAGCCATAAATTAAACTAATTAAAGGTAGAAAGGTGAAGGACACTCTCAACGGGACCAACGGCTGGGAAGTGCCTTCGAGTTTATTTGGAGAGAAGCATCCGCTCATCCCCATTTTGGGGGGGATGATAAGTCGAACAGTTTGTTTTCTGCTCATTCTTTGTTACACTCACACCTACACCACCAACACTGGCCACTAAAAATGAATAGAACGAGAAGGAAGAGAGGAAAGGGGATAATTAACTTTCAACCTCCGAAAGAAGAAGCCACGCGAGCGGCTTCCCGGACATCGAATTGTACCATTCTCATCACAGCGTTATGTTCCACTTCAAATCTGCCATGCAATGAGCGTGAAATTGAAGGTTAAATAGGATCGTTTTAGCAAAAAAAGCAAAGGAAACAAACAAAACCGTATTCATTGTGACCTCAAGGCCTCGGCTTTTCGGTTAACTGCTCGGCATAAAGCATAAAACACGGCACAGAAGGCGCCTACGAATGGAATGCTACCCATTTTGGCCAAGAGGTGGTGTCCTTTCTCCCTCCCACCCATCATAACCAAGCCGGACGGAGAGACATTTGTTTCTAGCGCTCGCGAGCACAAAATCAACACTTCGTTTCTTATCGGATACCGCTGTCATCACGCGGGCGCGCTGATGCTTTCAAACCCAAGCCTACACGGTTTCTACCAAGTGTCTGTTCGGCAGCACAGCGGCAGCGCGTCCGCTGCTGCAAGCCTTGAACTCCCTGGTGAGAAATTCATATTCACGAGAAAACGGAACGATGCCTAGGATCCACACAGAGACGGAAACGACTTGCAGACGAAAAGGGATGGCAAGGATACACTAATTTCATCGCCGGCCTTTCGCATCCCGGCAGACCTCTCGGCGTGTGCGGACCGTCGAAGAATGCCGCATAGAATGGTGCCGCCTTCGGTGTGCTCGGTCTAGTCACGAGTTCTTTATGGTTTTACTTCGACGCTGGCCGCAATTTGGCCGGCACAAATTGCTGACCCTTTTTTATATTTCTTCATCAACCGCCCCCCAATCCCTCCCTCAGCTGAGACTCCCCCATGACTAGATTCACCTCGTCTGTCTCCCCCTCCTCCCTCGTTTGGGGGTTTTGTTTTTATCTCTTCATTAAAATATTTTTCTCACAATCAACCCAAATCCGTCCCGAAATTTGGGGCCTCCACTAGCGCTACTGGCCACGGTCCTTTTGCAGATGCGTGCCAGCCGACCTTCAACCATCAACCGCTAATTCTTATCCTACCCGGAGGTCATCTCTTCGGCCACCGGAATAATGCCACAAAAGAAGGGAAAACCCTAAATCCCCGCCTTGGACCGGTGTGGCGCAGCATGGCCACAGACATTGTGGCGCATACCGGAACACAAGGGGCCAGTCACAGAGAGAGAGAGAGGCAGAGAGAGCACAAAAAGAAAGAACAACCTCTGGATTATGTCGTCAGACAGCCGCCGCCACCACACGGCCACGGCGTCTTGGGTGAATAGAGAATCAAACCGGCAGGTTCTGCTTCTTCCTTCCAGCGGTTGTTCCGTGACGACTTCGAGGGTGATTGGGATTTTGACTGACACTGCGCTACGTGCTACGACCGGAGGGCTCTTGTCATTTGTTTTTTTCTAATCCATCTTCTTGGGCACGCAAGCAAGGAAAAAAACGCGGCGTTTTTGTTCGGTTTGTTTTGTTTCAAAGTCCGGTCCGCCTGTCCGCTGGCCATCACTCATTCACTCACTTACTTGCTCTACTTGGACAGAGAGAGAGCTATTAAGACAGTTGATGTCACGGACGTGCTACGCGATGGGGAGGATTAAGGGACTCGCTTTTTGAATATTCATCCAAAAAAGGGAAGAAGCTTGTCACGTTGTGAGCAGCGTGAAAGGACGAAGGTTCACAAGCCAGCCATCGAGAAGGTTACGAATCGTAACATTACATTCGCGATGGTCTCGATGGTAAACAATTGAAAATGATCTCATACTTGGTGTCTGTGGAAAAAAAAACTGTTTGTCTTTCCCCAAATCACAGCTGTTTGCTATCGGGCTGTCAGCTCCAACGAACATCGTCACACCTTGGGCAAAAGGAAGGTTGATGATTTTTTGATGGTGATTCCAGACGCTTTCGGTAACTTCCAATCCTTCAAATCCATCCGTAATTCGCACCGCCATCATCATCATCAGCTGCGGGAGAGGTTATGTTCGGTGGAAAAAGTTCCACGAGACTAAGCAAAGCAGAGAAAAAAAAAACACAGAAATCGTGGAACCAGCGTCAGGTTGTGTCTGCAAAGTTGCAAAGTCTCGTCGCATATCGATGAGCTTGTTTTGACCCAAACGCGTCCTGTGCGACGGAAATGAGTGAGCAAACGAAGGAGCATAGTTGGTTGAAATTCAAATTGCGCTCGAGGAAATTGTCTTAAGAAATGTTTCTTTGATGATGATGATGCGCGAGGCGATTCGCATGCATTGAACTAGGATCTACGAGCGGTCCTGCTGTCATTTCACCCTCGTCGATGGTCAATAGTTCGGGGTGAATTCCGTTTTTTCTCGAAGTTCCCTCTACGGAAGTGAACTCGAACCAAACAAGACCGCATCGAACAACGGAAATAGGAATCGCGGAGACGATGAACAACAACAGCAACTGCCGCTTCAATCATCATCAGCAGTCAGCAGCAGCAGCAGCCCGCTGCGTGCTCATCGAAGGTGATTGAATTGCATCCAATTATATGGCGGTGGTTCAACCCTGCTCACCCTGCCTGCCGGCCATTCGGTCATTTGTTGTTTCCCGTTTTTCTATTGTTTTCCACCCGTGCGAGGGAAAATCCCAAAGAAAGCTCATAAACATTGATTCGATTCCGTTTCGTTCGTGCCGCTGAATCAAATCCGAGAGGTCCAGAGAAAACAAAAAGGCGGAAAAAAAGGAAAAATAGATGACCCCTCTCAAGGGGTGGATGAAATGAAAATGGAAATTTCCCGCAATCCAATCCCTCCAGCAACTTCCACTTTTATCGCTCATATGTCCCGGGCCCATGACCGGAAGTGTGATAAGTGGGTGTGTGTTTCCGTGTTGAGGTTCGCCTCGATATGTAATGATGTCGAGCGGCCAAGAGGGGGGATGTGGGTGATTCCGATTCCGTTTGAGACGCACGACCAGAAGACGCAACAAAGCAACGTCTTCGTTGTCGTCGTCGTCGTCAACATCGGACGGTTGATGATCACCCCGGCAACCGGACATTCCAATTCTAATTTTCCACCGGCAAAGGGGAAGTGCAGGATGCTGTCTGGTGCACTGCAGCTTAGTTTGTGCTGCAATTAAGGAGGTAAAGGGGCCAGTGGTACGCGGTGTTCCGGACCGGACCAGACACGACTAGTATCAGTAGGCCAGTAGGGGTTTCGGGTTCATCACGGAAAGCCATTCATTTACCCTAACGGTCATGTTATTGTTGGATCAACACCCTCGGGACAACAGACCGTCGTCTACAAGCGAAGCAAAAGCCACAGAGACACATTGGTCGTGTGTCCGTAAGGAGCCATCACCAAGGCCTTCGCTTGACCACTCGATAGTCACCCTTCGGACAATCCCTTGGTGCCAAGATACACTTTCGCAGTCATAAACGTAACTCAATCTTTCGCTCGCTCTCTCTCTCTCTCTCTCTCTCGTCGTCCTGACTCACACACCAAAAACCAATAACTTCTTGCGTGACTAGCAGGTGGCTAACGTAGGGGTTGCATCCTCATTCCCTCTTTCCTGCACACTAACTGCAGACATATAAATGAGCCAGTGAGTCGTGGCGCAAAAATGCTCCAGTCAGCACAACGCACAGCACGATTCCATTTGCGCTTACCGGTGATGGTGCTGGCGCATTGTGTGTTGGTTCTTCGAAAAATCCTATTTGTCTTTATT